>NC_079155.1:97941904-98281370 GCF_947563725.1 Argiope bruennichi
ATACCCGCATCATCTGGATATTCAAAATAATTTTATTAATTATGTTTATTTTTGAAGTATAATTGTTTCCTCTTTTTAAAACTCTATTTAATTTATAAATTAAGCGCATTTTAACATCAATGCAACACTTTGAAGTGAAATTCAAATCTCTTCCATTGTAACTACTAATATTTCATCCTGCTTTTTTCCATTATAAATGATCGGGATCTGAATTTATGAACTGAATTGTAACTTATAATAAACATGTGCCCTTATAAGCCATGTTTTTTTATAATTTCTTTCGAAATTTTTCTGTGCTTGCCTTCACAGCTTATCTTCAGAATCTAACAAAAACATTTTTAAAATTTTTAACTGGTGAAACATTTTTAAAATATGCCCTTTTTTTAATTCTTGTGATATAATTAGATATATAACGATATGGATAAAAATTTAGGAAACTTTATAGAAAAATGAACAAAATGGGGTAAAACTTTTAAAATAGTATGCTCTATGCAAATCAAAATTTTAAAATATTTTATATTAAAAGTATGCCATAAGACATAATTAAATAAGGAATTAAATTTATATTTTAAGCAAGTTAGTAATTGCAAACAAATTGTTTACTAAAGGCGGCTTACTGATGATAAATAACGCAACGAAAATCAAAAGGCAAAATAACTGAGAATTTAACTTTCTAATCTGTGTTTAGAAGTATGACCAAATGATTTGGGTACGAAACTGCATCTCTCACTTTTATGGATAGAGTTATCTATTGCCGTGTATTATGGAGAAAATATATTAATAAATCTATGCCACCATTAATGACAGTCACTTTTTAATCAAGGAAATCATAATGAATATCAAAATAATAGTTGCGTTTTAGATATGTTAATCACTGCAAACCAGCTGGTTACTCAAGGCGGCTTACTGACAACTTACGCCTTTAGATGCATAATCAATTGATTCGGGTAAGAAACTATATCTCACACTTTTAAGGGTATAATTTTTTATTGACCTATATTCTGGAGAAATTTAAATCGGTACATTTGCGTCACCAGTAATGTAAGTTATATTTTAATAAAGGAAATCAGAATTAACATCACAAGAATAGCTGCGTTTCTATTAAAAATATATAAAATAGTACACAGAATATTGAGATAATTTTCAATCAATAATAAATTTATCAGCCTTCCAAAAGAAAAAAAAATCTGATGCACTTCGTATAAAGAATGCATTTTTTAAAAAGCTTTTAGCATTTCCATTCTTTTGATTATATTTAAAAACTTCTAATTTATAAAATATGCTTTGTCTAGGAATTTATATCGCCGTTGTTGAATCCTATTTCCTTAATTTAATTTAAAAGGGCATTGGAACTCTCAGACATTCCTGGGGGAAAAAGTAATCCCCACTGCAAGCACTCTTCGAAAACTTTAGCTGTTATTTTTCTTTCGAATTCTCTGAACCCTTAAGCATTCAACAGATAATTGACAAAGAATGCCTTTTAAAAATTTTGATGGGTTTTTTTTCCTGTTCTTAAATAAGAAGATTAGCTCTACACTTTAGTTTGAAATCTGTTTCTGTCCTTAATTATTTTATCTATCTTTTCGAAGCATTTGTTGTGCCAAGGATGTCTTTGATTTTTTTTTAATTATGAAATTTTATGGCGCATTTGCCTCGTTAAATATTCATTTATCTTTATATCGATTCGGTTATTAAAAATGTATGAATTTGAAAAATGTATTCAGTTTCAAATTAAAAAAAAAATTGAAATTAAAGCTTCCGAAGGATTTATATTTAGCTAATTTCTTAGATTAATAATCCATTATTACCGTTTCAATAAAAAATAATTATTATTTTAACGTTCCTTCATTAAAATTGTATTTGCTATTGTATCTGCAGATAAAAATATACCATCAAATAAATGAGGTAATTGTAATGGTGTTACCATTATATTGTTACCATATTACAGGAAAATGGTGTTACCATTATATTGTTACCATATTACAGGAAAATGGTGTTACCATATTACAGAAAAAACGAAATAATTACAATGACAATGCAAGAACATACTACAAAATAAATGGCATGATTATAAAAAATAAACAATAAATAATTGAATAACAAAATAAGGTTTTACAATCTATTATATATATGCTTCACAAGCGTAAAATGTTGAATCTGCTCTAGAACTCTAGCAATGCCCATATATTATACAATACTATAAGATATAAAACAATATTCATAATATTGTATAATAATGTTAAATATTGAATTATATAACACCACATAATGTTGTGCAACAAGAAGTATTATCAGGAAGGACATTTAAAATCAGGTTAATTAAGATTTTCAAAAAAAATCGATGTGCTTTTGGACTAAAAAAAATTATATTCTTTATTGGATGATTTAAAATGTTTGGTATGTAAAGTTTTGCTTTTGAATACTGATAAAATAATATAAATTTACAGTTTAGTTTTATTCTATATATATCAGTCAATATTGTGTGTAACAGAAAGTGCGTATTCTGAGCTTTGTTTCTTCACATTAAGCGAACACATTTAAAATTCGTCATTAGGTTGAAGGAGACAGAATTGTAATATTTGAAGCATTATATTTTGGTTTGATTTCTACAATGAATATTGCAATGAAATACTGCACTAAATATGTAATGTAGAAGCTTTAATAACAATCAGTAATTAAAGCTCAGTCTTTCGTTTTTTATTGAAATGTTTAGGATGATCATTTTATAACAACACATATTTTTCAAAAATATCAAATATTTTCAATACCAAACATAATTTGAATATAAATATGTTGTTACATAACTTTTTGTTCATATATATCTTATCCAGGCAAAAATATCTCAAAAACAAGAAATGGCAGTTAATGGATTACCAAGGGATGGAATAGTATTTTGGCAATATTTTGTAGCTTGAATTTATCAAAACATATGTATTAAATTGACGGGTTTATAATATTTGAACTAATATAAGTCATAGATACATAAATAAGCCCATAATTACAAATAATAAATAAAGGAAACTAAACGAACATTCTTTTTTTTTCTAATGAACAGAAAATTTAATAACTTTTAAACATAAGACTTTGTAAATTAATTTACGAAGTACAATGTAATGAAAGGCAAAGTAATTATAAAAAAAATACATTGGGTTAAAGAAAAAACAATTTTCTCGGTCTTTCTGTATAAAAGATATTGATAGTATATTTTTTTCTTCGTGTAGTTTAAAAATTGCTATTAACAATGAGATTATTTTTGATACACTTGTGCGGGATTTTAAAAATATCCAAAGGCGATTCTTTTGAAAAATTTAAAACATAAATCTTTCATTTTTTTTTTATTCATTGGGATTTTCAGACGATGCTTCGTTTTCTTGCTATATATAAACATTATAAAAAAGTAATTAGAATTTTAAATGAAGTCTAAATATTTGAGGAAAAGCATGCCTTCTATGCTTTAATATAATAATTAGATTTTTAATATAAAATTTAATTTAATATATAATGTATTAATTGCTTTTATATTTTCTTAATAGTAATAATTATTTTTATAATACTAGTATATCAAATTTTTATTTATTAAATATATTTAATTTTATATATAATATATATATAATTTAATATATATATATTAATATATATATAATTATTAATTATTAATATATATATATATATATATATATAATATATATAATTTATTTATTTTACTTATGTTTCATTAATAATATTATTATTATTTACAATTAATAATAATATAAATTTTTTATATTAAATTTATAATTTAACATAATAATTAACCTTTTAAAGATTCAGGACAGGGAATTTATTTATAAAAGCCATATTAACACAGAGTTTTAATGTTACCGCTTTCCTGAAAGTAGAGATAAATCCTTACAGGAAATAGTATATATTTCTGTACATGAATCTGAATTCTAAATAAGAAGTGAGAAAGAATAGTTTTAAAATGATTCAATTCAGGCACGTCAAGGGTATTACGATTTGCTTATTGAAAAAAGAATGACGATTTTTGTTTTAAAGTGCTATTTTACGTTTTGTTTTAGAAAATATACTGATGGATTTTTTTCGTTTGAAGAAAATACACATCTCAAAACAATAACAAAGATGGCAAGATATATTTTATTAAGATTAAGATTAAGATCAGCCTTCTGAAATTTATTACAATATACCTTTTTTAGAGAATTTCTTAAGAAAAAATATATTAATCGAGAGTACTCGGTAGTATATAGTTGACGCGAAGAATATTCTCCGTTTTATTAATGTGAGCAAAAACTAATAATTCTAATCTAATAATCTAAAGTAATAATTTTGTTAGATTAAAATTTTTATATTATCTTTAAATCTTTCATGGCATATATTTTGTGGATTCTTAAATCTACGTAAAATATTATTTAACAGTTTGTAACAATAAAAGTTTTAAAATATGGTTATTTATGGTAAAATATGGGAACGAAGATTAATTTTTTCTATTTCCATATCTGTTCCTTATAGTACAAACTTTAAAAAATACTTTCATGCTACAAATTCCATTCAGAATTTTTCTTTAAGAAAATTATTTGAAATAAGTCTTGTCATGTCAGATATTTTGACGAATTTGTAAAAGAGTCAGTATATTGCTTCACAATTCAGTTACTCTCATAATTCAGAAGTCAGATTTATTTTAATGGGTTTCAAATAAATGAATGTCTACCGACTTCAGTGATAATTTTCTCGATAATTAGGTGATAAAAAGTTAAGTTTGTAGGAAACAAGAATTATGGCGATATCTCTAATGAATACTAGATTCGCTGCTCCTTTAAAAAAATTATATACTTTGATGAATTATCATGAAAGGCAAATGGTGTCCGTTGATGCACTTTTCACTTTGGGAAATGTTGATCGCAGAATGAGCTCTCTAGTTACCTTCTGAGCTTTTTTCCTATGTTCTGTCTGCTTGAGTTGTGAGATTCGACATTTACTATCCGTTGTGTGAACCTCGGCTGTGTTCTTCTCATCTTTATTTCGAGTTTTCTTGTAGAATAAAGCGCCACTACCCGTTATTCGGCTCTTTGGGGGTTTTCCCTGTATATTAAATGGACAAAATACAATGTTACATATTTAGTACTCGAATATTTGTCGTTCAAATTTGATGAAATAAATGAAATCATGCGAAGTAATAATGTATATAAAAGTGAAAAGTTATCAAATTGTTTAAGCATTGCAGATTTATTACTTAGTAATTCTGTGCAAAGCAAAATGTGTTACTTTCATTTTATGTTATTATCCTTATAAGTAATGCTTTAAAGAGAGAAAGAAAATTCAATCTTCCCCGGTATAAAAATTTCTCTTGAATTTTCTTTTTGACAGGATAATTAACTTTTCAAGCATCACTCTAAACCTTTATTTTTTATCGTGTGGTGGTTAATTAATTCTTGCTTTTAACATGCTGAGCTTTAAAATGCATTGTTTTCATTCCAAACAAAAGCCTCAAAAAATAGAAAGAAAGCTTTATCAAACTATTAAGTATAAGGAATAGCACAACAAATAAAAAATTCTTTTAAACTTAACTTAAATTTTCATGTCGATATCGGATGTCATTAAATCATTCACTTTGCATAAGAAGGAAATAACTTTTTGCATAGAGGTAATTTATTCTAACTTTCCGATTTTTCTCTTAAATAAGAGAGATTGAAACTCATTATTTTTGAGTGTAAGTGTCAAACATAAGGACTATATTTTATTTTGAAAAAAAATGTCACATCCAATTATTTTTTCGATAAAAATGTTCAACTTTTTTTTAATAAAAGCTTTTTACCAAAAACACTAGTAATTTCTAAACATCTAAAACTTTTTGAATAAAACTATAATTTTTCATTTTTTTCATAATTTGGTAGAAAGAATTTTCGTCTATTTACTACAGTTTCTGAAAGGAGCTTATTCAATGTCAAAAAAATGATAAATGTTAATTGAATTAAAGCTATTTCCTAAATCGTAGAGAATGTAGAAAGGACTTTTTTTTAAAAAAAAAATAAAAAATGAGTATATGAATTGCCATATGATAAATATTATTTAGTTTGAGTGTTTTAGGAAAAATATGTAATTAATTATTATATTTCATGTTTCCTTTGTGTAAATTAAATATATGAAATTTAAATTGCAAAAACTACGTTAACACATGTTAATAATCCCAGGCATCAAATTAACAAAGAAGATATTTTGCCTTTTTCTTGCTTTGCTTAATGAAATGCTTTATTTTTCTTGTAATAAAAACTTCAATTAAAAAAATTGAGAGCAGTCATTAAATTCATTTTCTCTCCCATGAGATTATAACAGTCAAGTCTCAATTAATGAAAAAGGACTCAATTTCTTAAAAATTGTTTCAGGTATATACTTTATGATATTCTAAATGCTGATTTCCAATAAATATTTTTGAAAGTTCATATTTAAAATTTAAGATCTAAATCTAAATATAGGGAAAAATTGTTATATTAAATCCTATTTCATATTATATGTATTAATGTAATTTCAACAAATTATTATTAGGTAATACTAATATAAAAAACTTGTAGTTTAAAAAAATTCCCAATCAATTGTTTTTGAAGTAATTTTACTTTTTTGTTTCAAAAACTTGTACATTAAAAATTAAATATTACTTTTTTAATATAAATGCTTTTGAATTTTAGTATTTTTATTTTAATTATTGGTAATTCTTTAAAAACTTCAATTTAAAAAAAAATGGGAATCAAACATTTCAATATTATCATCGATTTTTCAAACGAAACTGTCTGTCTAAATCTGTCAAATAAAGTTAAGTATAAAACTCTTAATGTTTATTTTTGAAAAAAAATATTTAATGAAATATAAAAATATAAATTGTTACATTTTTAAGGAAATCTACTGCATTTTTGAAAAGATGCGTTACTTTTTTCTAAGTATTCGTATTTTTTTATTTTTTTTCTAAGGGGTGCTTATATTCTTAACGCTTTATTTTATGTACTGGAAATAATTAATTTTCTTTTCTCTTGCTAAGAATACTGTGCAATTGTGAATTCCGCAGTACCCTTACACCATACGTGTAAATATTTTTTTAATCTGAATTCATAAATTTCGTAATTGTCTTAGTTCATTCCAATTTACACAAAAAAAAATACATATCATTGTATTTCCAAAGAGCAATTAATAAATGTTGAGTTGTTTTCTTCCAGTGTGGCATCATTATGTGAAAATGAACCGTCTGTATTATGTTTGTAATCATATTTATTGTTTAACAAATATCTGTAGAAAAAAATCTAGTAAAACTACTTTATGCCTAGTAAGTTATAATATTATAATTTAATTAAATATTTTTCATTTAATGATTCTGTATTTTACAAACACTGTAATAGTTTTCTACCTTCCGTTTAAATCCGTTAAGTATCCGTTTAAAAATGTCAGTTTGCTTTAAATAACTGATCTCAAAATGTTGAACTGAAAGCTTGCATATATTGATAAAAGATAATTAAATGAATCTTAAAATTTTGCTTTTAATAACAGAGATATCAGAGCATTAATATAAAATAATGCTATGATAAATTTATAATCTTAACATACATATATTAATTACAATAGCGAAATAAATTTATTATTACTTCATCAAATGTTATCCGTAATAACATAAATGAAAAAAATATATATATACTTTCTTTTAACTTATTCAAAGATTTCTTTTAAATTTTTTTGTAAAAAAAAATCAACTGAAATAATCAATGAAATTAAATGTTCGTTATCTTAGACACAAGAATAGGAAAAATTGGTAACACAAAAATTTATATTTATGTTCCCACTAAACTATTTTCAAATTTCTAATGAGATTTAATTTAGCATTTTGAGTTCCCATTTCCCACTATTATGGTAAAAAAATGTACAAAACTTGATTAAACCATTGCTTTTTAATTTAACATTTGTAAAACGATATTATGAGATACGCAGAAATGAAACTATTTTCTCATAAATAAATCCTGTAAAGAAAAGGCCGTTAAATATCGATTATGCCTCTTTTTAGTCCAGCTATTGTTAAAGTGATTTGTTCTATTACACCATTTATTTTCTTTTTTTTTAAGTACTCTTTTAAAAAACATGTTTTTACTCAAATCAATCCAACAGGAGCAGAAGTACAAGCCTCCTAAAACCAAGAAAAAGTGGCAAAAAAAGAATAAATTGAAATAATTAATGAAACTAAATATTTTTGTCTTACATGTAAGAAAAGAAAAACTTCATGGCACATAAAAATTTTTAATTTACAGTCTAATCAAAATAATTTCAAATTCCTTTTAAAGTTGAATATATGCTTTCGAATTTTTTCTATCCATCTTAAAGGTTTAAAAAAGAAACAATGTTAACGTCTTTGTTAAAACATTTAACTTAATATCAATAAATTTATTTTATGGCATACTCAAAGAGGAAGCCATTTTCCCATAAATAAGAACATGTTAAGAAATGGCCATTAAGTCTCCAATTAGGTCCCAATTTGATCTCAGTGTTGTTACACTGATTTGCTCTACTGTACCATTTACTACTTTCTTTTAAAGTACTCAGGAACATGTTCTTCCTCAAATAGACTCAACAGAACAGAAATGTGAGCCTCCTAAGACCAAGAAAAAGTGGTAGCAAAATATACACTCTCGGTTAGATTTGTTTCAGTCTCTTCTATTTTTTTTTTCTTTTTACTTTCTTACAGTCCCTCTCTTTCTGTTGACAGGAGCGGAAAAAAGGGGGATTTGAGTTAGTTGGTCCGTAGATCGGCTTAGAAAAGGAAACGTGAGCTCTTATAAAGTCTCACACTAAACTTTGGTTTTGAACAGAAAATAAGAAGAATACACCGAAGAAGGTGGAAGAAGAAAGAGAATAAAAGGACTGTCCAACAGTTACGGTTAGCGGCATTGTATTTCTGCATGTTAGGTTCCTTTTTCGAGGAGCAATTATTGAGGTAAAAGAGGTTTAAACAAGATGTTTGCATTTACCTGAAGATAATTCTAGTGTCCAGAACCCATATTTACTCTCTGAACTTGCTTTATCATTCAGGAAATACTACTTTTGTCGAGAACTTAACACATGTGTTTATTAAAGATGTTTTTTCTTACTTAAACTCGGACTTAAAATTTCAAGTTTTAGAATAAACCGTTAGTTTCTGATTTATTTTTAAGCATAACAAAGAGAAAGATTCCAAAGGGGAGAACAAAGAAGATAATGTATTTACTAGTGAATTAGTTCTGTGCCATTTTCATTCGCTTTGTATTTGAACTAGAGAACGTTTGAGTGTATTACGTTTCAATATTTAGTTCAAAATTCTTTTTAATTTGCTCCATTTATTATATATTTAATTGGATAAAGAACTATTTTGTTATTATTATTTCTAAATTATTGAGCATATTATTTTTTTTTAATGCCGCACTTTTTACTTGCTAATTATTGAAATGTAATTTTTCTATCTAAACAATTCATTGTAAAATTTAAATGGTAAAATTCTGATAGATTCAGGCATTTCAAAGAAAATAAATTTTACTGTTACATTATTTTCTCAAAGAACTTAAATATTTCTGATTTAATTTCAAATATTTTTAATTCAATATTTCTTTTGTATTTTAAAACTATGCATAGATTTTTTTTTCTTATTTGCGAAATTCACTCTATTAAAATGCGTTTATTTAAATTATTTCTTCTTTATATTAGTATTTATGTGTTTCTGGTAACTAAAATTTATTAGAATAAATGGAAAAAAAATAATATTCCGCAAATGTAAGAAAGTAAGAGTGATCATATACCAATCGATTACATCTTTGTTTTATCTATTTTCCTGCGTGATTGTTTCGATTTTAAACAGAAGTCGTTAATATAAAGGGAGTATTAAAAATATTATAGTTTTTTTTCTTAAAATTATTTTATTGTTCAGTGTCTCCATTTAGATAATGAAACATGTAGAAATTTGTTAGATAATAAAATAAGCTTAACTTATTTATTAAAACTTGAAATTAATTGAACAAAAAAAGGGGAAGCATAATAGCGCAAAAAGAGAAATAATAGCGCAAAAAAAAAGAAAAGATTTTATAAAATCAGTATTTTGGATTTATTCTTTTGCACTTTCTTTATCAGTATTGAAAGGAACCAAACGCCTGTTCAAAAAAAATAGGGGGAGCCTGAGACCTTTGGATATCATTGCGTAATTCCTTTTTCGTTTCTTTAAGAGGGATTGATCGACTACCTAAGGCCCTTAAATTGCTAGTATCATAACTCTCCCATGTGGGTTTGAATGAGAGAAAGAGAGAGGTTTTCTGAGAAAGTTCAAATGTCCCGACATACATTTACTATCACCTAATTTGGATCATTATATCACCCCTCCTTAAGAAGTGTCATCATTATGGTACTTGAAAGTTTCTTGTCTCTGAAAGAGAATTTCGAGCATTTTAATATTCTGAAGTGCCCCAACTTAAATTATCTTAGGAATTCATTTATTCGTTTGATTACAAAGTGTGGATAACACAGAAAATGATTTTTTTCCACCAAGTTACTCACAAATTTATAATTGGTCAGCAATGTAGTAACTTATGTATAAGGTAGCTGTATTTGAAATAATTCTAACAATTTTATCTTTGATCTTCTATATGTTTTTTTTTATTATTATTTTTATGGCTATCTGAAGAGATAATTAGAATTATCTCTATAATATTCCATAATTACTGTATAGCTTTATTGCTAAAAATTGAAGAATATTGGCAAAATTTTTCAAAATAATTCCAGTGTTTTCATATAATAAGTTTGTCTAAATTATTAACACGGATTCCATTTCAAATATTTTGTAGACTTGAAGTCTCATTCTATTAATTAAAAATCATCATCTGTTACAAAATTTCCGGGGTTCGTTTGGATAGTGGGAGTTATATTGTGTGGAGAACGCTCAATCAGCCGGCGGCAGTAAAAAAAAAAAAAAAAAAACGACGTTTATTTACACGAAGACACACAGGACAGCACAAAGACGACAACTATATACAGCACAGAGAAGACAATTATCTTCAGCCGCGAGACGTGCAAACAGCAGCACACAACAAGACTCTACTGCAGACCGTAGCTCACAGCTTAGTTCAGCACTAGCTTGACTCCGTCGCTGCTCCCTTAATCCCTGGAAGACCAGTTCTTCACCGTCGATTCCGACTACTCTACCCTGGCAGCTACGGCTGTCTCCTTATATAGGTCTCAGGAGGCGGGGCTAGAAGCCTCTCAACCAATCGGGAACGTTCTAGGCGTATCTCGGTTCCTACTGGACGGTCAGGAAAATTCTTAATGTTTCGGGTATAATCTATTTTGGCGCCAATTCGCCAAATTCATCGCCAAGTCGCCAAATGGTCGCCAAGCTCCGGGGCCTCCGTCTAATACAGATGACTGTAAAACATTCTTTCCGATGGTGGAACCAACTATACTGGGAAGCAGCATTACAGATTCGTAACAATACTAATCCAGTCCATTCCGTCTGTGAAAGTTCTGTAGTAATAAGTATTTTGAGACCAATTTCTTTTTCAAATGTAGGATGCAGAATACGTAGCAAGTTATTAGTAAGGGTGACAAGTCTTTGCATCATGAATTTCTAGTTTGAAAAATAAACCAAAACGGCCCATAGTTTAGAACTATAACGGCCGGGTTGGGCTGGAGAAGCAGTGGAAGAGTTAAAAATATTAATTTCCTTCATCCTAAAAAACGAAGTTTAACATTTTTTTAATGAACTGACCATATGTTAATCCATGTAGCACGTTGCGTTTTTTTTATTTATTGTTTTCGCATAACGACAGATTGGCAGACGCAATTTCAATATTTTTTTCGTTTTATAGTGTTCTCATGATGATGATGTGTCCGCGTTACCACGGAAAGAGGGTGCAGTAGCTTCTGAGGGTATAGACTCCTCAGCACTTGAGGTCAGAAGTCTGATTTCTAGCTCATATGAGGATGACACACACACACATTCGCTTGCACAAACTATTTCTACAGGAGGGGGGGGGACATTCACATACCTCACAGATAGAACACAAATGAACAACAACCCTGCCAGCACTTGGATTCGAACCCGGGACGCCCAGATCACGGGGAAGATGCGCTATCCCTATGTAAGGAAGCCGGCTTATAGTGTTCTAAAATACCGAAATAAATACAAATCTAAAGACATAATTTTTTTGGTATTTACAATACTCTAGATTTTTATTTCGTTCCTGTACAAGATAAATAATTAAAATATAAAAAAAATGAAAAAAAATTTATCTCTATCACTAAATCTAGACTGCGAAAAATGACAAAACCTCTACCCCATCTAGGCATCTAGACCTGACATCCCTGTCTGAAATGTACATACCGTTCCCTGTGTTCCAGGTCCCAAACGGCGTCTGCTTGATTAAATGTCAGCTTCCACAACTATGTCAAAATAAAATAAGCGGAGCGTAAAGTCTCCCATTCTAGCTACCGAAGGACGGGGATGTAATGTATCAGCAGAGCGTAAGGTTTCGTTGATGATAGCGTTGTCTTAAGAACCCCTCTATGTGATAGTGCTTGACCGCTTGCGTCTTCACTCGATTTGGTCTTCGCAAAACCGAACTTTGTTTGTAGGTATCGCTAATGGTTCACTTGCCCAGAGGGGAGGTCTTTCTTTTTGATGTTGTTCTTGAGACTAAAGACGTAATTAGTTTACTTAATTTTGTGTGAAGAATAAGATAGGTGGGCGTTTTGAGTGGGGGTTTAGGAGGTGGTTTCGCCTTGGGTAGTGTTTTCGAGTGATGGAATTGTGTAGTCAAATATTGGTATGTTGTTCTTAGATATTAAAGTGTATATGCTGTGGAATAGTATTTAAAATTTATTAAATTTTTTTTAGCATACTTCTGAAAAATTGAGTTCACTTGCCCAGATTTAGACAAAAGCAAACAAGACTTTGTGTTTGAATAAAGTTTCGAATCTTGCCATGCTTCATCACAGCCAAATAGTTAATCAAAGTGATAAATTTAATCTTTAACAGAAGGTAATTTTAAAAGAACTAACATTTAATTAAAACTATGTATTCTATATAGGAGATACATTTAAGAGCTAAGATTTAAATAAAACTCTATGTATATAACATATTATCAGTAAATATAATAGCTAAGATTTAAATAAAACTATGTATAATACATCAGAGATAATTTGTTCACTAAAATGCTATAGATAAATATAAATCACAATTTTTAAAAAATCGAAAGCAAATTTTATATTTAATTTTGATTGTGATTAACATTTTAGAAATGGGAAAATTTTTTTATAATAATAAATGTTTTTAAATTCTTTTATTTTAATGTAAGATACCACCTGGAAATATTTGGAAATTATCAATAATCTCAGCTTCATTGAAACTTGATGAATTGCATGTTATTTTAATACATACTTGCATGCGAAATTTTGTAATTGCTTTTTTTATGTATATAATATAATAATTAATTTAATGATTAACTGAATTCTATATACATATTGATTATGTACATAAAGAATATCAACTTAATTTGAAAATAAAATGTTTGAACTCAAACTATTTTCATAAAATGAAACTCACAAGGCATTTTATTGTTACTTTTTAATTTACTTATATTGGTCATAATGCACTTTTTAAAATAACGGTACTAAGATTTTGCAGTTCCTAATACGTTATAAATAATGAAATTAATTATTACAGGTAAAATATAACAAACAGTTATTTATTAAAAACGCATACTCATGTTTCTTTAATTACAAATCAAAAAATCTGATATTAATATAATTTGATGTTTAAAATTATTATTTTATTTAGTCTTTGAAATATATCGAGTAATAATTTAAAATGAAAAACAATCAGCAAAGGAATAATAAGTTTAATATGCCAATGAAATACTTTAGAGCAATATGTGGATTCCTTTGAATATTAAAACGTGAGTTCTATTTGACGCCTTTTGCTAGTTAACAACATTTCATTTAAAACAATTTCAGCAGAAGTGCATTTCCGCAGCTTAACCTAATGTTTTGATTAGTTTTCTTTATTATGTTTCCATTCAACAATGCGCAAATGGAATTTTAATAAAAGCTTTTCTTTTAAGCCGTTAGGTTAATTAGATTATGATTGTTACCATGGTAACGGTCTACCTACAAATAGGCGGAGACAAGCATGACGTCAACAGGTTTTAAAGGAAAGGAAAGAATTCATCACCGAATTATGGCATCATATAACATGACATTAATTTTTGCGTTGTTAAAAAATTCATAAAAGTTTCATATAATTTAAAATTTAATAATTAGGAAATGATGCATAAGTAAATCTCTTGCAAATTAAATGTGTTGCATATTTTTTTCGCATTTTTTCTTTCTTCCTTAAAAAAAAGACCAAGTAACCTTATATTCTTCTTTTTTTGAAAATAATCTATTTTTAATTAATATACCTGTTGCTGCATCAGCCATCTAGAGATAACATTATGTTATTATTTATAGAATCAGATTATAATTTATTTTTTGAAAAATCAAAGGAAAACCTTTCTGATGTAGCTATTGGTTTAAATGTTTTGACATATATAATATAATAGGGTTATGGATGAATATTCATACTTTTTTACTTATATTTTGCATATAAAATCTTTAATGATCTTTTGATTTTTAACGGAATACGTTTTAATTAGAATTTTCAAATTTTAAGTATTTATATAATCGAAAGACAATAAGAAGTTTAAAATCTCTAATTCGTTTGTTAAGATTTCAAGATTCTTTGAAATTTTCCATTTTTTTCGCTTATTATTGAGATTTTTGAAACAGCATTCGTAAATTCTTTCTCGTTTTTCCAACAAATTATAAAAAATTTTAACCAATTTTTTCTGACATTTATTATTTCATCAGATAAATTAACAATAAGAAAGAATTTACGCTAAAAAGAACACACCATACTGACTTTTAAAAAGAAAAGATGAAACTGATATGAATTTGGGGCTTGAAATCGATTCCAAATAGGCATGGCGATTCCTTGACTTCAGGCCCTATTATCTTGCACTATATTTCCATAATATTGTTGGATATTCTGAATGCAATGTCATGAACTTATCGTCGCAATATTTTTTGTATATTTTGTATTAATAGAAACTGCTACTATATAATGATTTTGGTAGCGAAGCAGAAAATTCATTTTATATGATATAATGGAGAACTCATCCAATGCCACTCAAACTATGGGAGATTTTTAAATTATTAAAGTAAGAAAATATTAGAAATATTTTTAGATTACTCGTATCGAAATAGAAGAAAAATATTACCAATTTTTTTACAAGCAAAATATTAGCTCTCACATTCAAAATTTTGATGTAGGAATGTGTATCATGAATTTCTATGTGAAGATGTACAATGTCACAAGATCTTTTGTGTGATAGGACGAAAAGTTTACAATTTGTTGCATTTTGCATTTCATTAATTGAAATTATTTTTTTCAAATAAATCGCATTTTTTATAAGCAGGACTGGAATTAAAAAATGAATCAAGTTAAATAATTTAACGTGTCTCAGGGCTAAAATTTTATTTATAAATGATCTGGAATCAATATTAGAGATAAAAAAAAGTTTGTAGTTATTATTATAGGCATGGTGTAATTTTTATCTTATTAAGGTCTTGTCTTTTCATAAGTGAGATAATTTTTATGAAAATTGCTAAAAATAAAAAAATGCACTTAAATAAATTCGAATTATTATTCATATGAATTATTATTTGTATTATTCAAATTATTATTTGTAAGAAAAAACGTTTTGATAAGTATTTGTATTAAAAATTAAAAAATAAATAAAAAAAACTAAATTAAAATAATAATTAACCACTTTTAATCGCTTATCATTTATTTTTAATCTATTCGATATTATCAATATTTAAAATATATGTAAAATTAGTTGAAAATAAATTCAAAGATATAAATTGTTTCAAAATTAAGATTTTTAATCCTGTGAATATTTCAGCTTTTATATTTTTGCTTAAACTTCTGCAAAATGTTTTGATAAAAAAAATCCATAAAAGATTGCAAACGCATACTAACATCCATTCCATTAGTGGAAGAAAATTAAATTTTCTTTCTTATTTCAGCATTTGATGTGAGCTAAGTGACAAACAAGTGAAAAATTCAATTAAATCTAGTACTTTTCTGAAAAGAGAAAAAAAAAATTATAAGAAAATCATAGTAGTTGATAATTAACATTCACACTTTAGATATGCAATGAAGGCGTTTCAAATATTTAAAAGCAAAATTCCATAAAAGGATACATGAATTTCAACGATTCTTTCTTCAAGATTAACATTCTTCCTAAAATGGTTCTTCAATATTGGAACAGTAATGAAAGAGTGTTATCATTTCGAATATCCTGATAATAAAATTATTGATTTCAATGTCAAAAGATTTAAATTTTCATTTTAAAGTGATAATTTTTATATTTATAATATTTCTTTTGCCATTCATATAATGAAGTATATTTTCTGAGATCTTACAAAAAAAAGTATTGAAGAATACTTTATCAGCAAATATATATATTTTATTTTGATTTATTTTTAATTCTTTGGAATCTAAAAAAAAATATTACACTATTAATCCTGAAACCTCCATTTTTTTAATGTCTTTATAAACAAAGACCTATACACTTTTTAAACAATATGGGCAAATATTGGTCATGAGTTAGAAACCTATACAAGCCATATCGCAACATGAAAAAATCTCATTTCACAGTTATACCAATTTATTTAAAAGTCGTTCTTTTTATAAATGTACGCATAAGAAACTCATTTTTAGTACTATTTTTTATGAGCAAGGAAAACTACATTTTTTTATTCTAGTGGTGGAAAAATAGTGATAGAGAGTAGTAAAAACATATATAGTTATTAACCTCACTTGGATAACAGACTATATCATCGATATTTTATATCCATTTTATTGAATATTACTATTTACATAATTACGGATGCATTTTTAAATATCTTTCATAATTAGAATGATACATTATTTTTTTTTGTTAAATAAATAATCCATTATAAATATATAACCATGTTTTTAGTAATACTTTTCTAATTTTCCGTTTCCTTTTGTCAACATATATGTTGACATTTTTCTTGTCTTCTACTACGGAAACCTCCAGAAAGTACTAATTAGTTGATTTCTGGCGGTCTTCACATTAATGAAACATAAAATAGAATTTAAACTTTCATTGAAATTTCTTCTTGTAGATAATCTTCCATTAGAACAGCATAGGAATCTTATATTAAATATTTCTAGACGCTTTTTCCACATTTTGATCAACATGTGCCCTATTTTGTCTTTATCTCAATTATTGATTAATGAACCTGAATAAACGTGCTAAATAGGGTTCATCATTTCTTTCTCTTTTATTGCATTTAATTCATTTTTGCATTTAAACTTAATATTTATTTCTAACTTGGTTAAGATAATTTGTGTTTTTAATGTAACAGCATTAGCACGCTCTAAATACAATGTATCTTACTTTTAATTGTTTTGACTCAGGAAATATTTACTTTAAAGTTCTTTTCATAAAAATTGCTTTAATTTTTGGTTGATAAATTCTTATGCTAAATATAACGACATCATAGCTACCACAACATATGGAATTAGTCGACATTTTTTTTGCTCTAATTATTCACTTTAGAGATAAGGAAAACAATTAGTTTCCCAGATCGTTGGTGTTATTTAAGGAAGTGGATATTAAATATTTCTCTGCATTTTATGTGGGTAATAAGAGTTATTTTACAGTGTAGATGCATTTAAATGAATAACTCTAGAATCATCTGCATGCTTATTTACGAATCAATCTAAAATTCTAATATGATTTCACATTATTATCATCAGTTTGATGGTTTCGTTTGTCATCTATGTTTTTATACGCTGTAGGAAACTATATTTGCATATGCTGAATCCTAGTCATACCATTGCCATAAAAATATTAACGAAAGAATTCATACTTGGTATTTTTGCGATTTTCTTGATATTTTACCATAAAAATCTTACTTTTTTTGTGTTTAACAATTATCCTACTCATAAATCTCATTTAACCCGTTTTGTTAAATATGACTTTATTTTTTTATTATTGGAAAATTTTCATTGAGTTATTTACAGCATTTTATGTTCTTTTATACATGATGAGGAATTAAAAAAAATTGCTTCAGGGAAGAAAAAATATATTTTATTTATCACTTAACTTGCGTTTTTCATGCAGAATGATTGTAGTATGTTTAATATATATTATAATAATAATATAGGGTTTGTTTACAAATATTTGCAATAAATAGTATTTTTGAATAATATTTTCATACAAATGATTGCAATGTGTCCTATACTGATTTTAATTTGATTTTGCTTTATGTTTTCATCTCTCTTTCGTCTTTTTATTATTTATTCTTATTGTGCATTTTCAAATCTTTACGCATCGTCTTGTGCATAAAAGCAACGAATCATTCCTTTTTTATCTTATAAAGTGAAATTCACTCATTAGAAATGTTACAATTTCATAGAAAAATATTACTTAGAACCCACAATTATCAAGTATATTATGGATTCGGAATTGAATTATTAAGGCTCATCCCCGAAATGAAAGGTGTAATTTAATTAGAATGCGAAAAAAAGAAAATATTTAAGAAAGTAATGTACGAATGTAAATTATTAACACTTTCAGATGCACAGTCTTTGTTTTCCTCCCAAAAAAACAAAGAATATTTATAAACCCTATTAACACACGATATCTTGCAATATCTCCACGATGTTATTCGACATTCTTAGTGTCGACTAATATCATGACGATATCGTAACAATATTGTCGCCATTTTGTGCTGGCAGGGAATCCTCTTATAGAATAGAAGGATTCATGATATCAGTTATTTATTTTCTTATATATATAAATGCATTAAAAAAACTCTCATAACTCCCAATTATTTGCTGAAAAATGTTATTTCGAAAAACACTAGCCACAAAATATGTTTTTGTCTGATCTCTACTAATTTTATCTGTTTCTTCTCTAAGTGCAGGGCAATCAAAACACCGACAATAATACATTTCGAAATTTGTATACAAATTCAGTTGTTATACAGTTTAATGGGCTAAATATGAACAATACATATTTAAAACGAAATAAATATAAATATTTAAAACTTTTAAAAGTTATAAGATGACATACTATAATAGATAGAATATATAATATTGGATTATGCTTACAACATTAATATTATTATGACAGGCTAACAATTAAAATTGCATTAACATATCTATGAATTTAATTAAAACCCTCTTTATCATCAGAATTAATGCGTGACAAGCATTAACATTTGGAGCTGTTTCCAAAATTATGAAGCTGATATGGACGTACTAAGTATTTAAGTATATTAAATATCAACAATAAATGACTTACTAGGTAATAAAATGTTTATGGAGAATTTTAATCATGCATCAAAGCTTATTTTTATTCCGAAAAGGAATATTTTCATATTATTTTGTCTAAAATGTTAAAATTTTTTGGAAATTGATATTAGGCTGATATATATTGTATTTCTTCTTACATTTTTTAAATTATTTCTTTGATTTATACTCTCAAAGTTTCTAATTATATTAGTGTGATATTATCAATATACAAATAAATTTCCGCTATGATGTACACTTGTGCTAATTTTCAAAACATTACTTCTTTTTTTACTATTTAATGAATGGAAGGCAATTTCTTACGCTGAACTAAAAGCATTTTGTATTAAAGAAAGAATGTGACTGATATCATGGCGTATAAACCTGACTTTCATATAATCACAAGAAACTACCTAAATATAATTAAATTATTTGTGTACACAAAATAACTCAATCGATTATCGCACCTAAATCATTTTGGCTTCTCGATATGGAGGCCATACGGATTAGGATGTACATGCATATACACTGGCTTCTACAAATACTGTAGACCACAGTTATCGGGAGATGACAGCCTGTAAAAGAGCAAAAGTTCAGAAGAAACGAGAACTGTCAGGGATAAAAAGAGAATTCCTTTTCAATTTTCCCTATAAATTGCCTATGACTGGAATCTGATAGAGTTGCCAACAAATGTTATAAATTAAGACCAGTAGAATATCTGGTGGGTTTGAATTTTCTGTCCACGACAATTTCTACCTAAAGTGTTAAGTTAATATATTATCGCACTTAATTCATGGTGGCTTCTCGATATGGAGGTCATACATAATATCATATACATGCATATACATTGGTACTATAAATACTGTAGGTCACAATTATCAGGAAATGGCAGCCTGTAAAAGGACAAAAAGGTGAGAGAGAACGAAAACTGTCAGCGATAGAAAGAGAATTCCTCTTCAATCTTCCTTATAACTAAGCCTGACGAAGTTGATAACAGACGTTTCCAAATTAGACCGGCAGGATAGCTGGTGGGTTTCAATCACCTGTACTAGATAATCTCTACCCAAAGTACTGAATTAATATATTGTCGCATTTAATTCATGTTGACTTCAATTTTGACGTCATACATGTCACGATATACCTGCATATACACTGGCAACTGAAAATTTTGCAGGCTACAGTTACCAAAAGATGGCAGCCTGTAAAAGGGCAAACGTTCAGAGAGAGCGAAAAAAAAAATTCTCATCAATCTTTACTATAAAATGCCCGTTTCTAGAACTTGACAGAATTGTCAAAAGAATTTTTGAAATAAGACTGACAAAATGTCTAAAGGGTACGAATCACCTGTTCTCGATAATCTCCATGAGAAGTGAATTTATACCTAATCGTTTTCTACAAATATTGGGACTTTTTTTTTGTACCCCATAAAAGTTACCTATCTGGAGCAATTTCATAAGCCTTAGGAAAGTACATTCATTAGTATTTACGATTCACATTCAACAAATACTATCATTGTAAAGATCAGAACACAGTTGTCTGAAGTAGTTACAAAATAAATATCGTTATAAAAAAGAAAGCACAGAGAAAATATTTTATCTCTCCATCCCCAAAAGCTTATTGTCTTCATAAGAAAATTTCCAGATAGGATAGATAATTATTAATCCATTCTTAGACCCATACTCATTTATTAAAAAGCATTAGCCCATATAATTACTTTCGTACAAGAATCGCAAAACCTTGAGTCTGTGCCATTTCCTGTTTATCAGAGTATTTATTGTTCTCCACTGGGCTGGATATAATTACTAATTTTCTTCGTAAAAGAGTGAAAAGAGTCTGGATGAAGAACCTCAAAGAAAAGTCTCTTTAATTAAATTTAAAATCTGCAAAGAAAGAAACACTTTTTCCTGTTTTAAAGGTGGAATAATTCGCAGAATATTCGAGTTAGAAATAAAAATTGGATGGTAGTGTGGAAACACCATGAGCATTATCGCTTACAACTTTTTTTTCTCCTACTTCCTATTTTTTCTAACAGTAATCTCTGAAGAAAGGGAATCCTTCTTTTTCTAAAAGGTAAACATCAGATTTTAAAGAACCAAACGATGAAAAAAATTTAATTAGAATAAGTTTTTTTTTGTTACCTAATTAAATTGTGGTTAAAACTGGTCCTGAATTATTTGTTTTCAATTTATATATATTTTTTTCCTGA
This sequence comes from Argiope bruennichi, assembly GCF_947563725.1. Classification (NCBI taxonomy): domain Eukaryota; kingdom Metazoa; phylum Arthropoda; class Arachnida; order Araneae; family Araneidae; genus Argiope; species Argiope bruennichi. Next base: position 97,963,525 of record NC_079155.1, read on the forward strand.
AAATTACTTTAACAATAGATAAAAGGTCCGTACAAATGATGTCGGTAAAAATCGGTTACAAAAGAAATTTAAAAAAATCGTACCACTGATGTTACTTCCAAATTCTTAATACTTATTGGAAAAAAAGAATATTTTTTGTAATTCATTTCGCTTTTATCTTTTCCTAATTGACTATTGCTTATATCAGATTTCTGTTTTTTGTGAGGAATTTTCCAAATGTAATCAGGAAATATTGCATCATTTTCAATAATGTATAAAGAAAACAAAGCTTTGCTCGAATTCTTTTAATTTAAAAATCTTCCAATATCATATTAATTTGTTTCAGTATTTTCAAAAATCATTAATTACGTTTGTCCTTGAAGATAACATACTGAACCTTTCTGCAGCAACTGTTCTTTAACAAGTGAAGTGACCAAAAAAATAAGTCATAATATAAAAGATATTGTATAATTAAAAATCTCATTGTATTTTGTGGTTCCTGCAGACTGATTTATGTTCAAATAAAATTTATAGAACTGAAAATAAGTGTAAAACATGTCAGTTAAGTCATAGCATATCAGTTAGAGATATGGTGATACGCTGGTACGATTAAGGTCTTAAAGCAAATAAATATTTCAGGATATAAAAAAATAAACTTTAATTAACTTTAAAACTTTACTTGATTAAAATTTTCAATAAATTAATTGAATTTATAAATATTTACAACGAAAGTTTACTGTCATTTTTCCTAGGTATTTATTATTGTATTTTTTTTAATGAAACGTTTCTATTATATTCTTAATTATAGCTGATTCCATTATGAATGGTATCGTCTTCATTTTTTGAAACCATTAGACTTCACGAATTCTTATGACCATTGCTACGGCTGCTGAATTTACAAAAGCAAAAGGACTCTTTGTTTTCACTGAAACTAGGAGTGCTTAATATACATTTTTTAAATAAATATATTCTAAATTTTATCACACCGTTTACCAACAATTACTATGATTCAATTCGAAGAACACTGAATAATTCATTAACTCATCTATGTCTAAGGAATCCCAATCACATAAATCTAATCTAAGAAATGGAATTTTAATTCAGTTTATTGTTTATTCATCCACTACGATCTTTTAGACATTTCTGTAAAACTGAAATTCGCAAGAAAGGTTAACTTTTCTAGATTCTCTAATGATAATAACGAGGAATATGTGTTTTGGCACTCTATAGGCCAGACCATTTTACTTGGAGTTACTAAACTTGACACATAAGTTTTAGAGTTTAGGAATTCCAAGTGATGTTGTTTTGGAAATTTATCTCAAATTTTAATTAATTAAAAATCATTTGAAATTTCGATGTTTTTTCCACCAAAAAATTACTAGGCAAAGCTTGTTTTTATAACATTTTGAATTTAAAAACAAATATCATTTAATGATACCAATTTATTAGCTGTGATAACTTTTCCTGAAAATTGGCATTTTTTTTATTTAGCAATAGATTTCATTGTTACTGTGAAATTCAAACCATTTTCATTGTTCCACCAATTAATCAATGGTTTTTTTTCTCTAATTGTTGAGAGATAAGGGAGAAGAATATTGTTTAATAATTATGCAATTTACATCTGTACTAAAAATAAATATGAATGCATATGTTTTCTGAATGTGTATGTCTGTGTTCTATACGTCAGAACATTTGACTTATAGCTATGAAATTTGGCACAGATGTACCTTTTAGGACAGGGGTGAGCATATTGGAGTGAGTATTTAAATATTTTATTTATAATTTCACTTAATTAAAAATTAAGCTGAATTTTAACTTTTTTCTCGATAACATCCGAAAATATTATTAAACAAAAATGAATCTTATGCCGTTTAAAATTTTTAAAAAAAATATATATTTTTTAATAATTCCAATTTAATAGTCGAGTAATTCTTTTCTAATTTTTGAAAATCTTTAAAAACATTTACCCTATTTTCCACAGTAAATTACAATGCTGCCTAAAATTTCAAACCATTTTTATCGTTTCACCAAATATGTAACTGCTAGTCACTTTTAGGAGTGGATTTCAGATTACAAAGACAGAGATTTGAGACATAATTTAGCTGAAGATTATAGAGACTTCATGCCTAGTTTGCGATAAATCTGTTGAAGATGATTAAATGCTTTCTGTTGGTTTGGATTGCAGGGTTGAATAGTGAGCTATCGGTCTCATCATCTAGTCATGGTTGAAAATTACGAAATGATTACCAAATTAGCTCAGAATCGAACAAAATTTGAAATATTCAACAAACTAGCAAATAGTTCGAATTGATGTTTGACATGCCCAAGAAAGCATATTGTAATAAATGTTATTCAATATGTGATGAAAAGAGGATTGTGCAGCATTTTATGTTATGAAATGAACATAACAAATAAAAAACATTGTAATAGATTAAATATAAAATAGATTTTTTTTTTAAAATATATTATTAAAATTAAGAAAAAATATGTAGAAATGAAATTGAAAATATATTTTTATAGCTTTAAAATGGTTTAAAATAAAATTTCCTAAGATAATTTTTTCGTAAGATATAGTTGAAAAATATTAAAGCATTTAATTATTTATTACATTTCAATAAACTTGGGAATTCTGAAAAGTTAAAAGTGCCTTTTCTCTTGCTTTGTAAAGCATGTCTGCTGAATTTAACTAATTGATTTTTGAAACAATGAATTTTTATAAAAAAATATTCTTATAATCATTTGTCTTTATATAAAGCAACTTGGAAAAGAAAATTGCAAAATCAAACAAAATCAAAAGAAACAAGTCAATTAAGAATACAGTTAATTATTTCAGTTATCACACTTCATTACTAAATACAATAAAGACATTCTTTTCTGATGCACACAGCAGTAAGTAATTAGATCTTAAAGGCGATTTATTTGGGAATTAAAAATTAATTAATCCTTAAAATTTTCAACCTGATGCCGAGGTTTATCCATATCACCACGCTAAATTCGACTTAAATTACGCTTAAGCAGTGCCTAATGGTTTAGTATTAAACCCCTAAAATTAATTCCACTATGACTACAGCAATTCAAGGAGTTCGACCGCGCAGCAAATTCGCTTTGCTAATGATACCAATTAAGTGTGGGCAGTCCAAAGCTTCACCTACCGGAGGGACAGCTTTATGAGAGCAACTTGTCATGGGCGAAGATTTGTCAGACGAACGCAGTTGCTGAATCGTGCTTAAGTCGCATATTGTTTGCGTCTATAGATGCAAAGTGAATGCCCAAATCATGTTTCAGGAATTGAGCTTATTATGGCAAAATTAGGAATGGTGCTTTGACAATTGTTAATGGGGGTTTATGTAAATTTGATGCATTGTCTATATGAGAGATTCTTAATTTCAGGACTCTGTCCTTTTGCGAAAGAAAAGAAAGACAAAAATTAAAATAAAATTTGTAAAGAAAAAAAAAACAATTGACCCGAAATTGCGGTTAGAAGTATTAATATTCCAATAAAACTGCAATGGTGAAACTTAATAAATTAAGTTTTAAAATTTATGCCGACACTGTGGTATTGTGATGTATGTATAATTTGGGCTTAAACAAATATAATGCAATGTTTCATTCCAACAACATAGTCATGCCAATACTAAGATTGCAAGAGCTAATCAAAATAATTGCGTTGGCTTTTAAGGAATTTTACCTGTTCAGATAACTAACAAAGGGTTATAATTATCTAGTTGATTTGGATGGCAAAGTAAAGTCAAAAGCTAAATATCTGTCATAAATTTAATTAAATATGATAATTAATTAAATTAATATAAATGTGGCATAAATATATGTATTGTTAAAAAAATAACGGAAATTATTTCTAAACATTTTATTTATTTGTAAATTAAAAAGTAATATATATATATATCAAGTTTCTGTAGGTTAAAGCAAAATGATAAATGCTATAAATACTTATGTGAATTAAATCATTGATTAACCCTAGGATTCCTAGGGTTCAAGTGCCTCAGAATATTGGAATATTCTAGTTTTTCCTTCGAGCCTTGTATATTTCACTCATAACCCGCAGTGATAGCCAATGAACTTAAATGATTAATATGCAAAATAAGACTCCACTTTGCTGGTGGCTATTAAAAAATATGGGCTTTAACATTTTTTTTAAAAAAATTCTCAGAAAATTTCTCTCTTTATTAAATTGACTGGACGAACGAAACAAGAATATTTAATGTTCATCTTACTTAAAGAAAGAGCAGGAATTTTGTATTTCTAGCCTGGCTTGTTGGGCATTTCAACATTATTAAAACCTTTGTTAAGGATTATTTAAGAAACTTATGATTTTTATTATGTTAAATTTTCTGATAGCATTATTTTCAGAGACACATGCTTAACATCCTGCTTTGAACATCCTGTTTTTATATATATAAATAAAATATATATAAAAAATATATGAAAAATTATTTTCTTTTTTGCTGATGGTAGGGACCTAAATTTCTTTTATTATTTTTTTTATAAAAGAACAAATTAAATAATTTTTTATTTATCTTATTATATAAAGAAATAAATTACATGGAAAGGTTTCAGTGTTTTCTTAAAATCACGAACAGAGGATGACACACACATGGAATCTAAACGTAATTAAAATTAATTGGTTAATTAACTTAATTAAATTAATTGGTTAATTAACTTAATTAACTTAATTGGTTAATTAACTTAATTAAATTAATTGGTGTAATTAACTTATCAAAATTTGTATTCTCTATCGAACAACTGCCTTTACAAAAGTGCTTCAATTGTTTTCAACTGAATATGTCAGAAATTGAACGAAGAATTGGTAACAAAACTCTGCTAATGCAAACAGAATAAAGATTACTTGAAAATAGAAACTTATCATAAATCCAAACACTTTTGAAGAGACCTAAAATATAATGAAAATTCCAAAAACGATTACTCTAATGAAAATATGGAAATTCTATCTTAAAGAACTAATATGGGCCTTCTTCTGATTTTAAAATAGCATTTGAACATCTATATATCATAGTTAAATAATTAACTAATGATTTTTCAAAGATATTTTAGTAAACAATGACTATTAATTTTTTGAGTATTTTCCAGTAGAAAACGAAAGCCAATAAAATCAATATAAAGGAAGGTAAATAATTGGAAGAGCTTAAGAGCTAGATTTCACCCTCAATAGAGCAAAAAATAAAGTAAATTACTAAATAAAATTTTGAAAAACATAAAAATTAAGGACTAAGAAAAATATCTTTAAGTTTTTTTATGAAATAATTGTGCCAGTACTCTTTTTCAAGCTTTCTTTTGGGTGTTTCAATAATGTTGTAATTTTATTACTTAAAATTATTTTCTCATTTTGACTGTATACCTACATTCGGTTATCTTAATAATTATTGAATTTTATGACACTTTCATTCAAATTTAATTTTCATTACGTGGGTGTCAGCTGTGTTACAGGTACTCATTACATGCGTGCCTGTAAACAGATTACTGTCACACAAAAGCATCAAATAACTATTTTGATAATTACACATTTTGTAAGCCGCTTATCTATATCTCTACTAGAAACTGGACTTAATTGAAGCTTAAGCAATACATAATGGTTCATTATTAAACCTCAAAATGAATTCCCCTATCACTACTGGAATTAAAGGATTTCGCTTTTAAGGTAAATTCGCTTTGCTAATGATGTCAATTAAGTGTGGGCAGTTCATAGCTACACCTACGTAGAGTTAGCATTATGAGCACAAACTTGTCATCGATGAACATTTGCCAGATGATACTGAATTATGTTTAATTGAATTATAATCTGCTGAATCATATTTAAACATGTATTATCATTTATTATAATGGCAAAGTGATTGCCAAAGTCATGTTTCAGTAATGGAGCATACTGAGCGGGTGCCGCGTCAAAGACTTCAGAGTTTGACGACTATTTGGCGACTGGGCGACGAATTTGGCGAGTTTGGCGACTAAATGGATCATACTGGAAAGCTCGTGGAGTTTCAGATCCATCCAGTAGGAACCAAGATACACTCAGATACGCCCTGATTGGTCTGAAAGATTCTAGCCCCGCCTCCCGGAACTATAAAAGACATGCACTCTGAAGCTGCAGGGAAGTAGTGTGGATCGTCGGACATCGTCTGTGAGAGTAGTCGGACTCGCCAACAAGTAACAGAACGAGAGGATTAGACAGCAAGCAAGCTGCTGAACTAGCGATTAAATGTGCTGCATTGTTACGATTGATTGGCGGTATTTGTAGAAAAATATTTTGTATCAATACCAAATAATTTTGATGACCCTATAAAATATCTGGTAATACTGGGTGTATTTTAACTTTTAAAATTATACTTAAAGTAAAATTTTGCACGCACATTTTTCTTTTCAAATCCTATTTTTTATTACTGTAAGAAAAAGATAATTCTTTCTTATTTTTTTATTCTTAGTATTTTAGAAAAATTTTATCTCAATTCCAAAATAATAATAATAATAATTGCACACTGTTTTTTCAGTGACTTATTTACGATTTAAAAATTTAAGAATAAATACTGAATCGAATGTAAAGTCTAATATGTTCTCTCTCCCCCCTTTTCTCTCTCTCTCTCTCTCTCTCTCTATATATATATATATATATAATATAATATAATACGTTAAACATATTACTAATTACAGTATACATTTATTGTGCATATTTCAAGAAATGAAGAATATCGAATATAACTGCTAATTACTATAGAATTTTAAATCATTTTTGATTGGTGTATAGCATATTGATATTTCGAAAACTATGTTATTATTTTGATATTATTTTAGACTACCAATTTTAATTTTAAATTTTACTATCGAAGATTAGCTGTTCAGAAATTTAGAAATATATTTATGCGGTTCAATATTTTATGTGCAAGTAAAAACCATTTTATTTCTCTAGATAATAGAGCAAATCTATCAATAATCTATGTATTCTGCATCCAAATCGTCTAGTAAATCCTTTTCAATTGAAAGCAATACACAAGATTCCAATTTCTCCTCAGCAATAAATTTCTTAATCTATTCTTAATGACCTTCTGCTTTCTAAATGTCCTTTCACTGTCCTTCTGAGTGATTGATAGGGTGCAGATGACTTTATAAAGTTCATAAAGTCTGTCATTCACTTTATCATGAAATCTATTTAATGTTAAAATGTTTAATATGCCTGCTGTGCAATCGCTGTAATTTTTACATATATTGCAACTAGGATGCATTAAGTTCTTATCAATACTTCAAATGGTAGTTTATTTTCCATGATATTTTTTCTTAATTTTGGCATTTAAAAATATTTTATGCATAAATTTCAGCAATTCTTTGCAATATCATTATAAAAATCCAATCAATTTCATTCTTCTTTATAATTTTAACTCTTCTATTGTTCTTTTGTTAAAAACGTGAATGCGAAATCTATTTTAATTCTTTCTATGTGTAAAAATCTTTTGTTGTAATAAAATGCAGTGCAATTTTATTGTTCCACTTACTTTTTTACCGTACAAGTATTTTCTTTCTATGTTACTTCAAATTAATTTGTTTTTTAGATAATTTATTATGTTATTTGATAGATTTAGTTTTTAGTCATTTTTTTAATTTGCGTTTTCATTAACATCAAGATAAACTTCTTTGCTAATTGTTTTATTCATTGTTACAAGCTATCTATAGCGAATAGTTGATTGGTTTGGATTGATGATGGTTAAACTTTTGAATTAAATAATTTATTTGGTTTTTCTTGATGTTTTCTTCCTTAAATTATTTTTAAACTTTAAATTTTGATGGACATTTAACAAGCACTATAAGAAATCCGAGATTGTTCTGCTTATTGTGCTGTGTATCGACCTAATTTTCTCTAGAAGCATCTTATTTAAAATCTCAACTTTCCTTTGAAATGGTAATGTTTATAATGCGACTAAAACAAAGATTTTCTTATGGAAGTTATTTGCAAACAGACACATTGTAAAGATTCAGACTTTTTAATGTGGGAAAAATAATTACTTATAACAGAGAATTAATATTTTCCATTCAAGATATGTTTTTACATCCCTCGAATCTACTGGCCTTAAATAAAATCGCGGTTATGACAGTTAGACAATTTATGTTTTCTTAAATTAAAATATCAAATCTTACCTGGTTTCGTTAAAATCTTTGCTTGAAGAGACAATTTAGGTTATTGGAACCAAAGAATTATCTTGAATCGTAATTAGGAAATAGCATGCATAATGCACCAAGATTTCTCTCTAATAATGCATCTAAATCTATAAAATGGAAATTTCTAGAAATATATTCTTTGAGATTCGTTATTAATTAGTGAAAATATAACTCCTCTTCATTTCACGAATTAGAATTGGCTCCACTGCCTAATATAGAGCATTCTTATTGCTTCAAAATATTTTACTATATTGTTCTATATCGTCACGATATTTTATATATGGCATTCAAAATATCGTATTAACGATATATATTATGATATATCGTATAGTATCTTGCTCTAACTAGGATATGTCTGATGTTTCGTCAGGAAGATTTTTATGTAATCTATTTTTAGAGGGGAATTATTAATTATGTAGAGGGGAAACAATAAAGTTTTGAATGAGTCTCTAGGCATGAGCAGAAAGTAATTTTTGATGTAAGTCATAGAAATATCTCATCACCAGATATTGCCTTCACAATTAGTTGTAAGATATTAATTTGATTATTAACGCACATTATTAATTAAATTTTAACGTATTTTAGATAAAAGGAAAAATAGAAGAATATTAATAATTTCAGTTACAGAAAAAATGGGGGTGCTGCTTGGATTTGTGATTATGTAGGTTTACCAGAAACAAAATATGCTGGAATGTCGAGAATATATCCTGTATCTTGTATCCTATCCTATATAATTTTTGTATCATCATCATTTTAATTATAATTTACTTATTTTAATTAAAAACCACATTGCTAAATAATTTATATCGTTTTTGTATCATCATTTTAATTAAAATTGCTTATTTTAATTAAAAATCACATTACTAAATAATTTATATTTTATGCTCTATAGATTTATCAGGTATAAAAATGGGGTTGATTTTTTTTCTTGTTTGATATAACCATATTGATGGGTTTTTAATTGTAAATTTTATTTCTACTAACCTATACATTTATTTTAACATAGAAATAAACTAAATTTCTGTAAACATTTTGCTTAATATCTCTAATGATGCAGTTTAATATATTTAAAAGAATGAATTTTCTTTGTATTTTAAAGCACAGATTTTTACTCATATTTAATTTTTGATTATATTTTAATTTTTTATGAAGTCAAAAACATGAACTTAAATAAAGAACTAAGCTCAGAAAGAATTTGCATCACTGTTTAACATTTTATCTGAACCTATCATTAATATTTATCTAATAAGAAAATTTTGTAATTTTTTTAAAAAAAGCACACCTTTTATCAAGTATTGAAACTCATCCCATAAATAAGGATGCATTATACATAGTACATGCGTATATAACTTGGGTTACATATGAAGGCAATGGAGAAGTTAAGTATCATGAGGTAGCAAATGAGTCTATTTTAATAAGTTAGCAATCTGCATCTTTTCAGTCTTACAATACTGTTATTTTAACCCCATATCTTCTCCGTTTATTTTATTTTATTTATTTATTTATTTATAATTCTCCTTTTTTTTTACAAATGCACTTTCCGGATGAAGTCGAATCAGGAATCATCTAATCAATATCGGAGAATAACATATGTAATTTAAGTAAAATATTTCAGAAATACCTTACTTAAGCGATAAAATATCTGCTATAATAAAGTAATTCTCATAACAAATTTAATTAAAAAAACATTTCACAGCCAAAGAAAGGATCGAAGTAAAACAGGGTTTATGTGTGTGTGTGGGGGTATCTTATTCAATTCTTTGTAAATGATTACAAGATTAGGATATTTTTGTGTACTTTTAAGACTATGACAATAGCATAACATTTCAATAAAATATGTGGATTAGTAAACCCTATTAATATAAATATTATTTTTTTGTTAAAATTAGGAATGGTTAAACAGACTGAATCTTTCATTTCAATTACTGTTCAATCAAATTATTTGAAAAATAAAATTATTTTATACTTCCAGTAAATAAGAAAACAAAATGCATATAATTTTTGAAGTTAAAAATTAATCTTTGAGATACAAATGTTTAATTTCTTAGTAGTTGTAACAATTAACATATATTATTTTATTATTTCATAATTAAAATAATATACGTTTCCTATCAATATATAAAATAAACTTGTATCAATATATGAAATATACCCAGCCTTTCTCTTAATTTAACATTTTTCCCCATCAAGGATGAGGAAAACCTATTAATATATTTTATGTTATATGAAATATATTATATGAAAACATATTAATAATTTAATATAATATAGTAATATATTTTATATTTTGCGATATAAAATATATTAATATGTTACTGCTTATATAAAGTAAATAAATGCCGATATTATTCGTATCTTCCAAGCTAAATTATTTCTTTAAAAAACTATCAGAAACTATTATTTTGATTGCTTTGTAATAGCTGAAAACTTGCCGCTTCGGAACTAACCTGAATGCTTTAAGTTCCTGCGTGTACAGTATTTGGAGGAAATGATTAAGAATTTTCTTAGATAAGCGATAAAATCTCCAATGCAGTGGATTTCAACGCTTAATCCTACAGTAATTGGACACTTGAAGTGCCCATTTAGAGATAAGGAAGTGCCGAATGGCATTTAACAATCAATGAAAGCTTTTCCGAAATGGACAGGGACGAGATTTTTGCTTCATTTAGCTCAACAAAGAGTTGTGGCGGAATGCTTGTAGCTAAAGAGGACTGAGAAGTATGGTAGAGAGAGGATAATATTTGTTTTTTTAGGATTCTGTATTTGCGCAGAAGCTTTGATTTTTATTGGGTCCTATTTTATTTTAAACAAAATACTGGATACAAAAACAATTGAATTAGTTAGAAAGGAATCATTATATTTTAATACAAAATTTATTGTTCATTTTATATATATTTTTGATAAACGTTTGATCTTCCTTCAATAAATTTCTTCTAATGTTTGACAGAATTCAACAACAATTTTAGTAGAGAGACCATAACAAAGTAGTACACTGTGATTTGTCATGTCCACAAATGATATATCTTTAAACGAGCAATTCTTGCATGTATAAACATTTATTTATTTCTTGGATCTCGGAGACGGTTCGAACTATTCTTGTCAAATTTTATATTTAGGTAAAGTTTTGTTTTTTAAGTTTATCTATATAGGTGTCAGTCCTGAAAAAACGGGATTTTGCATTAAAAAGAGCATTTTTTATAATTAACTACAAGAATAAGTGTAGCAACTTCCGCTTCAAAGTATAAGCAGTGCAGTATAGTAGTCAGAACAACCTGAATGACGTGTGTATTGCGGATCCAAAGTTCGAGTTGCAATTTTTGCTTTATTTTTTTATTTGTGTATTTATATTTAATATTTTTGCTTTTTAAGTTTATCTATATAGATGTATTTCCTGAAAATACGCGATTTTCACTTAAAAAGCATTTTTTATAATTAATTATTAAAAGCTTTTTCTGTCCGTTCTCATGCTAGCAATGTCATATATCACGATCTCAGACCCAATTTCGCCATAGTAAGGCTGAATGTAAGTTCAAAAATATAAATGATGATACATAAACAAAAAAATGAATACTGTAATATAGCAGATTGTTTCGAATAGCACGTTAAACTATTGCTTTAAAGATACTTTTTTTAAAAAAATCATCAATTCATACGTAGGTAAGATAGAAAAATATTCATATGTAATCAGTATAGGATTCATATCTAAAAAGTTTAATGATTAAAGAAAAAAAAACTGCAGAGTGAAGCTTGTCTTTTACAAAACGGGGAGTTTCGAGAAATTCTTGGGAATGGAATTCCTATCTACTGCAGTGTTATCCTTCCATATTTAAAAAAATAAAAATAAATCAATAAATAAGAAAAATATTGTAATGAAATAAGAAAAAAATTCAACCCTAATGGCTTCATGCAATGGTGAATTTTGTGTTCATAAATTAATTCTTTCGCTAAGATAAAACTGAAATTCAATCAGTTACTGAAATTCTTGTCAATTCAACTTAAACAATTGAAAATGAATAATAATTTTTAAATATTCATTATTTGCCTAAAAGCTATTCCATATATATTTAATTTGCGTTTGCATTATCAAGAAATTTTTATATACCAAGTTTTTCATCTATCGTAAAATTAATTTGTATTTTTTAGATAGGGAACAAGTTATTTAATAAAATATGCAAGTACATTTATAAAAGTATTAGGTTTAGAAAAATTCTTAGCTGATTAGTGACTTTAATGGTCTATAAAGAAATACAAGCACATACAATTATAGAATTTCAGTAATTATTCATTAGCCTTCGCAATATATTTGCCGTTTTTCTTCGAAAGCAGATTGAAAAAGTCAGATTTTGATTCTGAAAAAAAAAAAAAAATTCCCAAGCCTGAAAAGGGAATCAGTCTGTTTTTGTGTGTGTGAGTTAATCATCTTCTTAAACTGGCAGCCAAAAATTATTTGCGAATAATTTCAGATTAAACAGACAAAAATTTTAAAAATAAATAATTCGAAGGCATATAAAAAGAACGATTCTATTAACTCAGAAAGAACTCAAATACATCTTGATTTTTTTTATCATTAAATCAAAACAAATTCATTTGTCTGTTAACAGCCATTTGCATATCATGTCTGAGACATAGCATAAGGCATTGAATAATTAAATGAAAACTAATAGTTTATAATTATTCAGTTCCAACTGGATGCATACTTCTTAGCGAATGAAATACACTTTATGCGCTTTGAAGTCTTATTTCTACCTATATGACAGATTATTAGCATCAGAAATGTCGGAATTCGTGACATTGCCTAAGACATTGGTCTTGGCATTAGTAGCCCATCGTTGTATCAATTGCAGTGACATCTGGTGGTGTAATTGCAAGCATCAATTATTTTCTCGCAATGGAATTTGATTTCATTTTGAATCATTCTGTTGAAATAGTAAACTAATTATTACTTTTTAAAACTCCTGGGGAATTCTCAAACATTATATTTCAAATGCTGTATGAATTGAATACATCAAGATTTTTTTTGTGCCACGTGATGAAATAATTTATACTTTTGTTAGTGAAGAAACATCTTCTATAAAAATACTTATTTTGAAATTGCATACTATTCTAATTAATTAGTAAGATGGTATTTATATGTTTTGTAATTTTCTTTTCGATAGTTTGAAAATTCTTTCCAAAATAATTTAAAAATAAATTAAATAAAATTATAAATAAATAAAATTAAATAATCCAAAATTATATTGTTTCAAGTCACGCTCTCCTAGACTAGGATAAAAATATACAGCGAAAAAAACCCCCATTCTTTAATATAATTAAATTTAAATTTGGAAAAAAGTATTCTTGTTCGCTTTTTAAAGTAAAAGAAAAATCCTTATATTGAAGAATGAACAGAAATTATAAACTTAAAAATATCACATTATATATCGAAGTGTGTCTGAAAATAAAGAAAAGAAAACCCAGCCATATTTGATAGATGGTCTAAGGTTCGGGAATAAATAAATATGAAAATATATAAAAATGCGTTTTCGTCGAAACATAAAACGAACCTATCAATATTAATTTTAATAATTAGATAGATGAATTGCAGCTGTAGGTATTGTGGAAAGTGATACCTACAGAAGATTATTATTGCATCCTTTTTAATAAACAACAGACCACGATTTTTAAACATAAATACTAATGTAAGGAATTTTATACTTTTTCTTATTATAAATATTAAAGATTATTATGGAGATTTATTAATTTCACATTATCAAAAATATATTGATCTGTGTACGAATGCAATATATAAATTAGCAAAATCAATATTGAAAAACATACATTTATCAATGATCTAAAATATAGAACATCTATTTTATTTGATCATTTTACTTTATTTCCAAAATATTTAGCAAAGAGCAAATAATATTTATTAATTACTTAGTCCTTTAATTCATAATATATTATTATAAATGCTGTGGAATCCGGAAACCAATTTTTAAAATTTATTATCATGCAGTATTTAGCTAAAATTTTTATTTTATTTTTATTTTAAATTGATTTTATTTTATAAAATCAAATTTCATTTGAATTAATTGATAATTAAATTCTGAAAATACTAAGTATGCTATTATATAAAATTTGAAAATCCTAGAGCATCGAAAAGGGAGTAAAAAGAATAATTGATAATATTCTACATAAATGACCATTATCAAAAATATTCGAATTATCTTGATATTAATTTGGAGTTATTCATCGTCTCTTCTATTTACTTTTATAGTTCTTTCATTAATTTCAAATTTCTAATTTGACTCGATTCTATTCCAGCTAAAATTAATGATTTCTAATCAAAATCATTGAAATATGAGCTATAATAAATAAAACTATGAAATACAGTGGAACACAAGTTTGAAGTCAAAACCTGAGTTAGTTATACTAAATTATTTCATATAGTTTACTCTTAAATATTTAATTTAATTCTTAAAGGATAACAAACTGTATTTGTTTAAAGAATTATTTGGTAGTTTTAGAGTCAGTTTAAAGAGAAAAACTTTTCTAATGCAAATAGATAGGACATACATAGTTAAATATGTAGACATAATCTTCTTGTAAAAGTAGAAGATAGTCTTTAAATCGTGATTCATTAAATGAATTATTACGATATACATATTTGCCTTTAGATATTTGTTTGTGTATTGCAACAACAAAACACGATTAATTTTTATCTTGTTCAGAACCTCACTGACATTTTTAATCTGAATATTTTACCAGCTCTAATCAGAAAATTGGTATATTGTTTAAAGGGCATATTTTGCTTGTGATGATGTTTATGCTTTTGTTTTAGAGCTTTCAGATTCTACAAAAATATAATTGGGAAATGAAGTATTTAAATATCATTATATCTGAATTAATTAAATTACTAATCAAAATTTCAAGAGATAATATGTTTAATTTAAGTATAAATTGCCTTATTTGATTTAAATTAATATATATATTATTCTTATTGTATAATGATTTCCTACCCGTGCTTGTATATAAGTGATTATTGTCTGTCATTATTTAAGATTTATTTGCTTACGTAGAATCTCACATTGTATATGTAAGAAAAAAGGTTAATTAAAGAGAAATTAATTTTAAAAACTTAGGTACACACAAGTAATTGCATATATATATATATATATATATATATATATATATATATATATATATATATATATATATATATATATATATATATATATATATATATATATATATAATATAATATTGGATTATAAAGAAATACCTCAAAGAGAGAATTGAATTTCTGATTGAATCTAACAGTATATGAGCATTCTAAGTTAATATTCCAAGAATTTGGGATTTTTAACATAAAAATAATTATTCATAAGCATTCTACATCAAAAACAAAGTTGAATGTTTGCATGAAAATGCCTCTACGAGCATTCTAATCTAATTAAATCTTTTCTTTACACAAATTCTTACAAATGTAAAAGTATGAACAGTATAATGATTATTTAATATGTTGGGATTTGTTCCCCTTCCTAACCCTAGATGGAAGCGCATTCCCGTTGTCTTGATAGTTATGCAGAAAATATTTCTTGTTTGCTTAGCAGTCTAGAAAAGCAAACGCTCATGTCAATGTGAGCGATCAGTAGCTCGCGAGGAAAGGAAGAGCAAATTTATTTTTGCGATCACGCGGAAAACTAGTGAGTTTCTTGTGAAATAAGTAGTTTATGAAGAAAATAATTTTTATTGCTTTGGAGAAATATGGTTACATGAAATTGCTTATCGGAAATTGTATAAAAATAAGGTGGTTCAATGTGAATAAATGGAAGACTATCCAACAAAACTGCTTTCCGATTTCTGTTGTGTGGAATCT
Organism: Argiope bruennichi; assembly: GCF_947563725.1. Classification (NCBI taxonomy): domain Eukaryota; kingdom Metazoa; phylum Arthropoda; class Arachnida; order Araneae; family Araneidae; genus Argiope; species Argiope bruennichi. Next base: position 97,979,537 of record NC_079155.1, read on the forward strand.
TCTAGTTTTTTGCAAACAGGAGCACAGGGAATGTGATAGCAGTGCAGAAATATTTCGTTAGGGAAATGTTTCCTTTATTCGACATGATACTTTATACTAAATTGTTTCTTAAACAAAACTATTTTTAGATCACCAAAATAATCCCTTCTATACTGCTCTAGAAAATTTTGCATACGTTAACTTCTATGAGATTTTCTGCTTTTGATTATATAATTAAGCTATTTAAACTAGCGCAAATATCATAGCTGCAATTTTCTTATATATTGTTACTAGCAAGATTGTTCTTGGCACTGTTATATTTATTGACATTTATTTGCTCCTATTTCTCTCCATGTATTAAAAAACAATTGTTAACTCGTCACTTTCGAATTTTTTGCTTTGTGCGATCGATTCTTTTCTCATGATTGCAAAGTAATACAATTTTTAACAGTATAATGCTATTTGTATATATACAATCAATTTTTTTTTTTAAATGAACAGCTGCGAAGATTAATTATGTATTTCATATACATTATTCATTTTGAAATATTTATTCTTAAATAATATTCGAATTAATTAATATCAAAATAAGATGCCTTATTCCCTTTTAAGACTTTTTAAAATTTTCATCGAAAAAAATGCAATTAAAAAACAATCTTATTTATTTCAAAATATAAATAAAAAGGAATACTTTGAAATCATACTTAAAATTAATAATAAAATGTATGGAGATGAATAAAACACGCGATTACATTTCTATAACTCGGAAAATATCTGGAAATATAATTTTCAAGTTTTTATAAATTATATCCAAGTTTTAAATGCGTGATTTTACTTGCATTCTTAATGAAATGCTGCGTTCTATTTTAAATTTATATTATTATTCCCGCCCATGTAAGAGATGAGGCCGTGTTGTCCTGGTGTTAAGTTATCGGCTTTCGGATGGTTTAGGTTTCAGACCCGATTCCGCCGAAGATCCGTCTTGTAAGCGGGTGCACGTTAAATCCATCGGGGCCAAACGTCCTCCCTCTGGTGTAGTGTGGAAGTTTGGAGAGAGGGTCACAGCTCAAGCACCATCCTCGTCATCTGACCGCAGTTTAAAATTACGAGGTCCATCCCAAACTATCCCTAGTGTTTCTTTAAAAAAGGATGTTAATATAACTAAACTAAACTAAAGCCCATACAAGAATACAAAGAAATCTGATATATAGGTTTTTAAGTGATTTTTGTGATCTTAAATTAAAATATTGCGATATCGGTCCTTCTATGCATAAATCTATCTCTTTGTTTTAGTAAAAAGGGTTAAAGGAGACAAGATAAGTGGATGGCAATTTCAGAAATAGTCAACTGAATTGATTCTTGCTTAGATTGAAGTAGACAATTTTTTAAAAAATTTTAATGGTGTTTGTATGCGATTCTTTATGTTATATAAAAGTGATTTGTTTTTGTATGCCTCGGATTTACTGAAAGTTAATATAATGCATTTTAATACATATTATGAAGCTGAAATATCAAAGATATAATCATACGCTAAATTTTATTTATCTGTCTATATTTTGCCGTCTGCAGTAATACAAACTAATTCAAACTTCTTAACCCTTTCACTACTGATCCGGAGCATCCGGCCGTGCTGGTAGATCGGTTTCTGTTTCAAATAAGGGGTGTAGGATGTAAAACGTGTTATCACCAAGGATGTCCTAATTTTTCATTCTGCTCCCCTCGTTTAAAACAGAAATCGACCCACCAGGATTGAATGTGCACGGCCAGTTGGACCGAATCAGTAAGGAAAGGGCGAAACAAGATTGATATAAATTTACGATAATTTTACAATTCTAGTATGAGGATTGCACACTAAATGCTATGCATTGGACTTGTTCTATTTTTTAATCATCGTATTTACAGAGAGATTCAGCGTATTCGAAATCATAAAAATCTTTTTATTGCATTCAGATGTAAATTATAAAAGATACAAATTTAACAAATCTTGCAATCATCTAATTCCATGATGATTGCAAGACTTTTGATTTAAATACTTCATATACAAATATATATATATATATATATATATATATAATAAAATTATTATAAAGTAAAAATGAAATCTAAGATCGCAACTTTCTAGTTATCATGCGAGAACATTACTATTTAAGTCATTATTTGTCTTAATTAATTTAAGTCATTAACCAGTTTAAACCGGTTTGAAACAATCACGAGACTTTTCTCTATTCCTCTCTCAATATATATGTATATATATATAATGATAATTTTTTTATCTTTCATTTTCAATTTTTCTAGCTGGCAAACAAAGATCTAGAGCTCGACCGATTTTGAGATGAAAAAAACTCATTGTTTTTTTGAATATCGACGCATGCGTAATCTGATAGCCTCGTGAGTGTTTCAAACTGGTTTAAACTGGTTAATGACTTAAATTAATTAAGACAATTCGTAAGAATTCAGAGAATGAATAATTTGGAAATCAAGTTCTAACTTTAGTTGGTTGGACAACCTTTTGCATTATTTTCTGATAACCCTAAAAGCAAAAATTGATGCTTGAAAAACGATAAATTACCAATTTGTTGCCTATACATTTTAAGGCTTCAAAAACCTCAAACCAAAACAAAATCATGTTCTCACATGATTAAAAAAAACAGCGTTAATTATAGATTTGCTATATAACTCGCCTTTTAATTTTTTTAGAAAATATATTTTGAATGCTTTAAATTAATGTTATAAATATATAAATATAAGCAGTTCACTTCTGGTTAAAATCAAAATATGAAGTTACTGAAAATATCTCATTGCTTCTTGAAGGCATATTGCTTCAAAGTATACAAAGAATTTAATTATGTCTCTTGAGTATGAAAACAATGAAAGATTAGAAGCCATTCTTGATTTTTTTTAACTTCATCTTAAGTAACATTTTAATTAAACGATTTAAATGATTCAGAAATGATAAAACATTTAATAAGCATTTTGAGAAGGCTAATGAGTCTCTAATGACTTAATATGCATAATTTCATTTTCTCTTCCGTTTGGGTTTTGTTTTATGCCCTAAATCGCTTTTACTTTTTATAACTAAGTTTACTCGAATTTATACCGTGACTTATAAGAGTAATTGTTTACTCTAGAGACAGAAATGAAGTGGTTAATATTAAAATAAGATAATAAGATGATGAAGTCAGTTTAAATTAGTTTGGGCATAAGTTAATTTTTAAATATTGGTTAATTCCTGTGGTAATTAAGAATTTGATTTTTGTTGTTGCTACAGTAAAAGTTAACTCAATATGTTTGTATCCAATTATGAAATGATATTTGAATTTTTAATACTTTATGCATAAATATTTTTAAAAAATGTTGTATTTTCGAATAATGTGTTTTACGTAATATTTTAATTTAAATTAATTTTAATCGCAAGGGTTAGATATTTAATTTCCAGAAGGTTCTTCAAGTAATTTTAAATTATTTTCAAATGGGGGGCTTCATTTTCCAATGTTTTCAAATGTTGGGATGTAATAATTACCTCTCTTCATATATATATATATAATGCCAAAAGTATCCAAAATAATAGGGTTACTTTGTTTCAGATACCAAATAAAGATTTAAGCAAGAAACTTTAAACCGTCTTATTGGATCAATGAAATTAAATTCTGTCTTCTCGTTATTTATAATGTCTGTGAAAAAAGTTCTTACGATAACAACAGTTTAAAAATTGCTTTCTTTATGTGAAATTGAAAGTTATTTTAGAAAATAAATAATTCTAATATATAGTTTCCATTCTAAGATTTAAAAAAAAGTGAATTATCTTGATAATGTTAAAATATCTTGAAATATTACAAACACTTCAATCTATATGATTGTATACTGTAATATATATACTTCTTCACATTTTTAAGTTTTGTATACAAGCTTCATTTAGTGTTTAGTATTATATTTTAGATTATTTTCTTTAAAACTATTCATAAAAGTTTTTTGATATATATAACGAAAAAAAAATAATGTATACTTTTTTCTCCATTTTAATTGTCCATTTTTATATGCTATGCAATTTTTTTCTTATAATGCTAGGTTGTTTTTTTTAAACCTACATTATTTTCTTTAGTAGTGTTTCTTTTATTTTCCTACTAAATTCTGAACCTTAATTTTTCCTTTTAATTCATTACGCTATAGGAGAAAACTAAGGGGATTTTTTTATATTTTAAATGGATTCTTGAAGTATTTTTTCTGTCTTTTTTTATGCGCTAAAGAGGAATAAGCCGAACACAAACCAAAATTTCTTTTCTAATGACATTTAACTATTTAACAAGATTTACGACATGTTCTATCATCTAATTCGTTTCAACTCTTTTGGAATGTATTCCATTATCTGTAACGAGTTTTTCTTTTGTTTTGTTATCAAAGATAGTATATTAATCGTACATATTTTACATATAATTTAGACTTTACATATAATAAATTCTTTTGATTTTTTTCTTTTAAAAATTCGAAAACCTCTCTGATGCTAAAAAGATAATTTATTGTGTTTTATGATAAAAATTAAAGAAAAATATTTTTTTGGATATTAATTTCATTCTTGTGGTATCAATTCCATCTGTTTTTTGCTTTTAAGAGAAATAAGTGCTCATACTTTGCCATTGTATATGATATTTCTTGTTAAACACCCAAAATACATCAAAATTCATTTTGTAAATATTTTTAAACTTTTAACAATATATACGACAGTCCTTTGTTATTGTTTGAAATCCATGAAAGCGTTTTTCATTTTAATCATTCATATTTTTTAAAACAAACGTTTCTTTTATTCATTTATAATCTTCATTTTTTAATGCTGCAAATTTTACTATTTTTTTTTCTTTTATAAATTCTTAAAACTTACTGATACTAAAAACATAATTTATTGCGTCATACGAGATAAGCTAAAGGACAATATTGCTTTAAGATATCACATAAACTCTCATTTTATCTATTCTAATATCTGTTTATAACATTGAAGTTAATAAGTGTTCAGAGTCTCCATAATGCAGGGTGTTCATTAATTATTGTCGGGGTTTCCGTGCCTTATAACTTTCGAATAAAAAATATTACGCAAAAATCGATTACGTATTCGTAAATTACAACTCAAAGAATTTTATTAATGATATTAAAGTGTAAAGCTTGCACAATTTGCACTTTGTAGGCATTCAGCTGAAGGCGATTATGTATTCGTAAATTACAACTCAAAGAATTTTACGTGGCAATAATGCGAAGAGGTGGACTAATCCTATTGCCTCCGAGATCACCAGATATAACACCGCTAGACTTCTTTCTATGGGGGTTTGTCAAGAACATTGTGTACAAGACCCTTGTGCCCTCCCTTGATGAACTGAAGCGCAGAATTGTTACTGCGATTCAAAATGTTACCCCACAAATGCTGGAGAACACTTGGAGAGAAATCGAATTTCGCCTCGATGTGTTACGAGCCACGAAGGGCAGCCATGTGCAAATTCATTAATCTTTTTAATATCATTAATAAAATTCTTTGAGTTGTAATTTACGAATACATAATCGCCTTCAGCTGAATGCCTACAAAGTGCAAATTGTGCCAGCTTTACACTTTAATATCATTAATAAAACTCTTTGAGTTGTAATTTACGAATACGTAATCGATTATTGCGCAATATTTTTTATTCGAAAGTTATAAGGCACGGAAACCCCGACAATAATTAATGAACATCCTGCATAATTCTCAGTTAAATATCGAAAATGAACTTGAACTCCCTGAATTTTAACGACATTTAACTTTTTAACTGGATTTATGCCATCCTCTCTTTGCTTCAATGAAGAAAGTAATTCATTTAAAGTCCCCCGAAACATAGCTCCATGGCTATATGAGAAACTTCAGTGGTTCTAATTTGTTGATTAAGTGCCTCAATCAATTAGCCACAGTAGTATTATAACAATCTGAGGCGCGTACATGCTGTCAAGCTTCACTGTAGGCCATCCACCCCTTGTTTCATTCGAGGAGCTGCTTTCAGTGACGTACAATACAACCCAGAACCCTGCGATCTGATCTTTGAAACATTAATTGGCCTCTGAAGCTAATTTCCACACGGTTGATGTAATTAAGTGGCGTGGATTGGGCATATTTGAAGGAGATTGTTCGGCAGATTGTTTCAATATCTCACTCTGGAAAGCACACATATTGTATGTTACTTATATCCTTCTCTATATCGCATTCAGTTATAAGTAGTAGAGTGGTGTTAAATAATACAGAGTCTGATTTATTTTATATACCTTTGGATGAACTATTGCATGGTATCTGCGTAACTCTCGAAGATATTATGGCATAAATAACTCTTCTAAACACAGATATATTATTTAAATTATTTTATATGTCTTCTATATTTCGCATTCTAAATAATAGATTTATCTGTGTAAAATAATGTAAAGCCTGACATATTTTACATATTAGATGAATGGTATTGGGATTTCTGTATATATTTTTATTGTTTTACTAGCCGCCTTTGGCGACCAGCCGGTCCACCAATCTTAATGTTCGTTTAAATTTTAATAATTAAATAGGTTGAACCGGAATACTCCGGTCTTACCATTAAATATTTTACGCAATTCCAACTTTAATAGATTCTTCAGAAAAATATTTTAAAACTTCAAATTTTGATAGTCATATAATTCACTCATAATATTATAAAGGCCTTCAGTCATAGCGTGGTATGTATCTCTCTAATTTTCTGTTACCCCTCGTAGAAATTATGCTTTAAATTAAAGTGTAAATGATTAATCTGCAATTAATATAATAATATTTTTTACTGAAACAAAGCATTTTTTTAATAATATGATTATTGATAATAGAGTCACTGAGCGTTTAAACTTTATGGTCACTAAAGAATATCTTTCTTAATTTATGTAATATCTCAAGAATTTGTCAACAAAAATTTCTCAGATTCATCATGAACAGATCGATTCATTAACAATGTTTCATTTTAAATGCATCAAAAACTAAGAAAATAAACAGAATCGTTTAAAATAATCGGTCGCAAACAGGTTTAAAAAAACTACTTAAAAACGATATACTTAAAACTATAAGCATATACAAAAAATATATAACTAACATAAATACAGTTTACTTACAAAAGCATGCAACGAAGCTAAAAATAATTTAAATCATCCGTTGAAAATGGTTGTCATGTGAACAATCAGAACACAATGCGCATGCATGAATTTTCTTCGCCAGTTACGGTAAAGAAAATGCTTGAATTTTTCTACGCCAGTTGGGGTAACGCTATGCAGATTAGACATTTTTAATTTCCTTTATTCTGGGTTATTTTAATTCAAAAGTACTTCAGAATGAATCTGAAACATGGATTCATTAACAATGTTTAATTTTAAATGCATAAAACATTAAGAAAATAAACAGAATCGTTTAAAATAATCCGCCGAAAAATGTTAACCCTAGCCTCATTACTGTTGGGAGAAAAAAAAATCGAAGCCTTACTCATTTGGCGGTGAGGGAAATGGAAGTGTTTTTGGCGAAACAGTTGGCGGTGAGGAAAATGGAAGATTTTTTTGGCGGGAAAGTTATTTTTTAATTAATAATTAAAATTCTAATTAAAAATTCGATAAAAGGAACCCCAGGTGCACATTCCCAACCTCCAAGGTATACATGTACCAAATTTGGTAGCTGTAGGTCAAACGGTCTGGCCTGTAGAGCTCCAACACACACACATTGAGCTTTATTATAAGTATAGATTAACAGGAATACATTTTGAAATTGCGCATATTGTATATATCTTATATTGTTTATCCTTCTATATTTTGGAATCAATAAGAAATAAAAGGACAGTGTTACATAATTTATAGTAAGATCTATTTTACATACAGAGTCTCCTATCTTTAAAATGACGTAACTCAGAATTTCGAATAGATAGAATTATGAAACTAGAGGTATGATTATTAAAAATACCATAAGAGTATGTTACAGTAACCTCAAAAAATTAATCCCAAATTGTCCCGATAAATAGCCATGAAGACAGCATTAGGAACAGAATTTCTTATGAAGAGAGTTCGGATTGAGCCATTTACAAAATTCCACCTGGAAAGGTGGCCAATGTGTTAATCAGAAATGCGGACCCCACCTGCTCCACTGTTATGTAATAGAGGCAGTTGCTGAGTGGGATTCTAATAAAATGGTCTACAAACTTGTGAATGACTCCATATTTAAGCTTTCCAAAACGTACAGAATTTTGCGGAAGGCATTACACGTGTTTTTGCATAAAATTCAATACCGGCTTTCCTTATCGATTCAAGCTGAAGACAGCGAGATATTTCATAATAGCATGCTAGAGATGAATAATGATTCTGGCTTCAATATGAACCGAATATGATATGTAAATGAGACGCGTTTTCGTTTGGATAGCGACGTTAATAAGCACAAATGTAAAAACCACATTTGTCTTACATACTCCCCCGAAATTTAATGTTGGTGCTGCAATCTAATGCAAACACCTCTGGGCTATTTTTCTGAAGACAAACGTCGCTCTTGCAACAATTTGTCACCACTTACGGGAGTTAGACAATCGACCATTCATTGTGTTGATCTTGCAAATTGGACATGTTCATGCCTAAACAAGACTTTCTTGGCATATACTTTGATTTCAGCAGTGGGCAATTCGAACACTTAAAGGAAACTGCATGGAATGACCTCCATATTCACCCACCCTCAACTCCTGCGACTACTGTCTATGAGGCACACTGGATGATGTTGTATATTAAAACAATTTTTAGACACTTGGAGAGCTGAAGGAGACTATATTTGTCAAGCTTGTGTATCGACGATGACACACAAGAGAGAATTACTGATAATTTCATTCTTAGATTGCGATACGAGTGCAATAAGAAAGGTGCACATTTTGAATATCTTTATATGGGAAAATGCAACGGGTGTTCACAGTATACACTATATAAATTTACGTATGGCTATTCTACTTTCACAGCCATCTAGCGACCCAATATATAATTAAATTTGTGGGTTTCGATAGAAAACGCTTATGTTTTTTTATAAATAGACTCCTACTTCCCTATCTCTATCTATCGCCATTTATAAGTTAATTATTTTCAAAGCTAGGATTCCTTCGTGAAACACCTTGTATCTCTGGATCAATTGTACCCTATTTTCTGCATAAATACCTATTATTTCATAACAGAGATGGCTTTTAAAGACGTATCTTTTGAATAAATTTCATATTCTATTATTAGTCCCTTTTGGTGATCAGCTGGTTGACCGGAGATATTGGTTAGATTTAATTTCATTTAAATCGTTTGGATAAAATTTCAAATCCATAATTCTGTCGAAATGACAGACATTGGAATCAAAACATTTGTGATTGCATTTTAGAAATCTCTGAATTTTGAAGAATCATTTCCGGAATTGTTCCTCTCTGTGTGACTATGCAGAATATATTGACTGAAATGTCAAGACGAATGGACTAAAGAATAAATTTGAAATCAAAACATCCTGATTTTTGATAAAAGAAATAATGTATATGTAAATATTACAAAATTTTACAATTATTTATTAAATGAATTTCAAAATAAATTATTGTTAATAATCCAATTTTATTTTTCTAAATTTTAGAATGTAATGAAAATGAACTACAGATTTATTATTTTATATTATTATTTTTTTCAAAAATTGAAGAATACGATACTAGTGATACTAATACTAATGATGATACGTGATACTAATGATTTATAAGTCTTGGAAGTAAGCTTCTAGCAATAAATGTGGAATTCATTAACCAAAATTGTAAACGCAATCTTCAAATGCAACAAATTGATCAATTGCAGTAATTCCGAATCTCAGTTTAAATCATCCGAGTCCTAAAAGGATTAGGGTATTTAAGCTGCAATTAGAATTTCATTTCTACTCGAACAACTTACTAATCGGAATGGAATTGGAAGTGGATTAATATAAAACGCGTTTAATTTCTTAGCGACGCAAATAAATTCTAAATAGTCTTAATATGAGATTTCTCTGAGAATAATTTTAAATTCTCATATTTTAGGGAAAGATTCACCATTTTCATATCAGGTGATTATAAAACACTATCTCGATATATGAGATAGTAACTATCATAGCATTCCCAAGAACGGAATAAAATTTTGGTTCAAGGCATTTTGAAGTATGATCTCAAGAATCAAATAATCTTATATAGATAATATTTCTGGATACTCTGAAATATTGATATTTTTGGGGATCCAAATCAATTTAATGAAATAAAAGTTTGTCCACATTACCTTCAAATTAATATCACCAATTGCATAAAACTTCCATCTATTTCTGAATAGACAGTGTTGTTAAAATCTCAGAAATACTCAATATGGCATTAATCGAAATCATGTTTATGGCAATAAATCAATAATGTTTGAGGAGATAGACTGAAATTCCCCAAATATTTAAGATTGTTTTTGCACGAGACCTAATAAATCAATGTCATAACAGATTTTCAGTAGAGTGTATGAGAAAGATATGCATTCAATTTTCTTGCTTTACATACCTACTTTTTCTGAAAATGGATCTAAATTTGCAGTCGTAAAATTAAAATTTTTACTTTTTAAAATCTATTGATGTTTTCTTTAAAATCTATTGATCCCCACGGGTTTTTTAAATTTTATTTTTGATGGCATAATAATTACTATGTTGAGTCGTTTCAAGTTTCTCTCTTCAGTATATTTATATTTTTATTTTGTTACACATGGAAAACATTAAAATAAAGAAATTTAGCCTCTGTATCATCTTCATTCATAAAAAAATCATTAAATGATTTAATGTCTAATATTTTATTTAATACAGTTCCTTTATAAATTCAGCTGAACAGATGAATCTATTTGTTTGTCAGCAAATTCAAGCTTAATTCTGCTCGATTTCAAGAACATTTTGAAAATTAATGTGCAGTAAGCCATTCTCCTGTTCAAAAGAATCAATAGTTTTCCACACTGACTAGACAGTGCTCGAACTCCTCGGAAAATTTCCTGAGAACTCTCTAGAATTAAAAAAAAATAATGAGCTAAATATGATTGTATATTATGTCCCAAAAAATGCACCAATCTATAAATTTTTATTGTTTAATTGCATTGATAAATTCTATTTTGATATGAAAATTCTTGTTTAAGATATTTAATATTATATTATCCATTAAATCTATTAAAAGGAATTTACGGTCTTCAAGTTGAAGTTTTTAAATGACGATATTGCATTATGCTAAGACACAGAAATATTATTTCAAATTAATATTTTGATCTATAGAACTAATTGATACTAAAGAGGACATTTCTTTACGTAGTTTTTCACTCTTTTTTTTAACATGATTGACTTCACATTTGCGAAAACTGAATATTGTAATAAGTGTTTCTATAGTTTCCTGGTACCCTATATTTTTGAAATTATGCTTAATTGTGCACTTCCTAAAATAAATAAATTTTAATGTTTCCAAAACTTAATTGTTAATTATTTATTTGATTTAATTTGGATAAGAGCTTCAATCCGATAAGGAATTCATAGAAGAAAAACAATTTACAATATTTTTTGATAATTATAATTATGAAATACTTCGAGGAGTAAAAAAAATAATGAAAATAGCATTAAGAAATTAAAAATATTCTCTTCTTATGCGTAAACAGATTTTACTTTTAACTTTTAAATCAATTAATTATTTTTTGTTATACCTTGATTTAACATCATTCAAGGGATCAAAAGGGAATTAACGCTATTTTCTGTTAAACGCTAATTCAGGGCATAACAAAAAAATCATTGATTATGAAATAAAAATAAATCTTTGTTATAATGTTTCATTTGCTTCTTTCGCAATGCTTTAGACAGAAGCTTTTTGTAAAGAAATTATTTATTTTACATAGCGCCTTGCTTTTGTCAGCTACATCTCAAATTCACTTCTCAATACGTTTGGATTTTTTTCAATTTTTTTATCTTTGTCTTCATTATTTGAAAGGAACGCTTTCACTATTTTCAAAGATTGAACAAGCAGCACTCAGTGCGAAATATTCTGAAACAAATGTTTCTCTTGTTGAGAAGAAATAACCATTTTACTTTCCTGTGCATAAAATGTTTCAGACCACTCCAAAAGATTCGATTTTCCCGAACTCAAAATCAAGTTAATGAAATTCAATCAATAATACTCCATATGATAAGAAATTCTCCGAATTTTTCAACGACTTTCTTCCAGGACCTAATGCATCACTGTCATAACAGAACTTAGAAAGCGTACATCACAACGTTATCCGCACTCAGTACCTTTGTCTTACTTAGCTATCTCCAGAGCATAGACAGGAGGGAATAAAATAAAGTAAAAATAAAACACAAACTACCCACTTCCAGCACGAAAAGGAAGCATTCAAAAGTTCCTCTTCTTAAAATAAGAAGAAAGAAAGGCTTCCTCGGGAAGAAAAAGTTTTACTACAAGATCAGAACCCGAATGTGTGGTTAATGAAATTTTTCGTCCCCATGAAAAGTTCTTCGAGGCGTGAAAGCCCACACTTAGCGAGCTATTCCGGCTGTATCGTCACGTTTGGGAGAAAAGATTTATTTCTTAATTTCGTGAAGGTGATTTTTCTTTATCTTTTACTGGAGCTCTTTGCCTAACATCTTTTTTTTTCTTTGCCATCTACTGCAATTTTTCATCTTAAATGCATGTGGATTGACAACCAGGATCGAACCGGAAATTGCTCACCTTGTGGATAATTGCTCGTGGATGCTTAAATACATTTAAACTTGCTTCGTGTTTGTAAGGAAATAATGCGAGAAGGTAGAGAAATAAGTATCAAAGGAGCTGTCTCTGTATTTACTTACTGTAAAGTTTGTTGAGTCTTGATGCTATTAAATGGTAGATATGATATTTTATTTCTGAAGATATGAACAAAATTCTATTTTTAAAATTATTCTGAAGCTTGCTCTACTTCAAAACAGTCTTCCACGTTCTATTAAATCTTATTCACAACTTACATCACAGTTTTTTTTTCTTTACCATCTAACGCAATTTTTCATCTCAAATGCATGTGGATTGACAACCAGGGTCGAACCGGAAATTGCTCACGTTGTGGGTAATTGCTCGTGGATGCTTGAATACATTTAAACTTGCTTCGTGTTCGTAAGGAAATAATACTAGAAGGTAGAGAAATAAGTATCCCCTGGATGTACACTAGACCTCTTATGCGTGTAACCTAAACCTCCCATACATCGTACATCTTCTGTTAAGATGGCTACGCTATTATGAAGTGAGTGACAAATTCCATCTTCACAAACATGGTATAGGTCAATGAAAACTAAAAGCATCATTCGCAACAGTATAACAGAAACAACCCAAGTATTTTTCTGCTCTGATATATTATTTCCTGGATCTGTTTTCCCGATCCTATTAGCAATGCTGTATTTTATCAAGGCATACCACGGTTTACAAGATACTTCTTCTTATCCCCGTGGACGTTTCCGAATTCATTCCTCGGACCTTCCCAGGAATCCTCTATCATAAAGAGGTCGCTGACCCCCAGGGGATGTGAGGGAGACATGGAATTACTAATGAGCCCGTTTGTGATCCAGAAGAGAAGGTATGTTCCCAGAACACAAAGGGAAGAATTCTTAGGTTAAAATAAACTGTCTAAAACGTGTTCTGTCTTGTATACTTTCTAAAGCTTTCTTTTTATAATCTGTATTTTGTTAGGAAACCTAATATGTTGGTAATTATCTTTATGTGATTAGAATTAAAATATGTGAAATAAAAAAGAAACTTTAATTAATGTATTAAGAAGTGGAATTTTTTTATTCAGTTGTTTTAGATTATTATATCGTTGATATAATTTTTACGTAATCTAGAATTCAATTTCTCAAACCAGATGGCACCACTTGCATAAAATCAAAATATAATTAAATTAATCGATTGACTAGTAATCAAATTTCTGAAAATATTGAAGCAATGTATTGTTATCAAATGTACACAAATAAACCAACTTTTTATAATTCTGATATATCAGAAAGTTAGTGAAAATCACATTCCAATATTCCATTATAACAAGCTTGAAATAAGCGAAATTAGGTAAGTATGTAAAGAAAAGAGGAATAAAGGCAATGCTTATTAATTTAAATCAAACATTATTACATTGCCTACCATATGTTTTAAAAATATTAAATAGAGCAAAAAGCTAAAAAAGAGTAGTAACGACTGTGAAAAATATAAAGTCATAACGAATCTGAGGTGGATAATGGCTTTATTAGATATCTTACGAAATGCCCAGTTGTTCTCAGAATTATTGTAGATGCAAGTGAGAAAATTTAGGGTTTTGATTGTATTGTGAATGGTTATGTCATTTTGAAAATTTTACAATATTCTAAACTCTAAATCTGAGAGCTAAATGAAATTACGATGATTGAAAATATCAAAATTTTTGTTTATAATTGATTTAATATTATAAACTCTACCATTCAAACAATATTGCTTTCTGAGATGAGATTAATAGAAAGGTTCAGATCATTAATTTGAATAAACGTTGCAACTATAATTTCGAAAATCAGATATTTTATGTTGACAGAAAGAATTAAAACATTAATGTTTGATGCATTTAATAACTTCATCAACCATAGAAAAATTCCCTTTCTTTAAAAAAGAAGAAATTCTCACATTCATAGAAGGTTTTAATTAATCTAAAAAATAAAGTGTCTTTGTATTGGAAGAAAGGAGCGGACAATGCATTATAGAATATCGGCAACGCTGTAAACATTTTTTTAAACTTTAAAATGAATTCGAAAGAATAAAGATAAGATAAAATGATATATTAAAGAGATTTCTTCTATTTTGCATTTACAATTATATTATAAACATTTTTATATGTTTTATTTTATTTAATATATTTCTCAACTCAATACATGTATTTACGATAGAATTGTATGTTCATTTAATTCTAAATATGCAAAAACGATTTGTAAAGCACTCTTTTCATCTAGGATATAATTGCTGTCAATGTTAAGAGATATAAAGAGGTTGACACTTTTTTAAAAAAAAAAACTCCAATTCCATTGAAAGATACTATAGATAAAACCCACTTTACAGATAAAAATTAAATGACACGATAAGAAATTACTTCTCCTTGTAGGCATACCGAATAGAATACGACAAATTCTCTGAATCAAAATGGCTGTTGCACTTACAACAAAACTTGAGCGGAAAAGGATTCCGCTAAATTATTCCGTCTCCAGCAACATAGGTGGCAACAGAGGTGTAAGTTGGTGTTTGAAACCTGTAGATTTAAGTATCAAGTTTTCCAACCACCTTGCACCATTGCTCCTCGTAGATTTACCTCCCTTGCAGAAGGTTGTCTGGAGACTATCCTTTATCAGGTTTCCTTCGTTGTCTGCTTTAAGGGATTATGCAAATTGCCATTCGCTCTTCATAAACTTTGCTGTAACGAATTAAAATCTGAAAAGCGTCGCCTATTAAGTAGCAGGGCGGCACCTCTTTACTTCCAGTTAAGATAAAGATTATATCAGCTTTTGCAAGGATATTAAAGTAATTTTTTAGGAGTAAAAGGCGATTTGTAATACTGAAGGACTTGTTCAATAGAATTAAATGAGAGGTGTTTTTTTTTAGGATCTTATAAGGCCATTATCAATACCCTTTATTATTCGGAACAAGTAATTTTAAAACAGGATATTGGACTTTAGCAAAAGGGATGATGATTAAGGATTGTTCAATCAGGGTGAAATACTAGGAATCGAAATGGATTCTCGGTGTTTCCTCAGAGATAGTGTTTTGATACCGGGATTTATGCATGAAGGTGATGCATCCGTTTTAGGATTGATACATTGGTAATTATTTATTGTGATGGAATTTTCCTTTCTTTTACGATACTGAAGTTGCTTTTCCATCACTGATTTTGTCGAAGGATTCGACTTAAGTAAATTCAAATGGTCGTTTCCTCAGAAGCATTAAAATCAATTCAATAATTTATTTCTATCGTGAAAGGAATTAAATTATAGGAATATTAACATGTTAAGATCCATTTCATTGAAAAGCTTTCCTCATATGTTTACAATTTCAAAAATGTATTACGAGGAGGTAATAAAAAATACCACTATCACAAATTTGGTAGACTACTTCCCAGTGCAGTTTGTCTCATGGTGAGGAAGACAGTTTTACGAATAACTTTTACAAAAAGGGTAAATTCAAGGAAAGCTATGAAGTACATCATCAGTTATTATTATTTTGAATTGCTCAGAAGCAAATGCTTCTGATTATATAATATATTATTTATAAATATCAATCTTCATTAGTCAGTTGCTAGTTGTTATTTTATATAATCGATAACAAAAGAAAATTATTGAATGAAAAAATGTATTGATGATAGTTCTCCCTGTTTTTTTTCTGGTGCTAGAGATAAGAAGTAAAATAGTGTATTTTTTGGTAAAACTTCCCATTTTTTAAAAGTATAGATTATCTTAATAGAATTAATAAGATAATACCTAATTAACATTATCTTATAATACCGAATTAATCAGATAACTTTTCTATACAACTATATGTAATAATAATATTGTGCAAAAGTATTATTAATTTTTATATCTTCTTCCACTGAATCTCTGCGTTTGGTAAAATAAATCAAAATTCATTTCCATTATCATTTCCAAATCCTAATAATATGAATTTCTGATGCTAGCAGATTGGTATGATCGAGGATAGAACCTGGGACCTTGTGGTTTGCAGCCGAGTAACAAGACCAGAAGACAAACGTAATATTCATGTCTCGTAGCTGTTATCTGGCTTAAAAGGTTCACAAAAATACTCTCCCTCCAGTGAGTCGGGGGTGAGACAAACGATATGGCTGTTGAGTTGTGATGTATCAGCTGTTGAGTCTAATGTGCCTGTACCCATTTGAGCATTTGAGTAGCGCCAAGCGTTATGGCGAGCATGTGTGAGTGGTTGTTGTTGCGTCAAGTGAGTCTGACGGCTTTAGTGTTGATGAATCAAGTGAATCTGACGATTTTGGGTTGCTTTGGGTAGATGGCGCAACAGCATCAGCAACAGCCGATAAATGAGTAACTACTTTTGTCTTGTGGTTTTGTTACTCGGCTGCGAACCACAAGGTGCCAGGTTCTATCCTCGCTCATATTTATCCGCTAACATTTATATGTTTTTTTAACAATAATATACAAATATTTAAAACTGGATGAGAATACCAATGATTTATCAGAAGTCTGTGCGTAAAAAGCTAAATGATATTAATTTTTCCACCTTTTAAAGAATTATCACCTGTTTTTAGTCAATTTATGCTGTTGTTTATCGACTAAACAGGTTTCTCACTGAAAACTATTGTGGAATGCATGCTTAATTTCAAAGAAGTTTGTAAATAAGAAAATAACCTAGGTGAAGATTGGAATTCAAATAAAATACTATTGTTCAATAATTTGATTATTGTTTAAATTTCTCTCGTTATTACTTGTATACGGAGCACATACAGAAAAATGACCATTAACATCAAAATATTTGTACCTACGCTTTTCATTAATAGCATCATTTAAGCCGGTATTAAATACTGAAAGTCGTTTTGGCAAAGTCTGAATAACTGTTTTTTAACATCAATGTTACAGGAAGGAAATCACGATGAACTACAAAGATTCAATTATATGCGTCAAATTTTGGCTAAATTAAACCTTAATGCGAATTAAAAAATAGAATTTTTTACAAATGAGCGTGAGATGAAAAAATACTTTACCTTTGTAATTGAAAAATTTATTTCTTCAATATCACGTATCCGAGGTTATATATAACATTATTTTGGTTGAAGCAGAATGCAGGTTCGAAGAAGTTGAAGAGATATGTTATATTTTAAAATTAATTTTAATATCCATTTCGTGAAAGCATAATTATTTACAAGCAGAGACGCAGACAAGGCACGTCCACCACAGCTCGGCACAAAAGCAGAAACAAAAAAAAGCGAAACAAACGATCACTAATCTTATATAACATAGGATTTACGGCCACATGCCGATGGAATACATGTGTTGACCTTTGACAAGGGCAACGGAAGTATCACTTTCATTTGATACGTAGTACTGATGGCGCATTATTTTTACAAAGGAATTATTTAAACCGAAAGTGGAATTAGATCAGAAAATAAGAGAATATATTCTATGAGCTAAATTAAGATAAAATTTTGGTAATTAATTTGGTTAAATTAAGAGTTTAAAATATCATTACATGTATATCAAGATTCTGACCGCATTAATTTAGTCTGACTTATAAAAGCCAGGATAAATTTGTAATGCACAGTAATAATTTAAAATATATTTCAATAAAAGGGAATGTCAAAACAAAAAAAAAGTCAAAAGCATGGCGATGAAACTTGTATTCCTGATCTGTATTTTATTTTTAGTTTTAAAAGGGAATAATAATAATTTCTTTCGAAATAATTTTAAAAATGTTCTCTAGAGAATATTGAAATTACTTACACTATAAGCAAAAACAACTTCAAGCGTTCATCATGATGAAGTAATTTTGAATAATTATAGATTATTTTTTAAGCATGCAAAGCTGACAAGTTTGGTTACACACTGTTTAGATTCAATATTTTATAATAACTATTCCCAAGTTATATATATAAGCTAAGACCTAAATATGTTTAAGTTTTATCTCTGAATTATCTTTGTTGCATTTATTTGTATATTATCTTGTTCAAAAATATAAAAAATAATGGTCAGCAAGAATTTTCGGTATTTTATAGTAATTTTAATCAATATTTTAATTCTATAATATATAATTTAATAATTAATTCCATAATAATAATTCCAATTAATTCCATAATAATAATTCCAATATTTTAAATCATTAGTTCCACAATATTTCTACTAAGAATTGTTGATACACTTCTTACTGTAAAAGAAATAATTACTTATGAAATGTTTTCCGAACGTCGAAAACGCAGAATTTCGTTTTGCATTGTTTAACAAATGTTTAAAAATTCTGTAATTAAGACTCTAAATTTGTATTGAAGAATAAATCAAATTGCTAAAGCACCTTTTAAAAAAAATCTCTATGCACTAATCTCTATAAAATCTCTAAATTCTAATTATATTTCAAACAATAATTTTCGCGATATAAGATTCTAATATAATAACATAAATATCTTAATTTCAAAGCGTAATGATTTTTATTTGAAACACTCATTCGGGAGTATGAAATATAAAATAAATCTTTTAATTAACGTATTTCATGTTCAGATTTTAAATATCTTCTCCTTTAGGGCAATAAAGCCTTACGTCTTCATAATTTTGTCATAATCAATCACAGCCGTTTAGAATTAATTAATTGTGATACCGGCACAAAGCAGCAATCATTTAATTTTGATGTTGAATGAATCACCTTCAAAGTCTTAAGATTTACAATCTGTTTCATTTCAAACGGGGAAAATTTAAAACGTAAATCTCAACAATAATATTGTCTTTAGAAATTTCCTCAGATAATCCAATTATGAAAGCAGCGTGCTATAGAATAACAGCTTTAAATCATTCCAAACGCTTCTAATCAATCTGGGCAATTGGGAAATGCAAATTGCACTTGTAATTGGTTCCTTGCATTCATATTAAGTACTATTATGAGCGTAAGAGACTAAATATCGAAAATGAATTTTGTAAATAAGATTAGAAACTCATTGTTCTTTTTAAATGAAATGATTTCGAGAGCTTAACACCTATAGTGGCAAGATTGCTTTTTTTGAAGAAAAGCAATATATATATATATATAATATATAGGTAGCTTCTTTATTCTTCTTTTTATTTTTGAAGTATAAATAAACGTCTAGAAATGTCATGTGTTTAATAAAACTATGTTAAAATTATTTTATAGTGGTAGTATATTTTTATAAAGTTGTATGTATGGCATACTATACGAAATGAACATAAGGGTTAATCATTCTGTATTCTTCCATAATTCGTTTCTAATATACCCTTGCAATGTTTAATTCTTTCTCTCTATCTCTCTTTCAGAGACGCACGCACGCACAGACACGCACACGCACACGCGCACACACACACACTGCTGTGCAAAACAGAAAAAGATACTGCAAAGTAGCAAGTAAATTCCTCTCTTTTGTAGATCAATGATATGACGCATTGACTTGTTAAATCATTTATAAAGTTTTGTGTTCTTATCACTTCTTTTGCAATGAAACCACATCGTTGATGAAATGGTACAACAAGACAAATATCCAATATTTTCTTAAAGCTGGTTCAGAAACTCAATCAATGAATGGCTCAAGACATATTGGTAGTATACTAATACGGCGCATATAAATTAAGTATCAATAACAAAATTTCTTGACGACAATTTTGTATAATCTCATTTAAACAAGTCCATGCGACAATGCTATGAAATTAAGAGAAAACAATGTATATTCTAAAGTATATTATTAAAGGATGTATATTCAAGATATATTAGTAAAGAATATCTTGAAATTCCATACTTATATCCAATATATTGTAATAGGTTCTATTCTTGGTGAATTTACAGAAAAAGATGCCCCACATTAATACTTGACTAAGAGTAATATTATAGAATCCGTTTGTAGTCAGTTCAGTTGTCGGAAGCAATTCATTATCACAAGAGCGCAACTAGAGGGAATATCCCCCAGCTTTCTTTTCCTTCTCTGACAAGTCATGCGTTAACTAACTAGACCACTAATGGTTACAGAATCTGCGCATTTAGGAGAGGCCATTTTATTTTATATAATTTATATAACAGTTTAATATAATTTAGGACATAATTTCTTTTATATAAAATTAGGCAATTATACCAATATTTTGAATGTAATACCAAAGATTTTAATTATATGATGAAATATCAAAATATCAAATGTATTTCCATCAATATAAAATATTAATTCCACTCAAATACAATTCTTTTGACTGGACAACTACTGATTCTAATTTTTAAAGCTTCCATGAAAAGACATCGAAAGTTCTAGAACAAATGCTGGAACTCAAGTCCTAACAGAGTTATCGATAAGAATTTTGAATTTTCCTTCATTTTTTTCCTCCAAAATTTGTAAAACTTGTCATGAAGTTGGTAGCCAAAGCCGGTGATCATTGGCCCAGCATCTTCATTCTCCAACTGTTATAGCTATCTTTAAAATTTTAATCTTTACGGAAAACTATTTGCACAGCGAAACAATATTACTGATTCATGATAACAGAAGTTTAACCAATTGACTAAATTTAAATAAAATACATTAGCATCCTATTTTAAATAGAAGTTTCAAGCCTTTACAACTACATTAAATCTTAATTAGACGCTTTAAAACAAGAAATAGAATAATAATTATAGATCTTAACTTACATATTAAATTAAAATTCTGACACAAATAGAATATTAAATGTATTTTCGTAAATGAAATTTTCTATTACTTGCTCGGTGATGAACCACCTAATAATTCTTAAGGAAAGCAGTAACAAATGCATGTAGTTTTTAAAAAAGTTTTAGTTTTCCCTAAAAGCAAATAATGACAATCTTTTGTCTGTTTGAAGGGCTTTGAAAAATAACAGATACAAGATAAATTAATATATTTATTTTCTGTTTTGACATACGATGTCATCCAGGCAATTTCTCTAGACGACATGAACACAAATATTTTATCTACTCAATTTATTGAAATCTCTAGACAGATAAATGATACATGACAGATGCTGTTAGCACTGGAGCCTAATTATGAGAAGAAATTTATTTCGCAAATAAATAATATGATTCTTTACTTTGAAGGCATCGTAAATGAATTATAAGTGAAAAATAAATTCGCATTCATTGCAATAAATGTTTTGTTTGTTATTTATTATGTTTAAAAGATAAGGTTATGTTAACAAAAACGTATTTAAAAAAAAACAGTTTTTGTTATTTGGAGAAATTTATTTCGAATAATTCATGTACCTTGAATGAGAGAAAAAAATCAGCTTTTAAATTTTATGCAAATCATAATCAATTCAAAGGTATAAAGTAAGAAATGTAACTGTTTTTTTCAAACTAAAGCTAAAGTATTCTATTACTGCATTTTTTCCAAAATTTTATAAGTTATAATGACAATTACATAATTATTAAAAGCATTCTTGGCACTTTATAATACATTTATGTTACGATAATTTCTTATCAGATGTGCTACATTTGTTATTCATCTTTTTTTTTAATGTTCCCAAGAGTTTATTTACAGTTTGATGTTCTAGGTGGAGTTGTTGCCCTTAAACGTCCTACAAACTCCGAGTGAACGCCTTGCTACAGTAGTTACGAAATATTAAAATTTAATATGATTTTATTATTTTTAATGAATCTGTCATGTGATACTTGGCCAGTTTCTTAATTATTAATATTGTTCGAAAATCGAATTTGGACTTTAGGCGCATTTTTTTTCCCCCCAGAGGGACACCAAAATATAATACATAACTACACTTGTAATAAAAAAATCCCATACAAAAAATTACGTATTTAAGATACTGATTTCCAGAGATGTGTTTATTTCTTGCCCTATTTATCAATCCTGTCCAATTAATAAATGCACTTTCCAAATCACACTTCTGAACATGTATAGAAACGGTGAATTGTCTCAGAAACTTCTGAGACAAAATATCCTGGTTCATTTCAAAAAACCGAAGAAGCATCACAATCAAACATTATTACGTGAAAGTGTTTGACCAAATGTGGATAGATATTTAAACAAGTTACATCCTTAATTGATTGATGATAAAAGAATGGTTATATCTTTATATTTTCAAGGGATATGAAATTTTTAATACATAATTTAAGTGCTCGTCTAACTTTCCTCTATATGGGCCCTCAATAACATTTTATTAACGCAGTATATACAAATTTGGTTTTGTATTAATACCTAGCTGTTTTGCATATTAAAATGGCATAATAACTCTACTACACTAAATCTCATTATTTCGTTCCGAGTCTTTTATTATTTTGCCAGTCACCATTCTTATTTAACTATGTCAAATAATATTTATACCTAAATAGTAAATGCAACAATATAAACCATCTGATAAAATTTTAAATAACACATCCTTTTTACCACATTCTATCACAAAGCTGAAACTTCCATCGAATAGCAAGGCTATAAATTTCCACGCACTTCAGCACAATGGATATATTGGCAGAGATGCAATACACCTGTGGAAGTAGGGCGCTTATTATTTTTTTCTGCAGGATAATATTACAGAAGAGGGGAAGCCAGCATGTCTCTTGCAATTATCGGATGATGTGACACCAATATAATAGGCGACACGCGAAAGGATGCTTTATTAGCTCGAAGGCCCTTTGTCTATAGGTACTTCACCCTTCTTATTTTATCGAACACATATGAGATATGTTTCAGATGTTATGAGAAAAAGCAAGAAGCGTTCGAGATTATTTACCGCCGAGTTCTTGTTTAGTAGGGTTCGAGATAGATTTGTTTTTGCCTAGTATTTTGATGATATCCTAAGACATGTTTTTGCTTATAGAAGATCTAAGTATGCAAAATTATTCTGTGGGCTTCAAAAATTTTACATATTAAGTTATTATTATTATTTTTTAAATTTACTTTGATCATGAATTTTCATATTTTTATCTGTAGAAGTCGAATTTTGTAATCTATTTTTCTCCCACTTCTTGATAGACTAATTAAAAATAAAATGCAAGTTTTGAAATTTTGCACAATTTTTCTTTCTTGATGGCGATATGCTATATAAATACTTTTATATTTTAATTAAAAGTCAATTAATTAATCTTAATTAAATTTTCATTCCATTTAAATAAGACCATCTAATAGAAATTATGAGCAAGGGAAAGAAAATTATTAATCATTAAGAATATTATGAGTATATTTTCACACCTAAAAATAAAATAATAAGAATAAAAAGATCTAAAAATAAATTTTTAGGAGAGTACTGAAAATATTCATGAAAAATATAGAAGTTTGATGAAAATTTTAAAACCATAAGAGATTGAATATACTATTTTAAATTAATAAATGTGGCGTGAGTGATTTAAAATTCATTCAAAGGTTTTATAGATTGATCTATTAAATTTTTCTCATACTTTTCTCATGCTCTTTCTTCTATGCTCTTCTCGAACAGTTGCAAGTTAATAAGAAAGGAATTTTCAATATATATTTAGTTTTTTAATTAAAACTAATCAGATTTTTAATGTTTTTTCCTATATTTAATTAATTGTAGCGTTTTTTCTCTGTAGTTATTTTATAATTTCAGATCATAATATCGGATAAACTATATTTATTCGTCTTTCAAAATAAAAATAAACATTTCAATGCAAACAATATTATTTCCACTGAATATTTTTCTCGAATTCGCACATGTTTAAAAAAATATTTTTTCAGTATATTTTGTATCAGTTTATTTTCACAGTTCACTAGTTTTCCCATTTTGTGATTTTAATCTTTGAATAAAAATAAATATACTTTATATATATTTTGTTAAGTATATTTCTTTATATAATATATATAAAATTATGAAATAACCGAAGTGCACATGCCTTTAAGGAAGTGATATTTTATTTTTAGATTTTTGCGTCTATGTAACATTAAAAATAATGTTATTTTATGGCGCTTCCGACAACCTCACATATTAAAGTCATTATTTATTTATTTAATATCTTCTAGTCTGTTGTCTAGTCTGTATGTGTCAGAATTTCACGCTATGAAAAGTTGAAGATATACTGATGAAATTTCATCATATTTACATTGAAGTAACTTTGATTTAAAAAAAAGCAGTTAAAATGTATATGTCTAATATTATAAATTATTTATATCTCTAATATATATAGCAATATCTTTTTATCTGTAATATATAATCTCTATAATATTTCTCATAAAATTATAAATATTATCTAACAAAATAATAATAAATCACTATAATATATCTATTAAAATTGAAGAAATTATTCCACAAATCTTTTCTATTTCATTTTATAAACATAGTAAAAAAATTTAAAAAGAAGAAAAGTATCTTCTATGTTCCGAAACGAAAATGCAAACAGTAGATAATTCACTTAAAAGTATTAAAAGCTGATCTTGTATAAATTGTCCTAATCTCTATGTAAACGAATGAATAAAACAGTAAAATAAAAAGCATATAATTATAGTAATATTAATATGCATAATACTTTAAAAAATTATACACTTTTTGAAAACTTTGTCAGAACCAATAATAAATCCATCAAAACTTCTTTATACAAATTCCTAAAAAAATAAAAAAATAAAAATTAATTGCTATTACTTAATGCAAGAACTTTTTAATATTTATTTATTTTTACATTCAAATGCCAATTTTATAAAATAAAATAAAATCATATTTATATGTATCATAAATTCATTTGCTAATAAATGATCTGTCAGGAAACTCTAAGCCTTCATTTATAGTTATAAAGTGTTAATTGAAAGTAATAATCATCTTATGCTATCTTAATTGAATCTTAATTCTTTGAAAATATTTGATTGCGCAAATTTATTTGAACTTGAATCAGTAATGCAATACACGATGTATTCATGAGATAAGTCATAGAATGCAATACATGATGTATTCATGAGATGAGTCATAATGACGGATACTTCTTTTGTAGGATGAAACATGATTAGGATTGATTTGTAACTGTTAATTCTTTTTGTATCATAGATATTCTTTTAAGTTTGTTGGAAGGTAATTGAATAGCATAGTTTTTCAGAGAGTGTATTATTTTGATTTGAATTTGTTGACATTGTTAACTGGTGAATATTTAAACTTATATCAAAAATGCGTTATATGATATAATCAAAAAATATTTCAGAATGATTAATTAGAGAAGTATGTTTAACAATTCCACATTACTCTCAGGATATAAATGCCTACAATGGATGGAATTCTTTGAATCGATTTTAAGACAAGCAAGTAATATTAATATATTCCCCTATCTATATAATTCTGTGAATAATGATTTACTTTTAACTCTATCAATGATGAAATGTTCCAAACGCCCATTCAACAAAAATACGGAAGGCGCCCAAGACCCATGATATCACATGGAAATTTGCTACCTTTTCATTGCCGTTGACGTATACTTTGTTTCTTAGATACTCGTTCAGATGGTTTTGGGGCCAAATTCATTTTCTGAAAGCTTTAAAAAAAAGTCCAATCACATGTTTGGTTGAGAGCCATCAGTTGAGCGGGGGCCTCTGATGCATAACAAACTCTTAAGAGCATGAGCTATCATTTCGGCTCTTGAAAGTGGTAGGGGATTTCTTTTTTCAATTTTAAAACATAAACTTGGGTTTCAAAGTATTTTTATGTACCTGATATAGTATAATTTTAGGAACGAAAAGATTAAGTGGTTATAGAGAAATTAATGCTTTTAACTAAAAAGTATTTGTCATATTCAGACAAGGAAAAAAAAACTTCTTCCATTTAAAAAAAAGTGATCCAAATGCCATTTGATATGTTTAGATTCGTTTATAAACATTATTGGTGACATATTGAAACATTATTAAAGAGTGAACAATAGCAGTCAAAAATTCAAACATTTCCAAAAGTAAAAAATATTTTTTACTTAATTTAAGTAATTTTTATTTTACAATAATTTTACTTTTTTACTTAAATTCAGTAAAACATAATTGATTTTGGTTTATTAATGCATTAATAAAAACAAAATAGCTTTTAGAGTTGCAATTATGTCATTTACTTTAGTTATATAATATATAAACCTTAGTAACTACTAATCTGAAAAGGACTATATAAATAATTTATGAGAAGTATTCACAACAATCAGGATTTGCCTTTAAAATCAGAAAGTTATTTAATTAAGGGCATAGATAAATATATTTAATCAAAATCAAACCATTAAGATAATATTTAATTAAACATACAATGCCCTCTAACATTAATTAATTATAATATATTTATGTACCTATGAATGACAGCCGACGTCGGCAAAGTTGACGTATTTATTAAACAAACATTCTTGTTGTTAAATATCGTCTGTTGGATGAAATTATGATTGGATACTCTTTCGTATTTTTGCTTAAGAATTGTTATATTCTTGAAATATATTCTATTCTAAGATATCTATTTTATGAAGCAGCAATATTACTCGATATATTTAAATAGATAAAATTTATTATATTTGTGTTTATATATTTTGTAATAAAATATAGATCTTCCAAAGTGAGTATATTTAATAATTATAAATTGGATAGTTTCAACTTCTTTTAAGAAAACTTTTTTATGAACATGATTAATAATTATTTTAATATTTTATATTCCATTATTTAGAGTGATTGCATTTCCCGAATGCTGAATTTTCTTATATTTCTAAGGGATTAAATTTCAGGAGCTTAAATTTACATTGATACATATTTAACAAATATTTTGTAGTATATATATATATATATATATATATATATATATTTCAGTAAAGGATAGGAAAATGCATTGTATTAAAGCATATCTAAGTTATCCTATGTCAAGAATTAGAAGGCGGGTTTTTTTTTAAAATTCTTATTACTTCCTAGCCTTAATCTATCATATACAATATTATTCTTTCAGAAATATGTAAATATAAATAAATATTTATATTTAAAAGATATTCCAAAAAAAATTATAATTTTTCAATAATTCTTTTTTACAAATTAAATACACAAATTAATTCACAAATATTCAAGGTGTTCCAAAAGGTGTGCAGCGTGTAATATTTAC
This sequence comes from Argiope bruennichi, assembly GCF_947563725.1. Lineage (NCBI taxonomy): Eukaryota > Metazoa > Arthropoda > Arachnida > Araneae > Araneidae > Argiope > Argiope bruennichi. The sequence goes on from NC_079155.1 coordinate 98,007,273, forward strand.
AGATTCGTATAGAACACGTCAAAATGAGTATTTTGATGCATAACATGTGTGATCCTTGAAAAATAGCGTCATAGTCAAATTAATGTGTGAACCGTGTGTTATGAAAACTTCAGAAATGAAAAAAAAATAAGAGAAAATCAATGTTTATTGAGAACTTTCAATGCAACAGATTTTTAAAATGTCGGCCATTCGAACAAATGGCAAGGCAAAGTCTGGAATCGAAATTCGCAATTGTTTTTTGCAAAATATGTGTTCCAATTCCTTGACCTCAGTTTCAATTGCTGCTCTGAAGTCGTCCAATTTTGAAGCCAATGTGAGATACACTGTGTCTTTCAAACGTCCCCATAAAAAAAGTCACATGTTTTGAGATCCGGGCAGCAAGGTGGCCACTCTATTTAACATTAACTGTTTAACTCTCTAACATTATCTGTTTTTGTAAAGGCGTCCAGTCCGATCAATCAATGGTGAAAATGTTCCGCTAAGAGTTCGAAGTTCCACTGAGTGCTACGAGATCTAACACCATCTTACATAAACCAATAATTGCTTATATTTCGTACGTCTTTTAATCGTCGTGCCGCCGTTTATATTGTGATGACAATAATCATCTGGGAAGCTTCATGTCGTGTGCATCATAATTTGGAATACATACTGTCGGATTCGTAATTAACGTTCTTCGTGTAATTAGACTATGACGCTATATTCGGGAACCCCATATGCTATACATCATCAAAATGCTCATCTTGACGTGTTCTATCCGAATCTGTAAATATTAGACGCTGCATACCTTGTGGGACACCCTGTATTAAGTGTAAGCGAAAAAGAATGATCTGGTTATGTTTCGAATCTGATAATTTTAGTAACTCTTTAAATGTGTCATTCCAATTTAAAATGCCACACCGAGCATTTATAAAAAGTTAGGCAAATTATTTGTACGATAATAAATCTCCAACATATTCGGACATTATTCTGGGAGATCCCAGATTATTCTGAAATAATAATAAATAATAATAATAATATACATACGCTTATGAATAAATCGAAATAATACGAATACCAATCGAAGGAATCTGGAATGTGAATCGGATCTTCAGAGAATATAAATCGAAATAACTTTTAATTGCAAATCATTCAGTACTGAAAGAATTCATAAGTAATGAAATCTTTTATATAAAGAAAATCAATTTTAAGTTAAAAAGATAGGTTTCCTCTTTGTCTTTTATATAATTGCGCAATGATGCTGCTGTACAAGAAATTTTCTTTTTATCAGATTACTTCATATATATATATATATATATATATATATATATATATATATATATATATATATATATATATATATATATATATATATATAATTGCTTTCACGATATATTGAATGAGCAAATTTTATTTAAAAAATGGCATAGGAATTTATAACTAGCAATTAGGATAATAAAGCGCTAAAAATATGTAATTGTAAAAATGACCATTTATTAAATTTTTGAATTTCCTCACATTATTTCAATAGATATTATAACTGATTAAAAAAACATATTTAAAACAACAACAAGTATTTAAATGTTTACAATAATAACTGAATAGTACTAAAAGTAATGCTAATAAAGAGTAATATTTCGATTTCAGTAGACCATTTTGGAATCCAAAGGCTTATATTCTCCGTTTCGTAAGATATTGACTAATGGCTAGAAATCATTTTTGCCAAAATTTGAAGCAAAATTGGAGTTATTTTGGTTAAAAAAAAAAATTCTTATGAATTCAATATGCATTACAATTAATTCATAAAACATAATTCGAAATAGCAAACAAAGAATAATTTTGCTTGACTTCTTATAATAATTAGTTGTAATAACACTTAAAGTCATATTATCAAAAAATAATACTTCGTTATCATTTCATCTTTTGCTAATATTAATTCTCAAAAATATATTTTAAAAGATTCTTAATATGATATTCTTCCCATTTTTATGTTATTATTTAGATTTTCGAAGTATTTCAAGAGGTAGAAAAGATTTTCGTAGATGCGAAAAAGAAATCATTTTTTTGTCGAAATTCGAACCTGAAAATTTCTCATCAGAAAAATGCACATGAATTCAATTGAGTTTACAATCAATTCACAAACAGGAATTTGAAGTAACAAACTAATAAAAGTAAATAAATTTACAATATTGTCTAAACAATCCAAAGCAAAACTACAAAAGGGTAATATTTCACTTTCAGGTGGCACTTTTTGAATATGAATCATTAAAAACATTCCTTTAAAGGATCCTAATGTAATATCCAAGCTATTTTTATATCATTGTTTGGACTTGCTATATCGGTTATAATAACTGGTTACAATAACATTAGAAGTCATATTATTTAGGAATAGTATTTCTTTAAGCTATCTTATTATTAAAATAAAATCACGAAAAAATCAATTAAAATATTCTTAATGCGATGTTCTTACTATTTTTATATTATTGTCTTTATTTTCCTAGTTTTTTTTTTGTAAGATTTTCACAGATAGCGGGAAAAAAGTCATTTCTGTCGAAATCGGAGTTGTTCCTCTTCAAAAGAATTCACATGAAATCAATATATATTACAATTCACAAGCCGCAGTTTGATGTAAAAAGCTAATAAAAATACATAAGTTTACAATATTGGCTGAATTTTATCAAAAGTAAAAATATTAATGTATAATATTTCACTTTTAACCCACCATTTGTGAATATGTACACACAAAAACCTCCTTTGAAAGAATCCTAATGTGATATAGAAGCTATTTTTATATCGTTATTTAGATTCCACACGTCTTCCGAAAGGTGTCCACCAGTGGTAAGAAAATCATTTCTGTCAAAGTTTGAACCGAAATAGCTCCTCCCACATTGAAGTCGAGAAGCTCCACCACAGTCGAGAAGGTGCTTGACTGTTATTTCAGTCCGAGGGAAACATCCCTTGGCAGAGTGCGGGTTGTCATGCCAACACTTTCCATTTATAATCTGGCGTAGTTCCTTCTAGCTGATACCTTTCAAAGACGGGGTTGCTTTGCCCGGGGACTCTAAGAGGGGCTTTAGATGGATCTGTGGGAGTGGGTGTTGCCGAAAAACAACCGTTTTCCGGAACCGTTAGATCGATGGATTGATCAGGAAGGAGATCAGGTTACTCATAAACATGTTATCTCGTAGGAGTTTTGTTTTTCTGTTTCGTAAAATCATTTCTTTCAATAAAGAACACTTTTAAGAAAAAACCCAATTATATATATATATATATATATATATATATATATATATATATATATATATATATATATATATATATATATAATTACAATAGAAAATGGATAATATTCTTATTTGTAGGATAAGGAATAAAGATATTGCTGGGTTGTTTATATATATATATATAAATGTTTTTGCGATCAAATGCTTTGAAATGCATGGTATATTTTTGAACAGATTATTCCTCTTTCAAATTAAAGCGGATTTATATGTTCAATAATTTCATCAATAAATGGAAATATAATTTGATGTTTTAGAATTATTTAAGTAGATTTCTTTGAAAATTATTGTTTTTAATGACACCAATTATTCCTTGAAAGATGGCATTCAACACTTTCTGATTGTTTTAAGTGAATGTTTCAAAACTTGCTGCTGTTTGTAATGTCAAAAGTCTAATTGAGAATTTATTCCTCATGTTCTACCAAGTGTTAGAAAAAAATGGTATTTCAATCTAATACATTTTATGTTGCCAGAAACCTCAGAATACAATTTCTAGAGATATGCTATAACCATTATACATCATATTTGTATCTGAACATTTCCCAATTTAGATTTTTAGTAATTTAGGTATGAATTAATATTTCCCAAAATATGGACTTTTAAAATCATTAATACACTTTTTGGCATCCAAATATGCTCTAACATCCTGAAAGTTAGGGAAATGGATAGCAATGATTGAACCCCAAACATGTATGAAACGTTCTAAAAGAATTTTGTGGTATCTTGATATTTATATAGATAGATATTTTAATTTAATTATAAATCCATGTTCTACTTTGAAGCCACATTAGGACTTAGGATGGAAATAATAATTTCAGGAAAAAAAGATTAATATTTTATTGTTAAAATAAGGCCAGTCTTTCAAATTTAATGCAGAATACGGACAAAGGTATTTCTGCAAAAAAAGATGCGTTCAGAGACATATTCACTCAGTGCGTCTGCAGAGACTGAAGACGCACTGAGTATCCAATTTCTTGAAGGTTGTAAAATAATTTAAAATCCATAAACACTCTTTTCCGAAAAGAACTTATATCCTAATTGCTGGCACAATTCGGTATTAGTAAAATGTATAGAGTCATTATTCCTGGATTTCCGCAAGTGGGAATTTTTTCATGCGTCTGATACATTCGGAAAAATCGAACATGATAGGTTAAGTTTACAATTCATAAAATACCCCCTGTTGCTGTTTTCATGTTCAAATATAATGTATGTCGAGAAGTCATCAAGAGAACTTCAACTGGTCATCAAAATCATTGAGTTGGCTTAAATTCTTATTGCTGAAAATGTTCAACTGTTCGAACATAATGGTTATTGAAGATTCATGATTGAATTCCGAAGTTAGCAGCAAGAATTTGAAAGAATATCTTGAGATACGATTGTAGGACTTTGGCGGTAGACATGATTCTCCCAATGTCTTTTTACAAATATCCGAATGAATAATAATGAAGTAATGAAAAAATGAGAAAATAATGAAGCTATAGCAGGTAAACCGCAACAAATAATATGACTATTAAGAAGATCACTCTAATTAAGGCAACTTTTAATAGAAACTAATTAATCTTCTATTTAACTAAGTTATAATTTGGTTTATTTTTTTATTCCCTTCTATTTGTTTAATTATATTTTAAATTTATGTTTGAATACAAGATTTCCATTTTCATGAATTAATCATTTTTTAGCCTTTATTTTGCATTCGATATACGAGAATTATTTGATGGTTTAGAATGGTCATTTGAAACATTTTAACATTTACAAGCATGTTGACGATTTCTAAAACTAATTTCGTATTATTTTATGATGATCATTATTTTCTAAAAAAGTAACTATTTTTAAAATCATGTATTGAATAAATATAATATGTGTGCAGGTTGAGGTTCGAACTCGCAACGTTAGGGTTCGTAGCCGAGTAACAAAGCCACTAGACAAAAGTGTACACTCTTCTCCGGAAGTTGTTAACTGGCTTATAATGTTACCACCACATATGTTACTTTCTTTTTGCTGAAAGTCAGTTGTTAAATAGCTCAAATGAGCCAATCATGAGCCATTTTCTGATGTAACCATTAGATATACCTGATCTTAAAAATTTTTGGTTTCAAATAGATATAATATTCAGTTATAAAGTAGTTTATCCTTTTCTGAAATACTCACATCGTTATAATCCTTTTCAAAAATTTGGCTAAATCGCCAAATCTTGCTTTTGAGATTGGAAAATTCCAAATTGAAAACGTGATTTCACTTAATATTTGCTCAATTAAATTTTATATTCAGAGTTAAATGACATCCCACATATAGGATGAATTTTTAAGATTTATCATCATCCTAAACTTATCATGTTTCAACTTTAAGGGATTCTCATTTTGCTTCAAAGTGAGTTTCCAGTATATCTAAAGGAAATTCTTTGAAGTTCATCTTATCCTATGTTATTTGTATTATGTGTAACACTTTATTCTTTATATATATTTGTTCTTCGCCGTAAAAAGACAGATATAATAGCAAATGGATTTACTTTTAATGTGTACCAACTGAACTCTTAGTAAATTGTTAAGCAAATTAATTGCTTATAAAATCACTGTTAATAATAAATATAATGCTCTTATTTAACCAAATTAATCACAATTTAGACGCTGCATTTTAAATAAATCTAAGCATCGATTTATAAAGTCATTATTTAAAACATTTAGAAAATCCTTTCAATTACTTTCCGGGTGATGTACAACTCTACTGTGAATATATTTTGAAATAAGGTATGCTTTATTAACTCTTAATGAATTTGATTCCCAAGAGAGGAACAAGCCCGTAATGTGCTTCATATTGGAATTTAAGTAACTTGACTTCAATTAAGCAAAGGAGAGGAAATTCTAAGCAGATTAACGAAGAAGATTCTGAGTTCAAGAACTCCTAAAATTATATGATTTAAATTTTTATTTGGAAATTATGCATCTGTTCATTACTTCTGAAAAGTGTCATTTTAAAGATATTATGCTTAGGAATAATTTGAAAGAATTCTTAGATGTTTGATGAATTAATACAAACATCTAAGAATCTAAGAAGAGTGAATGAATTTTAAGAATAGTTAATCGCTGTTTTAATGTATAGTTCTAATAGTAAATATGATTCTAAAGAAGCACACCTTATAAATTACTGAATGATGTCTGGCGATATACTGTAGGTTTTTGTAATTTGATCCACACTAAACCTCTAGGTTTGAACAAGATATTACATTAACTTTATTTAATTATCGTACCAAATCATGGTGCAATAAAGGAGAGTCATATCACTGACTCTCCGACCCGCCCGAAGGCCCACGGATAAAAATACACAATGACCAGATCGCAGCAACAGCAACATTGTCGGGAGCTGTGGTTGAGTCCTAAGAGCCATCACCAGCCACAGTACAACCCTTCCCGAAGGAAGAACGTCCCGTCATCCATGGGAGGAGCCAGATCCCCCACCTATTAATGTACCCACCAGGGTGGCGAGATCCAGCCACCATACCGTCCCATACCACCATCTCATCCTCATTTCTAGGTGCCCCCCCCCCTGAGATTTTGCAATAAAAGGATAAACTTTCTTGCAGTTTTTCTAGAAATTTAAGGGCTCTCTTGAAAAATTCAAACAATTAATTATGGATATTAAGTATTTTTTCATTGGCATTATCCAAATGAGGTGACGTTAATTGCTCATCAAAAATAGGACTCGACTGCTTTAATAATTTTATATACAGTAAAATTAATTACTTAATAAGTAATTATAAAATAGAGGAGAAATTACTCGTTCGACATATTATCTTTCGACATATCAATAACATCTAATAAATGTCTTTTTATGCTATGCTTATTTGCGCATTTTGAAATATCATGCCATTTAACACTGTCCAAAGCATTCAGGGCACCCATTGTGTTATCTGGAGATATATCTTATTTGTTTTAACATTTTTTATAAATAGTTGGACTTCGTATAAAGCTGCCGATACTCGTTTTTTTCTAAATCTAATTAGTTGAAATAAAGTTATTTCTCTTTCTAAATTCAAATAATATTCTCAGAGACACTATCCTTTCAAATACCTTTTCTTAGGTATATAATTTATTTAGAGACCCATTTTGAAGAAATTTCTTTTAAATGTTTCTGCTCTTTGATTACCATTGCCCCTCCAGTAATTTTCCAATAATCAGGAACCATTTCTATTTATGCAATTTTAAATGTACGATTTCACAATGGATAACTTTTAGTACATTTCTAGTTTTATTTATTCCTATTCCTATATAGCAGTAATCAAAATTATTGTGAGCTTTTAAATAACTTGTTATTGATGCTGTTAGCATAAAATCATTTGTTTTAAAGACATTCATTCATAGTTCAATTTTTATGAATATTTTGGCATTTGCTGTATGCCTAATTTTTTCATAATTTTTTATTCATTAAAGTTGTAAATTTGATGTATTCGCTCTTTTAAAGCTCATACAAGAGGAAAAATGATGAAAAAAATCCATATTTGCAATTTAACTTACGCATATAAAGTATATATTTACTTTCGTGTTAAACACTTATTAACATTTCCGAGTATACAACAAAATTTTCTCACATTTCTCCATCATTCTCTGATTAATTTATGTGCTATATTTAAAAAATAAGCAATTCGTCACTTATCTTAAGCAGCGAGAAAATAAACAATCTGCTAAGTGCGATAAAATGCAAGACAAATAAGTTATTTTATCTCACGTTCTTTTAAATCCGACAAAAGTCAAATTAGAATGAGTGTTTTTATCACAGGTTTCGCACCCTTTCTAATGGTATATGTCGTGGAGGAAACTGACACCTTCAGAATAAACATTTTTAATGAAACTTTAATTGCATCCTCTTGTAGAATTTGGTTTTATTTGATGGAAATTTACCGTTAATCTAGGAAAAAATAGCTAAAGCTTTTTCTAACGTCTCGTTAAAAGATAGACAGCAGACTAAGTAAATATAACTAATGGCTGCAGCATTTCCATATTCATGCCGTCTCTCGCTCTAATTCCAGACAAGGCATTAGAAATTTTAATTATATTTTTTGACGTAGTTTAAGAAAGTAGTTCCTTCTCTTTGGAAGGAAAAGTGGTTTTATCAAAATTTATTGTGCAAGTAGCATTAACATTGATTTCGTTTAGAAGATTTTATGCTGTCAGCTTAATTTTCAGAATCCATTTTCCTAGATTATTTTAACTAATTCACTCTTTGTACTTAACTTTTAATTATTGCGAAATAAAAAAAAGCCGTTTTTTTTAATATAAAGTATTGACAAAAATATTAAAAAAATATCAAGAAATCTTTAGATTACCATTAAACTTATATTAAACACCACGAGTGGTCTCCTTAAAGCTTTCTCGCATACTCCCTAATAATTGTGTTATTTCAGATAACATCTTGCATAGTATTGGCGTACAATAGTATGCAACTTTTGAACTGAATTTAGTATTATTGCTGAATCTGTCGTGTCATCTTTGGCGAGTTATTTGGCGATTAATCCATGGGTTGCGGCTAATACTATCCCAAAATCAAATTTGTGTTTTAAACATGTATCTCCCAAGCAACTGAAGCAAAAATTCGACACAAAACTATACTTGTAGTCGCAAAATTACATATCAAATTTGATATATTAAAGTCATTGCGTCTTTGCTATCGCGTTTATAGGTTTCCAAAAATATAGACTAACAAATGGCCAATTTTTTGTTGAAATTGGCTCAAAATTTAATAGTTGTTTAGACTACAGATGTTATTTCTGTATATCTGATCTATCTGGTTCTCTTGTTTTTGTAGTTATTATTTATATTCGAGCAGCCAGACAAACAGATTGCTCAAAATTTGATAGAAATCTATAAATTTGATATAAAGGTCCCATAACAAATTTCATTCGTCTTGATCAAAGCGTTTTTGATTTATCTTTGTCCCAGATAGATAATAGAGAAGAGAATTTTCCAAAAATGTGGAAATTCTAAACTTGGCGATTCGTCAAAATCTCGAGTTCGAACTTTTCGGCGGTTGCAGCACTTTCAATATACTATGTATACGAGAAAATAAAGTCATGCAAATTTTTTGAAATGACGTGTTACCAATGAGGCTCTGAAATTGTTATTTGGCGCATTTTTCTTTATTCCTTGAGTTCAATACATAGCAGTATATGTAATGAGGTTTTATGAGAAAATTTCAATCAATGTTCAAGTTGTATTCTTCCTTTATTTAACTCCCTTGGATTATTTTACGAGGAATTATTAAAAACAGTATCATTAACAAACAATTATATAAATTTATTGAATTTAAAGCAGCATATCATAGCTGCTATCCAATCCTTAACTACCTGCATGCTTGTAAATTCCTGCCGTGGAATTCAGTATTGCTTTAACAAATTATACGTAACAAAGGTATCTCGTACGAGGTTTATTAATCATATCACCTGCATTCTTTCACTTTCTTTCTTCAGAGTTGCATCCTTTATGAAATAAAAGCAAAACAGTGGAAGGGTTTTTTTTTCTCATCTCATTTTCTTGTATCTCAACTAAAATTAATTCATTTTCGCTTTTCAATGTAACAGAAATATAATTTTTAAAAAAATTTAATAATAATTTTATGCATGATGTCTTATTCTTATATAAATATTTCTTGGAAACATATAGAACATTTGCTTAGATATCATATAGAATTTAAACATATATAAGTTATTTTATGCGGCAATGTATATTCCAATTTTCTATATATTAAAAGATAGAAAGGTAACTATTCAAAATTTTCAAACTTTTGAATCATTTCCTACGGGAAAATATAAACTATCTTCAGTTTCTTTTGCATAGGAAAGCTCACTTTTTAAGAAATTGATTCTTTTGTTTGTTTAGAATACCTAATTGAATATATTCATCATATGCGACAAACTTTTCCAGATGAAATTAATGAAAAATTATTAATAGAGATAACAGTTTCTTCTTACTTTTAAGTTTATCATAAACAAAAAAAAAAACAAAAAAATTAGAAAAAATAATTTAAGGTATGAAAACCAAAATAAGGAGAGAAAATTGTTCCTTTATTAAAAAGCGTCTGCAATAATTCACAAACGAAAATTCTTTGGAGATTTATGCATATGACGAACGATAGATTATAAAATGCAATAAAATGTACAAGCATATTCAATTCCAATAAATATATCATAAAAATTTTTTCAGGTGTTTTCTTCCGTATGGATAATTAATTAATCATTTTAAAATGATGAAGAGAATGAATTTTACACCATAATTAATCATCAATTGGAAGGTGAATTTTTAAAAATAATATCAGATCTCGCATGGTTATTGAAAATTCTGATATGCATATAGAGGAAATTATCTAGATGATTATATTTCTTAGAATTTTTACTGGTGGGAAATCGTTTCATAAAGAACTGATCTTTAGGTGACAATGAATAAGGTGTAGAATATTTTTTTTAACAAATTGATATCCTTTTTCTGCCTTATGTTTTTCTGATAGATTTATTTTATTACTTTATAAAATAAGATAAAAACCGATAGAAACTAATCCTAATGTTATGTATGTTTTAATTTTGTAATTCCCATATCTAATACTAATTATTTTATATAATAAATTGGTAAATAATTATCCTAAATGGTTAAAGTAAAAATTACAAATTAAAAAGCAATATATATTTCACTTTTCCCAGAGAATTACCTGATATTTATAATATAAAATTATAGTCGTATATTCAGAATCAGTTTTTAAGAACTAAAAATCATGTTTGCGGTATTGCATCGCTTATATATATATATATATATATATATATTCTCATTTAAACTTCAACCTAGAAACAATAGGTATTATGTAAGAACGCATTAAAAGATGCTTTTTTATCATTTTATTAATATTTGTTTCATGTTATTTATCTGCGTTTTTTTAAAAATATATCATGGATTACTGTGCTTGCACGTTCCAGACATGATTTCATCAAATATATAAAATGAATATGGAAAAGGTTCACATGAAATCTAACAGCGTTGTCAGCAATTCTCATGCTGGTGTAGTGCAGAAATCTAGAGTGTGAAATATTGAATAAATTGTCCTCCCCGTAAATTCACGACGATTCAATTTTTTACGGATAGCCCTTAAATAATTTACTTTAATATGCGTATAAATCTAACGTAGGCAGAATAAATAAAAATTTATCTGTAATAGTGCCTCTAGATGGCTCAAATCTAGATAATGGACATTCCATTTTGTGTTTCAATGAAAATGTTAAGATATATCTTACGCTTGAAAAAAAGTCATTGCTTTCAAACACTATTCAATTATCCTCCTCTTTTTCAATTTTCTTATGTATCATTACTATATTTTTTATATTCTATTCTATTATTTCTATTTACATTTTGGTTTGCTATGTATTCATATGATGTTGTCTTGGTTAGGGGGTTTTGAAGTTCGAAATCAAGTAGGCAAAGAATATTGAAACTCGAAATCGCGTAGGCAATGAATAAAGCATAAATGGCAATTTTTATCATCATCTTTTAATCGCATTTATATTTTTACTTGCTTTTACCAATATTGCATTATTATTATGTATGCTTGTTTGAAAGCAGATGTGTTTTTAAAAGGTTGACCTGCTTTTACGAGTATTGATTTATTATTACGTATGCCTCTTTCAAAGCAGATGCGTTTTTAAAAGATTGACGTAGAACTATGACATCATAGCTGTTATTTCATCTCAAAATCAGTCGAGCTCCAAAACTTTTTATGCCAGCTAGAAAAATTAAAAATGGAAATTAAAAAAAAATATATTTATATAAATATGTATGTATATATATATAGAGAGAGAGAGATAGAGAGAGAGACAGAGGGATAGAGACCGATAGAGAAGTCTCGTGATTGTTTCAAACCGGTTTAAACTGGTTAATGACTTAAATTAATTAAAATTAATGATGACTTAAAAATAATAAGGTTCTCACATGATAACTTGAAATTTGCAATCGTAAATTTCATTAAAACTTTTTTTATAAATATTTATTCCTGTTTCGTTTACATTTGTTCTTATTTCTTTCTAATTTTGCCTATTTATTATCAACGTTTAGGATTTTCTGTATAATCTTAATCTCATTTCATTTTTCACTTCACTTGCCATTTCTGATAGTTCTTTTTTTCTCACTCCGTGCCAATGTACTTGGCCATGGCTTTAAAACCCTTTTATAGAAGGGATATGAGTTAGAGCTCTTCTCTGTATTAATGCTTTGAAAAAATTTAATACTATAATTATATCTAGCGTTAAAACTGTCTTCGAGTTTCAAAATGCATATTACCAAAAAAAGTTCATATTTAATATTAGAGTTGATGAGATATGTATTTATGTACTCTCATTATTCATTTAAAAATTCTATGCCATTTATAATTCTTGATAGCACTATCGTACAGGGAACATGGCGAATTTTGATAGCCGAACTTCTAAAAGTCCTATAATTATTGTTTTGCCTGTATACATAACTTTTATGCAGCCAGCAATTATCATTGATTTATCTATTCATGTACTTTCTTAATGAAATCTTGAAGTTGAGATTAAATCTTATAGAAGCCTTGTGATATTACAACATAAATGAATCAGAAAATAAACTTAAATTCTATGCTTCGAATAAAATGAAATATCTGTATTAAATTTATTGTAGATTGGAACGTTAAAGTCTGTTCTTAAACTCGCAAATATTTATTATTTAAAAATTATATCATATTAAAAGTACATAAATTATTCATTTCAGTCCTGAAGGAATTTCTGAATGAAGCATTACGCTAAAAATATTTCCAATTTTTGCTACTAAATGGAAAACACAACACTATTCTTTTTAAAAGAAAAGCTCATTAAAATTTCAAATTTCATCATCATCATACATCTACATTTGGCTTTCGAAGCTTTTAAAAATTCATACTTGGGGGAGAAAAGTTGGAAGTCGGTTTTTCAAATCATGTCATTTTAAACACGAAGCTGCATAAAATGGAAGGGAAAACAAAATATTGGATCAATATTTGCATTAAACGCATTGAAGATGCGTAGTCAAAAATTTATGCTTGACTGATAAGCAAAATGCCTCATCTTCAATTCTTCGAAATTGCCTTTAATGCAACGAACAATAAATGCTGCACATGAAAAGGTAAAGAAAAAGTTGACGGAAGTTTTGTAAACAAGTGGAATTTTTTAAGTTACATCGGAAATGAATTTTGAATATGTACTCTCTTTTCTGGTTTTCTGTCTAAAATATTTTCTTCTCATTTTAGAAAATTAGATATTTAAAGACATACAATATTTTCTGGGTATTTTTTCTTTCGAAAACGATGGGGAAAACAAAATATTGGATCAATATTTGCATTTCACTAGCGTTGAAGATGCGTAGTCAAAAATTTATCTTTGACTCATAAGCAAAATGCTGCATCTTCAATTCTTATAAATTGCGTTTAATACAATGAACAATAAATGCTGCACATGAAAAGGTAAAGAAAAAGTTGACTGAAGTCTTGTAAACCAGAGGAATTTTTCAACTTACCTGAAATAAATTTTGTGTACGTACTCTCTTTTCTGGTTTTTCCATCTAAAAGGTTTTCTTCTCATTTTAGAAAATTAGATATTCAAAGATGTACACAATTTCCTGGTTTCTTATTTTCTTCTTAAATCTTTCTTCTTTAGAAAATCAAGCAAAAAAATGTATCTCTAATTTTTACTTTTTCATAATAGTATAATATTATTAATACTCTTAGGATTTAACAATAAATTAATTGCTTAATTTATTTTTCAATGTCATTACCTGTAAAGGAATTATAAAAAAAAATGAGTATTTTGAAAACATGTTTATAAAATTATCTTTAGTACAATTCTTTTACAACTATATATATATATATATATAATATAATATGAACCGAATAACTCAAAAATGCAACTAGATATATGATCGAAATTTCGTATGTGGTCTTAAGACAAAATTGGAATTTTTATAGAATTTTCGAAAATTCCTATTCTTCAATTTTCTCTATTGGTCCAACTGTGTGTAGTGAAGTCAAAAGTTACAACATACTAATTTATGAATGAAATTTGAATTATTATTTGGAAATAAAGATGGATGAAATTTAGCACACGATTTCATCCTCAATAGTTTTTTTCTGTATTAAATTTTGGAATAAATATGTTAATGAATTAGCTATTTGTACTTTAATTTCTTCTTCAGGTTAAAGGGATTACACGAAAACACGAATTTGATTTGTTGTGATATCACTGAATTGTATATATGCTACTATTGATGAGATTATTTGTAATTGTTATCAGTAATCGCTAATTATTAATAAATAATGGAATTTATTAATATTATTTATTATAATTTATTAATATTAAATTATTAATAATAAGCATTATTAATATTAATAATAATTGATTAATCTCTTTGAACGAAATGTAAAATGTATGAAATTTTGTAAAGGATTTAGAATGAAACCATAATGTATATTTGATATTTTTCATTGCAGTTCAAAGCGCTGAGAACGCAACATAGAATTAGTATACAAAAATGTCTTGGTCAAATAATCAAAATGATTTCTAGATAAAAACATATCGAATGGCAGCATAGACCACAAAACTTCATTTTCAAAACATTTGCCAATTTTGGCCCGTCTTATTAATAACTTTAATTTAATGAAATCTACCAAATTCGATTAATTCACCTTAAATCTAATTAAAACACTATTTTAAACTAAATTAGTACAATAAACATACTGCATTCTGAATGGTTGGTTATGCATAGAAATTAGTAAATAAAATTTTGGAATGAATCTCGTTTTTGAGAGTTCTGGGAGGGCGGGAGGGGGGCTGTGTTAAGTTTGATTTGGCGATATCTCTCGAAAATGAGAGAATGTTATACTGACGACTATTCATGGCATATTTAAGGGCCCTGACCTTTCATATGAAATTAAAACCTTCAAAATCAGACTAGTGTTAAAGTGCATGCGCATTAGTTGTTTGGTTTGCCAGTTCTGAATATAGAGGCTCTTAATTCAAAAAAAAGTATTTTTGAGCAATTTTCTTTATAATAATTCAATTGATATATTTGGAGTAGAAATGGACATAAACTTTTTTTTTTTCAAAAATATATTTGCTAATCCTTAAATATAAATAATCTTTATTAATTATATTCAATGTATCTAATCTTTGAGAAATAAAATCTGTATTAATGTAAAACCAAGAAATGTTTAATTAAAATTGTCAATTGACAAAAATTAAGTAATACAATCACATTTTTAGCAATTGATGTATACTTTAACCTTTTACAGAAGAAAGAAAAAAAAATCTAATATTATGGAAGTATAATCATGTTCAGATAAGCTTTGCCCAGATAAAATGGATAAATTATATTTTCTGAAGAAATTAATTTTATACGAAATGGACTCTACGCTGTTATAACATTAAATAATTCATTAATAAAATCTCGACAACCAGATCGATATATTCTATTTTTAAAAAGCAAAATCAGACTTTTATAGTAAATATTAAATTTAAAAAAATTCTTATTTAATAAAAAAATAACTATCAGATCAAAAGAAAGATTCCTGCAACAAAATAACTACAGCATATTATAGAATCGATTTGGGATAAATAAACTCCAGTTATTCGTGTGTGACTTTCTTTCTGAGCTTCTCTTCTCCGGGAGAAATAATGAGGTCTGGACACAAAACGAATGTTGGAAGTACGGACGCATTCATCAATAAATGAAATGAATTAGAGATGAAATTTATTCTGGGAGATAAATTTAATTATTTGAAGATTCCCTTTCAACTCTAAACCAAACTCTTTCATCTGAAATTCCTTAGGAAGAAAATAAGAAGGGCTGATATATTTTCTTTGCTATAAATAGATGATACAATTTTATTTATTTGACTTTTTTATGGAATAATAGTTTGCAGTTTCTTAATACGGAGCAATCGCAATGATGGATTTGTAACCTACGGATATTTAATATTCTTTAAAGAAAAAAATTATGCAATGATATTATATTGTTTCTATAAATAAATATACCCATGAGTAGGTTTTATGATAGAAAAAATTGTATCACAGATACTTAATATAAAACTTCAATGAAGAATCGGTAGCTAAAGGATACATTGTGCATTGGCAAATGAATTAAATGGCAAGTTATAAGTTTATGAATTAAAAACATGATATAATATTTAATAAATTAAATTTTAATTCTATTCTGAGATTTATTCTTTATTAACAAATTTTGAATTCAACGTGGGTGAGGTTTTACTAAAATATTTTTAAAGTTAATCTTTTTATTCCTTGAAGATATTATGTAATGTCTTTTATGGTTCCATTACTTATAGAGTCTGTTATCCGTTATATTTGCTCTTAAGAAGGACTATTCAAACACTTGCATATACTGTTCACTTTAGTAACGAATTTTTCCTAACTGGTGATTTTTTTTTCTGATTCTCTTATAGAATCAGAGCGAAGTTGATCATCGAAATATATTCTGAAAGTTATATCATCCACATAACTAATATAACTAATCCACATAACTAATTCTGGTACTAATTCAGATTTCTTCTTCAGATATGCTCATAACAGAAGACGTCATATTTATTTTGTATGACGAGTCCTTTATATGTGTGTTTGGCTCCATCAATGAATCAACTGGAAATATAACCATAATTAATAACCCATTTGAACTAAGATTACCAAAAAAAAGGGTTAAAGCTCAGAATCACCATTTATGCTACTACCATTTATTATTGGAAATAGCGATAAATGCTCAAATCATCTTTGAGATTACAATCTAAGGATTGATTATTTATGTATACTTTTTCTACGGCTAAGCGATCCTAGTAATGACTAAATCATTAATAATCTCAAATTACTACTATGTCGTAATATGCTCTAGAAACAATTACAATTATATAGAGCAGAATTAACCCTTTATAGTTCTCTGGTGTATGTACTTACCACCTGCAAAAGATAATTTTATGAGGGCATAAAATATATTTTAAAATTCTAAATAAGATAATCGGATGCTCAATATTTGAATGATTTCTAAATAACTAGAAATATACTGAGATTTTAGTTTAATATCATTTAAATTAAAAAGTGGAAAATGTGTTTCCACTTTTCGCATTTTGCATGGTGCGAGGATTTACGTAATGACATTAAATTTCAATGTTTGTTATTAAATTTTAACTCCCAGACAAATTTTCAGAAATCAAATATCATTGCATTGTGTCCCTTATTTCTAAAATATTCTTATATTTAACTAACAGCAAATGATTTTGATTTTATTTAATTTAAATTCAGCATTCAATTTTAAAAATGAACGAAAACTGTTGACGTAGTCTTCTTATTAATGATTTTGTGCATATTTTGACTTCAGTTTGATGTGTTGATTATTTTAATAATGTAGTTTGTGACATTTTAATTTATTTCTTAATGCAAAATGTGTTTAAGATGTTTTTATAAAACTGCATCAGAATGCAGCAGTTTTATTTTTATGCAATGTAACGGTTCGCCTAGTCATCCTATGAAATGCAAAATGAGGTGAAAACTTTAATTTAAGACTTTCATGAATTTAAATTCCGTGTAATTTTATGATTTTTAACTAAAAAATAGAATAAATTTTGTTTTATAATACAAAAAAATTAGTCGATAAGTATATTTACCAGTGAATATTTGATGATTTTTTTACTCTTAACGCTCAATGGCAAGTATGCTTACCACTTTCAATTTCCCCTGAATGATCTCTGGTACGTATATTTACACCCTTTAATCCATAAATTAAACAACAAATCAAACTTTTAGTGTTTTAGTATTTACATAATCAGATTATTATGATATAACCCAAAAAAATGTATTTATAGATGCCCCCGAGTTAACCCTAAGACGGGCTAAGAATGATCTGATAATTGCTGATTTCATATCGGTATTGGCGAGTTTCAAACGGTATGCTTCATTTCCAGGTGTGACCAGCAAAAGAATCAAGCCAATGATCGGTCATCGATAGCGAACGCAGCAGACGAAGGAAGCACCAACAAGTGCCTCAGCTATGTTTGCCAAATTCAAGCCAGGCCAACCTTCCGATACCAACCCTATCACCCAGTACTATGAGATCGGGCGACAGATCGGGAGTGCGGGCCCTGAGCTGGTCTGGAAAATATACGAGGCTGTTAGAAAATCGGATAAAAGAGTAAGTCCCCACATTCTAGATGTATATTTTGTGTATCTTTCACATTGTTTTCTTTATGGCTCTTTAATAAAATGCGTGTTGCAAAGAAATTATTGTAAAATATATCACTGCATTTGTAAATTTTTCTTAGCTATGATTTTATATCTTTAAAATCTCTCTCTTTCTAATTATCTGCTCAATGTTTATAATTCTCTTGAAAGTATATTATAATATAGAGGTCAGTAATGTCTATCTGACCTTTATATAATTTTTGAAACTTAATTCATTGATTTATGAATGAAATAAGATTGAAATAAATTAACCAATTCTTGACAAAGAAATTAATCAAGTTTTGTCAAGAAATTAGTCAAATAAGGTTTTCTCAATGCTTCATGAAAATACCAGCAGTTTCATGTTAATTTTCATAATTCTGGAGAAGAAATTAAAAATTCAACTAATAAAAACGATAGTTTTAATAATTTCTTTATTAAAAGAGTTATTTAAAATAGATGTATATTAGTTTTTTTTTGTCTTTTATTGATTTTAAAATAAATTCGGAGCTCGCGTTAGTGAAATTTAAATATACATATATGTTTTTATTTTCATTTAAATGTCAATTCAAATTTAAAAACGCTTATTTAGATATAAAATCTGTAATTCAATGCAATGAGATAGAAGTAATATTGCGTAAAGGAGGGTAATCACATTCTAATAATATGTTAATTAAATGTAAGTTATACGAGGGAGTCAAAAAGTAAAGGAATATTTGAAAAAGGGTGCCTTTATTCTAATGATAGAAAATTTAGACACATTGTTTTTTTTACATAACCACCTTGGATTTAAACGCACATTTAACACCATTTCTCAAAATTTTTGATTCCTTCGGAAAAAAAAAATGGTTGTATCTATAACCAATATTACACAGCATCAATGAATTCTTCATAGGTTGCAAATCTTCTTCCTCTTAGCGCTTTATTCAATGGTCCAAAGGTATGAAAATCGCTTGGATCCAGGTCTGGACTTCAAGCGGGGTTCCAACACTTCGAATAACAACTCCTTCATTTCTTCTGCCGTCTGGTGGGAAGAGTGTGGCCGAGTGATATCTTGCTGCAGAATGACACTTTTTCCCAGTTTCCGTGACGTTTGAATCCGATTTCAACTTTCAATTCAGTTAGTTAGCAACACATCACAATAATTCTAATTGTTCACAGTTTCGCTTCATGGTTCGAAATGAACGGCTACAACACCTTTCATGACCCAAAATAGTGTTAGCATAATCTTACCAACTAATGTTTGACGTTTAAATTTCATAACTTCTGTTGGTCATGATGTGTGTTTCGAAACCATGCTCGCAACCTTACTTTCCGGTCCGAAATAATGTACCCTGATTGTGACGCTTTATTACCCATATAACAACTACGAGACTTGAGTAATGACTTTTGTCTTGTGGTCATGTTACTCGGCTACGAACTCGTTAGATTTGGGTTCGTAGCCGAGTAACATGACCACTAGACAAAAGTCATTACTCATGTCTCGTTTTCTGTTATCTTGCTTATAAAGCGTCACCAAACCCTCCTTAATGCAGATCGAAAATGGAGTATCATATTTAACGCTCTTCTACACTCCAATGACTAACGCGGAAATAAGAGTGACACATTGCATGGAAGTGTTGTCAGCGCTGGATATTAACAGTGTTACTAAACTTTTGAAAGAGAAATTGCAAAAGCCCCCGTACTTTTTGACTTTCTCTTCTATTTAAGCTGAGGATAATGTGATTAATCGATTATTATTGTTACGAATATGTAATGCTGCTTCCCAGCATAGTTGGTTCCACCATCGGAAAGTATGTTTTACAGTCATCGGTATTGGGCGAAGTCCGGTGTCGCGTCGGAGGGTCCCGAAGCTTGGCGACAAACTTGGCGACCATTTGGCGACTTGGGAATGAATTTGGCGACTTTGGCACCAAAATAGATTATACCCGAAAAATTGAGAATTTTCCCGATCCGTCCAGTAGGAACGGAGATACGCCTCGAACTTTCCTGATTGGTAGAGAGGCTTCTAGCCCCGCCACCTGAGACCTATAAAAGGAGCTGCAGCTGCCGGTGAATCGGAGTGATGAACCGGAGCGGTGAATTGAGAAGAAGTCGGAAGCAGCAGAGCAGAACAGAGTAGGGTGAACCAGTGGTGAATTGGGTTGCGAACCAGTGGAGTCGAAGAGTAGTCGGAAGCGACGGTGAAGAATTCGTCTTCCAGGGACTAGCGGAGCAGCGACGGAGTACAGCTGCTGTGTATATTGTTGTATGCTGCACGTCTCGGCTGAAGATAATCGTCTTCTCTGCTGTATATAGTGTCGTCTTTGTGCTGTCCTGTGTGTCTTCGTGTAAATAAACGTCATTGTTTATTTTCTACTGCCGCCTGGTGATTGAGCGTCCTTCACATCATATAACTCCCATTATCCAAACGAACCCCGGGAAATTTCGTAACATTATTCATAATAACCAATAAAAATGATTAATCGATTTATCACATCGACTGGTTATTATTAATACTTGCAGGTTATATTGAAATCTAAACAGTGTTGTTATTAAAAATAACCAGTTAATAAAATTGATTTGAAATTATATATTAAATGATTACTATTAAATATTCATAGAAATTTTGAATTGGTAAAACGATCTATGACAAAGTAAACGATCTATGGCATCATTCTGCATACAGTTGTGTTTGCATTTATAGACATTATATGTCTATGGTAGAAATTCAAAAACGAATAGGCATTTATTTTTATTTCCCAATTTCGCACAAAAAGGCATGTATCACCCTCAGGGGGAAAATTAATCGTATTGATGAGCAGCTATTTTAGAGAAGATTGGTCACTCTACATGCTACTTCTATGCATTTGAAACTGTCAACTATACGAAAATATAAGAGAAGTCTAAAAATAAATGTTCTTTTGCAAATATTGATCCCTTAAATGGGCGACTTGGGTATGTCTACAAGACGAAAACCTTCATAGTGTGAAAATCATAGCTGTCGAAATCGTTTTCTAAATCTCTGAGGTTGAACCTATTTATGGCAGTCTAAGCATCACAGGACTATAAATAAAGACCACCATCTGGTTCCGGTCTCAGGAACATTAAAAATATATTTATTTTGCGAAGTAAAAATACTTCTAGAAGTTTTTTTGATTTTATGATTTTCTTCTTCAAAATAAAGCCTGCATGGTGATGCTAAAATAACATTTCAATCGCTTTTTTTTTAACTTTAACATTTTTCAAGTATTTTTTGAAATCCATCTCAGATGGTATCTTGATAAAATCTCTCAGTTAGATGTGTATATTATTTTCACTATCTTTTTGGTCATGAATATTTTAATATGCAGTTCTTTTATTACTAAATGCTCAAAATATGTTTGTTTTTACACACATTTCATTTTCATAATATTGCAAATATTTCGCATGTATTTCTTGCAAATTATTCTCATCTCGACGTTTTAGAGGTAATCTTAGAAGTAAGTTTAAAACTATAATTATTATAAACATGGATTGTAGAGAATCATTTATAATTTCTAAAGAAATTAATTTAAGAAAATGGATTTAATATGAAACTATTACCAGAACATACTAATTAAAAAAAATTCTATTATGTAAAAAAATTATGTAAACTTACCTTTTTATTCGCTTTATGATTAGATACAAAGTCACTTGATTCATGACATTTGAGGTTTGCTTGCCAGTGTTGTTTGAAATATTTAATGAACATTATTATTACGTCATATTAAGTATTTATATTACATTTGTCGTTGAAATGGTGGTAAAATAGAAAAGTAAAGCTTAATTAATACCAAATTAACATCAAATGAGTTTAAAATAATATTATTTGTTAATTTTACTGTAAGACACAGTTTCTGGCAGCACTAAGGAATAGATTTCCGATTTGTTTACTTTTTACAAGTAAAGGCAATTTCTCATCTCTCGATTATAAATCGTCTGAATATCTAAGCGATACACGTGTTAACATTGCGTTGTTTTTAAATAGTAATGGGAAGTAAAACGATGGTTCTCGATTCAAGGTCAGAACATGAAAGCTATATTTGCATGTTGAGGTATTGATGGGACGCAACAAAGTCATTATTGTTCATATATTATAACCAGAAAAAGGTTATAATTTCCAGTGAGACTAACCTTTGTCATGATCAGCAATAAGTCACGAGATTAGATTTTTTACAATATTGGTCTGAGTATTAACAATCAAACTGCAATACTTTCTGATAATCAATATGTTAGCAATTATCTTTTTAAAGTTTTAAGAAATTTTTTATTTCATCTAATTTTTTTCTTAATTTCATATTTTAATTCTTCATTTCGGTCTTAAAAATTAAAATTATTGCGATATTTTTTTTCTAAATTTTAACTATTTTTTAAAAATTTCTTTTTTTATTTGAAGAACTATTTTGTTCATGATATTTTCTCTATCTGTTTACTTTTGCTTTTGTAGTCTGGAGGGAGGATATCAGTCCCTCAGAAAAACCCCACTGATTCCAGGACAATGTGGTTAGCGAGCGAAATCGAGGAAAGGGTTAATCCCCGTAGTATTTTAATGAAAACATAATGGAAGAATAAACTTGCGAATTTCAGTGGAACGATCTGAAAATCTGTATTATGGCTTCTGGTTTCTACAGAAAAGTGCGAGAAGTGTTAATAACCAACTCTTGAAAGCATATAAAGTTAATTATAAAAGAATGAAATTATTAAATTTTGCTCTTAGAGGAGTATTACTGGAAGACCATGCTCCCTTCGACAGTTATTTTTTTTTTTAAATTGTACACAATGTTATACTATGACTCGTTTAATGTTATGAGCGAAATCTAATTGAATTGCAAACGTGGGACCTAGAAAAATGCATGAGATTCTGAATCCACTACTCCATCTTTGATGTGCTTATGGAGGTCATGTATAGACGCATGTCAATATTTAGTTATGAAAAATATTTTCTTTTTGTGTGTAAAATGCTGTTTTTTTAAGAAAGACATCTATCTATATGATAAATTTAAAAAACAAAACCGTATCTGAATGTAAAATTTCATCTAAATCGCCAGAGCCGTTTCTGAAATACACGAAATATATATATATATATTACAGTACCCTCAATATAAATTACCTTATTGGATTAAATCTTCTGAAAAAGAAAAAAAAATATGCTTAAAGAACTAACAAGATAAGTTTAACAAATTAAGCAATAAGATCGTCAGTATGCATCGCTTTTTAGAAAGTCTAAACATACATTCATACTTTCACAACATTAAAGTAAGTTTTTTTTTCTTTTCTTTTCAGTCTATACACTCTCTTAGTTTTATTTAAAGATAGTATTTTATTTTTAATATTTCTTGGAGAAATAACGTATGTAGTAGTTTAAAATTGCTAAGTGAAATAAATCAAATTCTTTCAATTTAATGTTTAACGTGTGCTGCTTCAATATATATATATATATATATATATATATATATATATATATATATATATATATATATATATATATATATATATATATATATATATATATATATATATATATATATATATATATATATATATATATATATATATATAATAAGATGTTAATAGTTGAATTTATCTGTAAATTTTTATGACATTTTTTTGAAAAATCGTGAATTATTCTAATATTTATGAAGTGTTTTATACCATAAGCTTTCAAAATCAGATATCTAAAGGAATGTGATCATTATAACGTCATTAACAACAAATCTCGGATTTGATTACAGAAGAACAAAATAATTCTGAGGTTTGTTGAGTGGAAAATAATGAGCAATGTTATAGAAAACGTCTAATAAATTTTTGCCAATTTTTTTGGAATTACCTCAAGGAATTTAAGTAATATTGCTTAGCAAATCTAGAAGACTTACAAGTTGAAAAGAATTTTCTTTTATATACATTAAGATCCCAAGATTAAAATTGAATAGAACCGTAAAAGTATCAGAAGAGCTGCATAAAAGGTTTCTAAATATATAACGATATTTATTTTTAAAAATCTATTTGAAAAAATCATTTAATATCTGCTTAAGTCTCTCAATTTCGAAGAAAATCTGAACATCATTCTTTTAAATATTTTATTTACAAAAAAATACCGTATTAGAAATTAAAAATAAAACTATATCTTTCACAAAAAGGGGAATTCTTATCTGTGAAATTCATTTCCAGCTTAGAAATGAAAACTTGGATTAATATTTTAATATGTAAGTGCAATAAAAAAATAACAGAACATTAGATGGTCCAAATATAGAACAAAATATGATAAATATGTCGAAGGATCTCCGAAATAATAATCCATATATTAACAATTTCTTTTCCATTATTTTTTTGTACATGTACGTCAGTGAAAGACCGATAAAAAGAAACAATCATTTATTCCCTTTTGTTAAGAAGTACTGCATCATTTAAAAAAAAATTGATCATGAGTTTTTAAATTAACTTCATGCAGACAGAAATATCCTGTTTTCGTCTTTTAAAAAAAATGATGTTCATTTTTTATTAAATCTTCTAAAATAGTAATGGATTCTCTTAATATCCCTTCAAAAAAAAGAGTTTAAAAATTACAATTGGAAGAAGAAGCTCTTGAATTTCTCAATTTCAATTGATTCTTAGTGCATGATATGGCATCTTTAATTATTTTTTCAGATATTCGAAGTCAAAATATGTTACTATATTCCTTCATTTTTAAAAACAAATTTCTGTAGAATAAAAATAAAAAAAAAAAACATCAGGAATATCTTCGTTTCGATATTCTCTTTCTTTTATAAAATAATGCGTTTCAAAATAAGCTTTGAAGAGGAGAGAGTATGCGCATTCCAGGGCGGCAGTTTTTCATTTAACGACGGAATTTATTTGATACTAATTAAAATTTAGATGCTAAGATAGCTTCAAGAATTTTGCTCGTTTAGCTTCGACTAATTAAATAGTTTGTACTTTTTTTTCATTTTTGCCCTTTAATTTAAGGAAATATTTGTGTGAAGCAAAATTTGCCAGTACAAAAGGCAGAATGAAATTTCAAAAAAAAAAAAAAAATTAAAAGCCATCCAACGATAACCATTAAGAGACTAACTGACTAACTCGTAAATACTTCACCAAGATGAAGTGAACATTCTGAGGAATGAAATGAGATTGTTTCATGGGATTTGAGATTGAATCAACGCATTTATTGTTTGCATATCAAATGTATTGACTTAAAGCGAATGCAATCGTGCCATCCAGTTTTATTTCATGCTCTAATAGCTTACAGCGATAACCAATAGTTATCACCCATCTTTCAGGATCTACTGGCTCACAGTGGAATACTAAATTTATTATCTACTGGTTCACAGTGAAAGCCAATAATTCTCAACTTCAATTTATTATCCACTGGTTCACAGTGGAGGCCAATAATTATCAACTTCAATTTATTATCTACTGGCTCATAGTGAAAGCCAATAATTCTCAACCTCAATTTATGATCGACTGGTTCACAGTAGAAGTCAATAACTCTCAGCTTCAATTTATTATCTACTGGCTCACAATGAAAGCCAATGATTCTCAACCTCAATTTATGATCGACTGGTTCACAGTAGAAGTCAATAACTCTCAGCTTCAATTTATTATCGACTGGCTCACAATGAAAGCCAATAATTCTCATCCTCAATTTATGATCGACTGGTTCACAGTGAAAGCCAATAATTCTCAGTTTCAATTTATGATCTACTGGCTCACAGTGGAAGCTCAATTCCGAATTTTAATTAATGACTGTCTAGGTAATTCTTGGCCTTGTTAAATTAATGACTGTCTATGTAATTCTTGGCATTGTTAGCTTAAAAAATATGACAAGAGAACCGCTCGTGCTGGTATGTTCTGATTTCCGAAATATATTTCTCCTCTAAGCTATATTCGATGAAAGTTTGCCATGTTGGCATTTTTCCACTCTGCCTGGCAATGTATACTTTATTTTACAATATGTTCACTGATATTTAGAAAGCCATATAATATAGAAATTTATACCAGCTGAACAATACCTCTGTCCTCAGTAGACAGGGATACGAAATATGTCGAATTTCTAATATTTGTCTGTTTGGACGAAAATAATAATAAAAAATAAAAAAATTAAAAGGAGGATCAAAGCCATAGAATAATCTGGAACAATCAAATGTTTTCAATTTTGCTTGAAATCTTTTTCCAGCTCCTCAGGAAAGCTTTAGTAACTTCTTGTAAACCCACACCCTCCAGCAGTTAAGGAAGCCGGTCGATATGATTGGTTAAAATGATAGACGTCGATGGAGGAAAGATGATAACGGTAAATATAAAAAGGACTTCAATTGAAAACACTTTTTTCACCATTGAACTACGAAAAACGTACAAAACATTTTAAGTGGAAAAATTAATTAGAAATGTAGTATAATAAAGCAATATAACATAGTATAGTAAAGAAAGACGAAAGTGTAACTTTGATGACTAGTTTTGAAATACTAAAACAAAAATTCTGTAAAAAAATACCTCCTACAATTTTAGTCACATATATGATTTCATTCATTTAATTTAGAGTATTTGCATGTATGTAAAGGTACAGACAAATAGACAATCAATATTTTTTATTTTTAATAGGTATAAGAATGTAAGCGTTAAATGCTGAAACTGCGTACCAAACATAATGCATCCAATTTGTTCAGTTTCCAAATTATTGCATTTACATACAATTGGAAGTAACAGAAAAACAGACAATCAATCTTTTGACAGATTTGGCTCAAAATGTGATGCGATAAATTTTAAACTTATGTATGATTTTATCCATTAAGCTATTTACTTTCGTATTTGTCGAATTAACTTGTTCGTGGGCAGACAGACAGACAAACTTCTTCCAAACAGATATCATCTGAAAGTTTATAGAAAAATTTAAATTTCATAATGTTTGAGAGCTTAGCAGTTTTTAGTTATCGTGTTTACAGTCAGACTAACAGACATGTATAATTTCAAAAATACATGTCTACATGTCAATTTTTTATATAGTTGTAATACTATTTTTTTTATATACGTCATGTACAAAAAAGCAAAAAATAAAAAATATTATCCCGGGTAACACAATCTGTCGCACAAGATTGTTCAATATTGTGTGATATTATATGATATTAAACAATATTCTACAATATTAAACAATATTGAGAATATAGATAATTGCCATACAATATTGTACATTATTTATTTTTTTATATATGTCATGTACAAAAAAAAACAAAAAAAATCTTAGGTAACACAGTCTGTCGTACAAGATTGTTCAATATTGTGCAATATTATATGATACTAAACAATATTCTACAATATTAAACAATATCGCGGATATAGATAATTGTCATGCAATATTGTACATTATTTATTTTTTTATATACGTCATGTACAAAAAAATATCTTAGGTAACACAATCTGTCGTACAAGATTGTTCAATATTGTGCAATATTATATGATATTAAACAATATTCTACAATATTAAACAATATTGCGGATATAGATAATTGTCATACAATATTGTACATTATTTGTGTACTACTAGGAATAAATAATTTAGAACATTGTACCTTTGGTAATGAATTCAATCAATTAAGAGAGCAGCAAACCAAAAATATAAGAAACTCTAATTTGTTTCTGTCAAAAATGATGTTAATTATAATTATCATTACAGTTACAAGTTAATCAGCACAAATTGAGCAGTACGCGAGGCGAATGTGATATGTCACATATCTTACCTGTTGCTCCGTAACAATCTCATTACTATTCCTTACATCATGAAGAATTTTTCCGCTTAACTAATGCCATATTAAACATTAAACAACACCCTGATACCAACCACTAATTTAATCAAAAATCCAGTCTTCAAACCTGGAGACATTTCTAATTGGATTTCCCAAATTTGTTTGTTCTGGTCGAACAAACAGAATCAGAGAAACTAATAACTCTCAACAGCTTTACAAGGAGAATAAAAAGAACAGTTAGGAAGGAAAGAAAAAAAAAGGTGGGAGATACTATTCCAGGAATTTTTCACCTGGAAGCTAGAACCCGGCACCTCGCCGACATTTCTTTCGAGCAAAATGCGAATGTGATCCCGGGTTTCTTTACAAGACCCAATCGATAACTACGTTAAGTACTTTTTAATTAGAAGTTCCAGGCATATTATTCTTGTTCTCTTTATTATTCTTCCTAATGACGTGATCGTAGGGAAAAGACGACAGCGCATATTGTGAGAGGATAATGAATAAATGAAAGGAATTTAAAAAGATGTTGATTCTTTTTATTATTTTTTTCCTTTCCTTTCCTTTTTTGCTATTTCATTTTCTTGAGAGGGAATTATTTTTTGGAGCCCTAGGAAATAATCTTTGCTTGTTCTTTGAATTAAACATATTTGACGTAGATTATCTTCATTTGAAGAGTAATTTTAAATTTAAAGCAAATTGGGAGATTTTGTGCTTTGAGTTCCTTGAGTTGGAATTTTCGTTCTTAATTAGATTTTGCTTAAAGATTATAGTTATAATATTTATTGATAAGGATCTTACTGAAATTACATAAATATATTATGAGAATAAAAATAAAAGTATAGGACAATTCTTTTTTTTTAAATTTAAAATGATAGAACTGTTTCATTTTTATTTCAGATAATTAGGTTTTGTTATTCATGAGTTATAAATAGCCATTCCTTAACTGCTCTGGTCCATTTTCGGAGCACTTCATTGAATCTTGTATATTTCTTAAGGAAATGCAGATCAATTTGCCAATAAAAGGATGTGTCGTATACTTCTTTGTAGTTGTAATCAGATGATCCCATAAAAAAAGAACTTCTGTGCAGTAATCAAAAATTAATCAATAAGAGTACCCACATATCTTATTTTCAAGAAAATGAATTAGCTATGAAAACTTCAGGAAATTTGTTACATACTTGCATACTTGCAGCGTGGATCTTTACACGACACAAAGGAGTTGAATGCAATTTTATTTTACTTACTACCGTCTCATCTTAAAAAAAAATCTAAAATAAAGGTATTTTGTTGTAAATCTATAGAATTGTTTACTAGAGCAAATTGCATGCTGAAAATAAATAAAACACTTTCAACGTATTTTTACTTAACTTACAACCAAATTTTTGCAGTTGTTATCCATATTTTAAACGTATAGAAATTTTCCTGCTTATACTGATCTTCATTTCATAATTCTGAAAGTTATCATTGATTATTTAAGTAATCTATACCAGAAAAAAACCCCAACATTTTAAAATTTATCAATACTAAAATGTCCAAAATAATTATTCAGCAATGCTACGGCAGTCATCAGAGATTCCTAAATATTACGGCCGTATGCCCATAATGCCATATCGTTCAGTATGATTGATTGAATACCCGTAGCACATACTGTGTTCATGAGAGACACTCACCCTGGTGCATTATGGATTGGGGAGGAAGGAAAGTTTTCTGATAACTCTCAAAATATATCCGAGAAAGCATTTGGTTAACTGCAATCCTTTTTTGTCAATGAACTTTTTAATAACAAATTTGGGGCGGGGGAGGGATTTTTATTGTCTTTGAAAGAAAAACTTGTGCATTCCGCTGAGTAATTCTTAGGAATGAGAAGGTTAATAATCTTTAAATATAGATATTTATTTAATCGAAGATGTAACTTAATAAATAACAAATAAATTAATTTGTCTTCACTTATTTGCTAAAATTTTAGCTACAGTATCAGCTTTAAGTAAGTGAAATAACCTTATTGTCTTTTCAAATAGCAATAAAAATGCCTAAAACATGATCCTATACCTATGTTTCTACATTATGCTAATATTAGCATAACATTCTCATGCTTATTTCAAAATTCGATTATTTGATCATACATTTCATTATCTGCATTTCTGCCACAATACACGGTCTTTGTCACTGAATAGAAAAATTATTTACATGCTAATATCTAGAATCTAGAAAATTAATATAAATAAAAACTAAATTTTAACATTTCCACGTTTTTTTTTTATAAATTGGATAAGTTCTATTATTTGAGACAGTAGTTTCAACAGATTTGGTTAGAATTTGATTTGAATTACATGTATCCTCAGATAAACATACGAATTACCCACTGCCGATTGAGTAACACAATAATCATTAAAATGCCGCACGGTCTGTGAGAGATTAGAATTTCTGAAACACTTCATCAACTTATGTATCCTCGGGCCACAAATCATTGTAGGATTCAGTTGGATTAAATTACGTCGCAGTATGGGGAAATCTGCTGGTAATATAAATTCCAAATTCCTTCATTTACAGAGAATTCTAGGTTAATTCTTGCAATATTAACTCTCTTGCTAGCTAGGAACAGTGAATTCTGAAACCAGTGTATTTGAAAATACCTTTATTGCAAATTTACCAAATGGAATGTTATGCATTGATTATTTTATATCCAGTCATGACCAATCCAATTAGTGAAGAATTTCATTTCAGGATTTCTGAATGTTTTCATAAATATTACAAACATTGTTATACATTTCAATATCTGTTTCCACTTCTATTTGATGAATAATGTATTTTAAATATTAAAAAAAAATAGTAATGAAGCAATTCCATTGCTTTAATCTTCTTAATAATTTCACAATCTCAGAGCCCTTTTGAAGTAATAAAAGTTACGCTTTCGCAATTTCAAAAGGAATTGGCTCTTTTGAATAGATAAGATTATAAGATAAATATTATTAGATAAATAGATAAATCCTTTTTAGATAAATATTATTTCAAACCTACGTTTTATTACAATTTTAAAATTTCTGTAAAAAGCCAAACGTTTATGTAAAGCACAGAATTAAAAAATGAATTATGATAAAAAAAAAACTGTCAACATTATTAATATATATATATATATATATATATATATATATATATATAAATAATGCTAAAGTAAATACATAATAGTAACACTTTCGTATTAAATATAACTGTAAAATAAAACTGTTTTGTGACTTCCAAGATTTATATGAAAATTTTGTTTCCCTGTTTAGAATTCTTTTCAAAATTTATGGTTTAAAAAATTCGTTTTGTTTCTTATGTTTAAGGATTGTATGTTAAATTTTCATCTAAATTATTACTTGAACAGATATACCGCGGTATCAAAAGGAGATAATAAAGAAATTGAATTAATAAAAAATCTATGTAATAATAAATAATAATATAATATAATTTTAAAACTTTTATTCGAAATTACACATATATGAGGGAATTAATGGAATGAGGAAATTTAAAGACTTTTTGGTTAACCATGGTATATAAAAAGAATTTGTTATGAAATTATTAATTTACTTTTACCTTACATAACGATGAATATAATTTAACCACATATTATCTTATTTTTAGCAGTAACATATGTAGCAAAATCAAGAGCTTCCAAACATAATTTTTTATCAACTTAAAACTAAAAAATATGTATATATAGGTATATATATATCGATAATTTTTCTTCTTATTAAAAAAATTATGAAGAAATACTTTAAAGCTTGTGTAATCTTTATTCTTGGAGGAAATATGAAGCATTTTCATTGCTTATGATTCAATAATATAAAATAATCTTTTCATTACATAAATATTGGAAAAATTTGTAATACATCCAGTGATTTTAATTTTTTTAATTGGGCATTATAAGTGTTCATTTAATAGATAACGTAAATTTATTTAAAAAAATAGTTAGAATTTCAGTTTATTTGTAATATTATAGCATTTAGATATAATTGCAACAATATGATTCATCTTGAGGAATAATTTCGCTTCTTTTAAATAAAAAGATTTTATTTTAAAAGAAAATATAATTTTTTGCACGTGTCCTGAATTTCCATATTCTTCACTTTTAACATCATTGTATTGTCCTACTTCATTTCCAGGTATTTTTCCATTAGGTCCATTATAATTAAACCTAATATTGTAATATTTTTGAAGTATTCTAAAATAATTCTTCATAATATTGACGATTTTCTGTATATTAATACTGACGCGAATAACATAGATCTTACATCAAGAGAAATAACTTATTTTATTTAAATATTTTTAAGAGTGGTTTATATAAAATACACAATAATTCCCACAAACTTAAATATTAATAACTTAAGAATACAATGAGAACTTTCCATTTTACACCATTTTTTTAAATACATCTGCTCTTTCACTGCGATACAAAAGAAAATTATAATTTTTACTTGCAAATCTTTTAAAAATGGAATTTTACTTTGTATATTTTACGTATTTTTTTAGCTGGAATTCATTTTTCTTACATACATAATGTATCATCTTATAAGATAATTTATTGAATATCCATTTCCACGAACATTACTTTCATCTTTACTTTTTAAATACAACTTAAGAAATCTAAAAGTTGGTCGAAAATCCTTTTAGAATTCTATGAAAATAAATAAAATTTATTTTTAATCATAAATATTAAATAAAATGCTTATTTATCATCTTCCATTGGAACGATGCTTCTGTATTTCATTTTTCATTCTAATTCTTCATTCCATGTTAATTATTTTAGTTGAAATTAATCATTCTTACATAAATAATAAATTATCATAAAGGATTATTTACTGAATATTTATTCCCATAAGCATTCCTTACATTTTTACTCTTTAACTACAATTTTATAAATCCAAAAATAGGCTGAGAATCCTTTTAGAAATCTGAGAATGTCCTAAGCAAAATTTATTTTAATTATTGGACATTAAATAAAATGCTTATTTATCATCTTCCAATGGAACGATGTTTCTTCATCTCATTTTTCATTTCTCATTCCATGTTCATCTTTCTAGCTGAAATTCATTATTCCTACATAAATAATGTATCATCTTATAAGATAATTTATTGAATATCCATTTCCACGAACATTACTTTCATCTTTACTTTTTAAATACAACTTAAGAAATCTAAAAGTTGGTCGAAAATCCTTTTAGAATTCTATGAAAATAAATAAAATTTATTTTTAATCATAAATATTAAATAAAATGCTTATTTATCATCTTCCATTGGAACGATGCTTCTGTATTTCATTTTTCATTCTAATTCTTCATTCCATGTTAATTATTTTAGTTGAAATTAATCATTCTTACATAAATAATAAATTATCATAAAGGATTATTTACTGAATATTTATTCCCATAAGCATTCCTTACATTTTTACTCTTTAACTACAATTTTATAAATCCAAAAATAGGCTGAGAATCCTTTTAGAAATCTGAGAATGTCCTAAGCAAAATTTATTTTAATTATTGGACATTAAATAAAATGCTTATTTATCATCTTCCAATGGAACGATGTTTCTTCATCTCATTTTTCATTTCTCATTCCATGTTCATCTTTCTAGCTGAAATTCATTATTCCTACATAAATAATGTATCATCTTATAAGATTATTTATTGAATATCCATTTCCATGAACATTCCTTTCTACTTTACTCTTTAAATACAATTTAAGAAATCTAAAAGTTGGCCGAAAGAATCCCTTTAAAATTCTAAGAAAATAAATAAAATTAATTTTCAATTATGAGCTTTAAACTAAATGCTTATGTGTCATCTTCCACTAGAACATTGTTTTATATACCATGGATGATAAAACTTAGAGCTTAATTAAAATTACATTTATTAAAGTGAGTTCCATGATATAAAATATCCTGCCTATTACAAAACTGAAATAAATATTTTGTTGGTTTTAGAAATGACCATAGTCTGAGTCAGAAAGTATAAATAAATAATATAGTCTTTTTCGAGCTCACGCCTCTTACATCTTGATCGAATCACGTACTTTCCACGATGCCCATATCGATCGTCGCTTCCATCTTGATATGGGAAGCAACAGATGCAAATGAAACGGAAGCTGTTGCCATCAACTAGAGCTTAAATCACGACTGCCTTTGTCTCTCAGGAATAGTGGGTGTTTGGGGGCACTGATTAATTTCTCTTCTGAAATTTCAACACACATGGTGAAGCAGCACGCATTTCTGTCATTGTGTTGTCTTCCCATTTTCACTCAGATGTTGACTACTGATGATGTTATAATTTCATATTTACTTGTTGACTTTCTAGTTTAAACTATTTAGAATTCAACTTTGTGTTGGTTTTTTCGTTAATCAATGTAGCTTACCAAATGGAAATTATGATTTTCCACTTATATTTAACAATTTGTGAGATCCAATTAAATTTTTATTAAAATATATTCTAAATGTTGGTCCGCCTATTAGCAAAAAATGACCAACAACATTCTTCGATATCTTCCAAATATCCAATATATATCATTCTTCGATATCAACATTCTTCGATATCTTCCAAATATCCAATATATATCATTCTTCGATATCAACATTCTTCGATATCTTCCAAATATCCAATATATATCATTCTTCGATATCAACATTCTTCGATATCTTCCAAATATCCAATATATATCATTCTTCGATATCAACATTCTTCGATATCTTCCAAATATCCAATATATATCATTCTTCGATATCAACATTCTTCG
Source organism: Argiope bruennichi (assembly GCF_947563725.1). Taxonomy (NCBI): domain Eukaryota; kingdom Metazoa; phylum Arthropoda; class Arachnida; order Araneae; family Araneidae; genus Argiope; species Argiope bruennichi. Next base: position 98,042,267 of record NC_079155.1, read on the forward strand.
ATATCTTCCAAATATCCAATATATATCATTCTTCGATATCAACATTCTTCGATATCTTCCAAATATCCAATATATATCATTCTTCGATATCAACATTCTTCGATATCTTCCAAATATCCAATATATATCATTCTTCGATATCAACATTCTTCGATATCTTCCAAATATCCAATATATATCATTCTTCGATATCAACATTCTTCGATATCTTCCAAATATCCAATATATATCATTCTTCGATATCAACATTCTTCGATATCTTCCAAATATCCAATATATATCATTCTTAGATATCAACATTCTTCGATATCTTCCAATATATATCATTCAATATCTTTTGCAAATACAGCAGTTGAAATATTTTGCACTTGATTGAATTAAACATATATAATCATCCACATAAATTAAATTTTTCGAAGGAAAATTGGAAAATATAGAATATTTTATTATTCTTTTTTATCTCCTTAGCGATCAGCGATATAAATTTAATTTTACTATATAAAATTTTAATCACTTACTCACTTTAGTATAATATGTTTTTGAGTGAAATTAAATATATTATATTACCTTCATAATTTGACTAGTTAACTGTTTCGACATATTCGGAAAATGCATATCTAAATTGTTATGAACATATAAATATAATAAATAATGAATTATAAATATAATAATTAAATAATTAATTATAAATATAATAATTAAACAATTATTATATGAATATAATAAATATCATTGAATAAACTTGTCATAAGGCAAATGTTCTACTTTTTCCACGACGAATAAACTCGTGAAAACTGGATAATGAAGTGTTTGGGGAAAAATACAAAATAATTTGAAGCCTTATCCACAGTTATTTATCTGTAGGAAATTATGCATTCTGAGCAAATTTCATTACATAACATTTTTATCTCTTATTCTTTTTGTTATATTGAGTTCTTGTTTGAACATTAAAAATATCGCATGTGAAATCAATTATTCGAAAAAATAGCTAATTAATGATTTTGAAAAACAAGTATTTAGCAAATAGAAGAAATGTGAATTTATCTTCTATAAACAAAGTAATATTACGAAAAAATGCATTTTTAAAGAATAAATGTTTAAGTCATTCTTTATACAATGAAGAAAATTTAGAAGAAATATTTTCTGTGAAACAAAAATATCACGAAGAAAGTTTTCATTTTGAAGAACACTCGCCTCTCCAGTTTCGATGTCATTTGTTGTTGCTGAGATTTGCTTATAATTGATAACCTGGCAAATTAAAATTGCACATAAATAAATGTCAGAAGTGTTGCCACAATACTTTATCAAAATTTCCTTGCAGCCGAAAATATTTACTATGTAGTGCAACTGACATTTTGCCTGACTTAACCATTACTCAGCGTTAACATATTAAAATATTTCGAGTTTAGAAATAAAATATTAACAAAAGGGCTTATTAAAAAATAAATCATTGAAAAATTTGAAGTTTTTGATTAAAAATAATTGGTAAAATTATCCTGTGAAAATACTGTTACTATTTCTATACTTTATTTACATAATTGTCTATATTATTTGGAAACAAATTTGTTTTGTGAAATGAATTTGGAATGACACTATCTAGGCTAATAGAGCAGACATGATAATAATGATAAGCTGCTTAAAGAATTTCAAAATTATTTTCAAAAATTCTTAAATAAAGTAATTATGAGCTTTTATTTGTAAATCAATGCATATCCACTTTTTTAAATGAAATATTATTCCGATTAATTTATTATAAGCTTTTTATTTGTAACTATTTAATATTTTAAAAAATGGCAATGCATTGTATAGTGTAAAATTGATCAATAAAAGTATCTGCGAAATAATTAATTATGAAAAGAAATGTTCTTGAAACAATAAAAAAAAATGACTTGCTTTATTTTCAATTGTGTGGTTTAAATTATTTAAGAAAAGTTGCAGAACAAGAAATCAATATTTCTGCTTTTATCAATATTTATAAAAACGGCTGATGCGAAAACAAATATTCGTCGTGTTTGAATTCAATGTCTGCAAATGAAACATTCAAAAAGTAGGAAAATGTATACATTAGAGAAGATAATAATGTGTTAAAATAAATCTACTTTGGCAGAACGTCTTTTGCCATTTGAAATTTCTATTAAAATATTGTTATTTACACTTTTTTTCTTTCCCTCATATGTTTTAACAATCTAATTTTATCTTACTGTTTCAATATTTATTTATAAGTAGTCTCTTCCAATTGTTTAATAAACTAGAAATTATATATTTTTATGCTCCATATTATTTTTCCATAATGCATTTTCCTTTCCGTTGCCAAATAATTAATTAGTAATTATTGCTTGTTCTAATTTTAAACTTTGCATAAATTTGTATCTTTCTTCTTTCGTGTACCATTATTGCTGGTGAAAACTTATATTCTGCACTTTTAAAATGAAAAGTTGATAAAAGCATCTTTTCAATTTATGAGATTTTCCAGTTGAGAGAAAAGAAATATCAACAAAGAAATTCTAGATAATCCTTTTCCATTTACACTATGTTCTGTATTTGGAAGATTACTTGTAGGGTGTTCATATTTTTGTAAAATATAATTGGTTTTTATTCGTATTTTTCTGTATTTATCTTAAATTAATTTTCGACTCTAATTATAGTGCAAAAAAGAATTCTAAGAAAACAGAATATTGTAAGTAGGTAGCATTATTAATTAAATTCATTCAAACTGTTAATGGATTTATCTTTATATTTCTGTTTCTTCTATCATTTTATATTTAAAAATATCTTATCTACATATATTGGTATTTTGTAAGACGGAAAAATTTATTCATTTCTTTTTCTTCTATAAAAATTTTCTGATTTTTACAAATAACTTATTAAAAATTATTGAAAACGGCTGTTAAGTTTTTTTCATGAAAGCGGATTTGATTAGTTATTTTCAAAAGTTTTAATTATTTCATAAAATGATATTTTTTTTTCATTTTCAAAAACATTAAAAAATAAATTGCATCAAAACATCCATTAATATCTACATCCATATATTTAATTAACTGTTTCTTTCAAACTAATGGTAGAAGAGCATTCGAATAATTGTATGTTTTCAATATTTTTTTCTCCATTTTAAGAAACTCTTCCTATTAAATTTTTCTTTAATGTTCAACAAGAGTTGGTAAATTAAGAAATGTTCAAAAATCACATTTTATGCTTTTGCTTCCTTGTGCAGTGATGATCTTAATGTTTCAGGAAGAAAATTTCTTTGATCGAATTAGCATTTTTGTTTCCACTCATTTACAATTAAATTTTTCTTCAACTACATAATCAGTAATCAATATTATTGTTTTTCCTCATTTGCAATTAAAAAGACCCGCAGACATGAATTGATTGCACTGGGTAGAAGGGTTAAATAATTATATATTAATTATCTGATGACTATTTTCAGAATTTATGATATTTTTAATGTCACTTACTTGAGAATGCTGATTTCAGAATTGATATAATTTTTGTCGAATAATTTCTACGTTTTCAAATAATACATATTCTGAGAATGCCAAATGTTCTGCAGTAGCATGATTTTTTCCAATATATTTGTAACACTTTTCTTATACTCAGCAATGAAAAGCTACATACAGATTGACATATTTTCGATGATTGTCATTTTCGTAAATTCTCAAAAGATTCAAAATTTTTAAATTCAGAATTAACGAATGATATGGAATTTTTCATTTCATCGTTATTACATCACAAATATTAAGAATTTTCAGGTAACCACAAAGCAAAGAACTGTGAAGAGTCATGTCGTAGAAAAATGTAGCCAAAAAATTGAAAGATCAAGAACTAATATGAGCATAAAGGTCGATTTTCTACTTAAGCATTTGAAATATTTTTAGAAAATTTGAGTCATTTCATTGAGGAAGAATGAGAGGATTTCATTATTTAAGAAATAGAACAAATACATCAAAATAAGTGGAGCCCACATAGAACTGTAGATCATTTCTGGATCCTCCAAAGTAAAACTCCCACTGCACTGAAAATAAAATAAGGTGCATTATCTTAAATAAAATTGAAGATCACTTACCACTCAACTGCTTAAAATTACGGCTTACTTAATTCGGAAAAGAATAATTGTTTACCAATATTTTCCATAATATTAGATTTCCATTTCAACTCAAAAATTAGAAAATTATGATTAATTTTACAAAAGCAATGCCTGCTTCGAAATCATCACAGCGAAATTACTCTAAAATCCCTGAAATATTATTGGCAATACAATTAGTGTTAAGCAGTGTTATAAAGGTAATTGGGGGAATAATCGATTACTTTAGCAGATGTCCGATGAAAGTCGAATCAATTCTAGGTGCATAAATTGAGTCAATTCGGCAGCAAATCTAAATCTCATGCTCCTAAAATAGTTACATGACATTGATGGTTAAGAAAGATGTTAGAAAAGAATACGTAATAGTTAAATATACTTATTTCCCTTTTCATAATATTGGTATATTTTGCATTAAAAAAAGCTTTGTATTTATTTTTGATTTAGAAAAAAATACCGTCTTTCAAAGTTTCATCTTTATTTTTATATTTCTGCATGATACATATGTTTAAGATTGCTACGCACTTCTACTTGACTTGCTTCATATGTTTAAAAATTGAGCTATGTGATTGATTCTTTACTTCCTTTTATATTGATCATAATTTTTTGTATAAATCCATACAAGTTTTTTTATTTAAATTCGTTTTATATATATATATAAATATAATTTTTACATATACATAATATGTATAAATTATGTATAAATTCATTCTCTATGGCAAAATACTATTTTATTGTTTTCAGAACTTATTTATGGTTATTCAAGTAACTTAACTAATGTTAAGTAGCTAATTATTGAACTAACTTAATATAATACTGTAATATTTTCCCCTAATATTATAGTGACACCGTATTAGGCACAATGCCTGGTAGCGAATTTGGAATGTTCAATTTCATGAATCTATGATATCATTATAAATTGTCATAAATTGAAGATTAAAACTAAGAAAATGATGGAAATAAAATTATTTCTGCAATTTTACATGCAAATGCAAACGTGTTTTAAAAAAAACTGTTTTTATCAATCAAAAGCTTTAACATTAAAAATCAAATAGCATTTAAAAATTTAATATTTTGTACATTATTTATTTTTATTACTTACCCTTCTATACGCCTTTTTTAAACATATCGATAATCAATGATTGACATAAAATGATGTACAAAATTTCATTAAATATAAAATAACAATTAAACATAAATTAAAATCAATAAATACTATTTTTTTCTTAGGTGTGAACAACGAAAAAGCTATTTCTTTACTATTTAAAAAAGTATTGGAAAATATTTCCATATAATTAATCTAATATTAAATCAGCTCGAACTTTTCCATTTCATCAAACCCTATTGTTCTGAAATCGTTCTTAAATAGTTCAGCTTATTCGATCTAAACTGAGAGCAAAAAAAAAAAAAAATTCTTACCTATAAAAAAGCAGCAATTAATTTTAATTACTTGCAGCATTTTTTTAATATTCTGATTTAAAACATTAAATGTTTTTTCATGCAGTATAAATAATGCAGTTTCTAGATTTTTCAAAACCGCTAATCATTAAATTCATGATTTAAAAAAAAATGTTTTGTAATAAATGTAATCTACTATTTAAGATGACGCAAATTACGGTGGAAATAATAAAAAAAATATTATAAAAAACTACTTTGAAATTTAAATGTTGAATTAGCTATTTAATGTTATTTTATTAGTTTAATGAGAAAATAAAAAAATCTGTTTTATTTTAAATTATTCATTTTGAGAAAAGTTAATGTTGTAGCAATAAATGGTTAATTAGACAAAAAATTCGGAAACTTGAAGTCATTCCTAAATAGTGAAATTAAATATTTAATTTTATTTAAGAGCTTGATTTCTGGATAAAAAAATAATTTCAGTAATTTTTATTAATTAAGTAATGAATATAAAAAAGCACTGATATATGTTCAACTTTATGAATGAACGATTTAAGTAAAAATTCCGGAAGATTGTTGCCTTTGGACAATATGTATAATTAATCATATTAAAAATTTAGTATTTTTTGTAGCTTGTTTTCCTCGATTCAATTAAATTATTATTTAAAATAGCATAAAAAATGTGGCATCGACCCAATTTAAGAAACAGGTATCCCAAATCTATACAGCACTTACTTTAATCACATTTAAAGAGAAATTAGTTTTTGATTTTTAAATTCAAATCAGCTATGTAAAATATGGCATTTATATATTGTTTATCATTTTCTTTCTTCTTCATATATGATTCTACATGAAGTAACCTCACTTTTTGTTCTTTCTGAGCCAAAATTGAACCATATATGGACAGTTCAGTTGATTTTCAATGATCAAATGCCCCTTATTTAAAGACGAGGAAGGTGGCTTCGTTGCTAAATAGTGCATTGTTCTTTGTTTTATAACCTTTTAATATTACGTTTCTAATAAGAATTAGTGATTATTAAAATTTCTTTCTAGAACATTCCACTAAGTCCAGAAGTCATTGTTTTCCATTTAAATGATCCAGTTTATTCAATCTTTTTTATTTCTTTATTTTTATCTCCGAATTAGTAAAAACCTTATTATTTAAAATTGTAGCCGAACAAGTTTCTTCTTTAAGGTTATTATAACATATTTTGCGAATTACTTAAAGCAAATATAAGGGAAGTAGTATTCCAATCATTTCGTAGTAGTATTCATCTCTTTGAAAGACTTGGACCCTTCCCTATAAGAATTATTACATAAGCCATATTGGCATCGTATTCTAGTGTGCAAATATTTAAGAGAAGTAATTACATAATAAAATCAATTTTTATTGTGAATATCGAATTTTTAATCAATATTCGTAGTATTTGAATACTTTAAGACTAAGTTTAAATTTTATTTCTAGATTTTTATGTTTCAGTAATTTACATCTTAAAGGTATATACATCTTTAAAAGACATGCTCTCAGATTCTAAATGTTAGAATAATCTACATATAAAAAGCCCCTCTTGAATGGCAATTCCATGTAAATTTTTTGTTCAAATTTGTTACAATGGTTTATCCTTGTTCTGAAGCTACTAAACTACTAAATAAACAATAGCTTTTTTTAAAAAAAGTTTCTACAGTTATTTTAACCCTTCTATTTATTATACTTTATAGCAGCCGAATCTCATTATTTAAAGATTTATAAAAATACGATATATTTCAGTAGATAGATAAAGAAATTTTTACATTATCTGAGATTTTAAACAAATTTTTTGAATATTCCTTAGCTTATCATTTTTGCGTTGAATACTTTTAGCAAAGATATCTTCTAATTTTCTAAAATTTAAGGTTTCTAAATCATGGGTGTTTTTATTTTCAATCAATTGTATGCAATATAAAATTTTGTTGTATTTTATAATATTTATCTTAATATCTATAAAATTCATTGTAGCTAGTATTGTGCATATGTACATTGTAGGTGTTAATGTACATATATATATTTTAGCTATTGATGTACATTTCACATCTCCTTTTAAGCGACTGGACCAAATGTACCTAAATTTTCCGCACTTAATATGTAAAACAAGAAAAAAAAATACTATAAAAATTTTAATTTGCAATGTTTTAAAACAGGCATAAGTTAATCGATCAAACTCAAATGAAGGCAATTAAAGTAAGTTTGCTAGTTTTTAAAAAAAATAAGCAGAATTTACTAGCTGACTATTTCGTTTGTTCTGGTTCCAAGCGGAGGATCAAAGGCCCGCGAGAGCTTTGAATCTAGATTCCCCAAAATCATTGGTTGCTGTTGTCTATGATAGGCCGCGCTAAGGTATAGTGAGCTGCGAAACTGGAATACCAACGAAAACGTCGTCCATAATTCGGAAATCTTTTCAGCGATAACAAATTTACTTTCATATACAGTTTTTTCTTCAATTTGTATTAATTTTCAACTTTTAAATAATTAAATAGTTATAGAAGATTTTAAACAAAATGTCCACTACCAATATAATAAATGTTAATAATTTATAGAAAAAAGTAGCAATCGGTAAGTAATATTTCGGTATAGCTATCGGTATAGTAAATTTCTTCTTCAATTGATATTCTAATTTTAATTAAAAACATTTAAAACGATAAGTGTAATTTGTAAATTAGGATACTTTACACAAATTTAGATTTTACATTAAATTAATGCGCGACTTTATGTCCAGTAATATCAAGTAATATAAATTATAAGTATTTTATAATGTTTTTCAAAAAAAAAAAAATCCAAGAATACTTTATTAAAATCAGATTTTGATAAAACCTGCTGATAAAAAGTCCTGTCCATAGTTTGATTTAAATTCGAAAACTCATTCTTAAACATTTCATTTTTGATACTTAATATTTTATAGGAAGTTAATATTTATAATCAAATATTATAATATTTCGATAATTAATATTTTATATTTTATAGGAAGCCGCTGTCTTCTGTTTCGAAAAGAGGTCTGCCGAGAAGCTTCATAAACCGAAGAGACGAGAAACAATCACTGAGATCCTCAGATTCAGCGTCCGACAGCTGGATCGATTCAAACATCCCAAAATGCTCACCCTTTACCATCCCATCGAGGAATCCAGGTAAGGCATACACATTTGTAAACATTTTTATATTCAGTAGGCATGATCATAGTTATGATTAACCGGTTTCAGATCTGAATCATAAAATAAGCAACATTTGATGTCAAAGTTGTAAAACTTTTATTAACATTAGGGAATTTTAATCCTGTCCGATATAACATGCAAGATAATAAAGTCAGCCCCCTTTCAGAATGAAGGAGGTTCCAAAATAAGAAGGTGCAAAATTTACAGTAATAATAATAAAACATGGTGGTACTTAGATGAAAAGTTTCATATTGTATCGAAATAACAAGATGCACTATCTGCAGTAAGAGTCCTAAGACATGGAATTCAGATCAAAAATTTCATATTGCATGGCTTACAGCATAGAGAGAGATAACAAATCCTAATATTGTGTTATATGTCAAAGATTTTATGTTTACTTTTATATTCACACTGTTATTATTGTGCTGAGGGTGCTTGTCTGGCGTAATGCGTTTTTGATGTAACTTATTGGGTACATAAATAGGATTCCACCCATTTTTAATAAATGGCGTTTATATTACTGCTTAGTTAGAGTAATTATTCACTGAACCTTCCAACGGGAACGCGCATGTGAGAGATATACTGGAGATGAATTTCGTTAAATATATTTTTAATACATGGACTGGCAACTTTAGGCAATTATGTTCGATGAGTTATTTTGAAAGTGTTTGAAGTCCGAGAGATTAACTGAAATTTGTAAAGCTGCTATTTGCTTTTCAGAAATACGCGCGACCGTTGGTGAAAGTCTTTGTTGCATCTTCTTTTTTTGTTTTTGTTGTTGCTTTAAAAAATTAAAAAGTTTGGAAGTAAAACATCTGCAATTAATAGTCGCATTAAAAATATTCGATAGGGAACAAAAACTATCTAAGAAAGCTTAGAACTGATAAGAAAATATCCAAAACAATAGACACGATGTTATTAGAAAAGTATACATTGAACGTAGAGCGTCTACCTTTTAACAAAGCCAGCTAAAACTGTTGAAAAATGAAGCAGAAAAGCGTGTTGAAGAAGTGAAAGAGATGGATTTCTGCCAAATTGGCAAGCACCTAGAATTACAAGTTTAGCTGCGAGATTTGCCAGAAATTTATAGGCTTGAAGCAGTTTTGAAGCCTAGTTAGAAGAAAAATCTATGATAGCTGGCAAGCGGTGCTATGAAAGAATATGTTGACCGTAAAGCGTATGTCTCTTTATACAGCGAACTAAAACTAAAACTGTTGAAGCGTAAAGCAGAAGGAAGTGTTGAAAGATGCAAATGCAATGCAAATTTGCCAAAATTGCAAGCATACTAGAATTACAAAGTTTAGCTGTGTCAGAAATGTTTATGTTTGAAGAAAATATCTATGACAGCTAGCAAATAATATTATGAAAGAATACAGTGACCGTAAAGCGTCTACCTCTTTACAAAGCTAGCTAAAAGTGCTGAAAAGTACAGCCGAACGAAGAATTGCACTAGATGTCAATTTGTCAAATTGACCAGAATACTGAATTACAGGTTTCAGCTGTGACATTTGTCAGAAATGTATACGTTTGAAGCATTTTTGAAGTGCCTACTTAGAAGAAAATATCTATGACGGCTGGAAAATGTTCTTATGAAAGAATAGATTGAACGAAGAGCATCTACCTCTTTACAAAGCAAGCTAAAACGAAAAGTGCTGAAATGCAAAATACAACGAAGTGTTGAAGCAATGAAAGAGATATAAATCTGCCATAATGAAAAACACACAAGAATTACAAGGTTTAGCTGTGATTTTTGCAAGAAATTATGCATATTTGTGCGAAAAATAAAGATGCAATTAAATTAATAGTAAATTGACTTTTTGCTTCTTATATACATGTTAATTTATTTACTTCCATATTCTTTCTACAGTTTTATATTACACATATGAATATTTTTGTTGGAATATTGGAAATTACATTTATTTTGATTTCAAGCCATTTATCTAATTCTTTTTAATTTTTTTAAAAATATTTTTTGTGTTTTATGATTATACTGGCCCCATTACTTATTATATATTTTTTTGAAATAACTGTGGGCTGTTAAAATCTAATTTTATTAATTAATCTTTAATTTTGTTAAACTTTATAATGGTATATCCAGAAAATGCACATATACATGACTTTCCATAATAACATAAAGAACGTGCTCACTGGAATTTCATACAGCATGCTAATAGCAAAAGAGCAATTTTATTGGCAATTAATTCTAATCAGATGATTATTAAATTTCCATTTCTCTAATGTATATTCTTTAATTTTAATTCCAATATTAAGTTTTAAAACATTAAATGATGATATCAGTAATTCATGTAATTATTTTTAAAAACCTGCATATATTTTTTTAATATTTCGTTGTTAAACCACTTTATACGTTACTTTGTATCTCTGAGGAAATTATTTATTTAAACTGAAAGCAACTTATAGAGTGTTTTGTTTTTCATTAAATATATATTACACTAATTAGAAGCCATATTTCACTTCTGAATTACATTTAATTTTGTTTATTGGTTGCTTTTTATTTTTATCCAATGTTTCGAGAAACTTTTCTCACTTATTTTTCATAGAATAACACGTCTTAGTTTCATCGCCTTAGAAAATTTGTTTTTCAAGAAGGAAAACTTTAAAAAAATTAGTAAGCGTGTAAGTTGAATCGAGTTAAATTTGTTGTAATGAAAAATAAGGAAAAGTAATTAAAAATTCTGCGGTTTGCATTTCCCATTTGGTTTTGCGAAACGTTCTTCACCAAGTGCAATGTGCAGGGTAAGAAAAATAAGCACGTGGATTAAATAGTTTGTTTCAGTTTTGTATTATAAGCTCAAAAAATGAATTTGAGCATCTTGAGAATTTTCCGTATTTGTCTACTTTTCCTTCAATTGTAATAGTTTCAAATTTAATCAACAAAGCCTTTAAACTGCTAAAACATGGTTTAAGTCTCAATTATTCATAAAATTAAATATAATATTAAGCATTATTTGGACAAACACTGTTAAAACGATTAAATCAATGCTAAAGAGTACAATTTATCCATTTAAGAGTATTTATAGAAGAAAAAATAAACAATGTGTGATAAATGAAGTTTTAAATAACGTGAAGAAAATAACGTGAACATAGTAATTGTAATATAATATTGAACCTGCCACCCTTAGTAATTAGCCCGTTATACTGAAACATTTATTTTCATATTTCTAATAAATAAATATTGAATTAATTCACTTAACATTTTGATATTTATCAAAACTAAAAAGTATAAACAGGAATGTGAGTACAATAATTCTTAATATGGTTTTTCTATATCACGAATTGTTGAGCTCAGAAATTAAAAAAAAAAAAATTTGAAATAAAATTTAAAGCGAAAATCCTATTTCGGACACATTTTTTAATGAAAGTAAATTATATCTTATTTTAAACTTTAGTAAAAGCATATAATTGAATTGATTGATTAATTTAATTAATGATGTATGTTCTCATTATATTTTTTTTTATCTATAATTGTTCAAACAATACTTTCTTAAGTATTTAAAAGTGCTTTCTGAAAACAGATTTTTAGATGAAAAAAACTGGAAAAAGATACTGGTGAATAATTTTATGGAATAATAAAATTGGTTTGAATTTCTCTTAACTATTAAAAAATTGTTGCAGATTGTATTTCAAATTAAATTTTAAGTGACTATAAAAATTATGGTAAAAAAAAAAAACGATTTTGGAATTCAGAAATTAAATTAGCCTCAGAAAAGAAGTTTGACTTTCGAGTATTAACTTATGTAAAATAATTTTAGGGAGATAATTTTTTCAGACGTTATAGCTGAAAACACTACTATGTATTTAACATATTACAATTAACATTTGAAATAATTAACATTGAGCTTACTCTTGTACAGAAGATCACATCAAGTAAAATTTAATCGAAATCGTATGGAATTTTAAATTTGTATAAAAGACTTGCAAACAAATTGTTGTCTTTAATTTATATACAGTTCAACAATCTAAACTTTAACCATCCAAATCAATTTTCCATTCTATAAACTATCAAATATTAAATTTAAAATATTTGAGTTAACATGCATAAATTTATGCACATTTTTAGAGCAATTTTGACAAATCCAGTATTCATTCCGATCTATAGTTAAAACGTTTCATAAAAATTGAATATAAAAATGACAATTATTCATTAAAATAATTCGAAATAATGATATTTGAAATGGTGAGTAGTTGTTCTGAATATATTTCTGCTATTTCCAAATATCGTTTATTCATTTTTAATTTATTCAAGTATGTGTTACACTGCATACTCATGTTCTTCACTTACTTGATAGAAATCAACCGAAAAAAAATTCGTAAAAATCATGCATAAAATCGTCAATTATATATTGTGATATTGTAATTATATACTGTATAATGTATTGAAAAAGGATGATATTTTCATAGGAGTGAATTAATTTTCTAACACCTATTACTTATTTACTCAGGTTCATATTATGTCTCTAATTCGTTTTCTTTGCTTACTTTATGATAATCGATTAAAAAATTAGATATCGCACAGTTTTATATTAGTTTCGCAACCAAAAAAGATTGCATCGTCCTTGTCTGAATTCTGGTGTCCTTATTGTTATTCTGGAAAACATAAAACAGTGCCGTTTAGCCTATTACGGAACCGATTCACCGAATTTTTACTGCCTATTAGCAACGCACAGTAACAACACCTGCTACCCGCATAGACTGCGTTAGATGGTATCTGCGTTGGTCACCTGGGACGAGTCATAAAGTGACCATTCTAGAACTCTGAGGGAGTTTTACGATAAAGTTACAGGGCCATCTTCTGGAAAATATGCCGCAGTAAAAAAATATGATCATGAGTTTCGTACATGATTCGTGAAGTAAAATGTCTCATACCATTTACGCACTTTGACGAGGTTTATACGCGTTGCATCATATGTTATGTATTCAGGCTTAAAAAACACCACGAGGTTACAAAAGAAGGATTGATAATAAATTTTGTTGTATATCGATCATTTTTAAGCTAACCAATATCTAGTTTATGACACAGATTAGAAAACTTCTTTAGGCAGTTTTTAAAGTGCTTGAACCAATAAAAGAAAATGATAGAATACAAATTGGTCTTGAAATTGAAGAATTTCTTTCTTCTGAATTCCGTAGTTTTTAACATTATATTTTTTAAATGAAATATATGCTTTGTAATTAAGAATCGAAATCCATACAAAATAGCTTGATGGATATTGAAAAATAATAGTATGCAGCCTCAAAAATGTTCAATTGTTTTATTGTATTCTTATTTTGTAACGCATATTTCAAGAAAACATTTTGAAACAGATTATTCAACAAATGGAGGTTAGTTAAATTTATATAAATTTCCATTGCAATTCTTATAAAAAATGAAGCAAAAATGCTAGAAACTTTCAAATCTAAAAAAAATATACTAAATAAATATACAGGTCACAGGAGAAGAGTTTGGCATTAGTTTATTTTGAATAACACTGATATTGATAATGGAATCAAATAATATTTTTCATGCTTAGAGTAATGATTTTATGGCTATAAAAAGGTATTCAAAAATTTCCCAGCTTAAAATCACTGCATTTAATAAATTTGGGAACGATGTAAAAACAAAATATCAACTTTTAAAAAAGTATGTACCTATAACTTTCATATATCTTCACTTTAAGGTACCTGTTCATTGCGCCGTAAATTTTAAGAAATAAGACTGAAAATGCATGTAAAACAGATAACTGTAAAAAATGAAAGGCTAGAAACCGTTATTTTATAATAAAAACGCTTATTTTCTTTCTATATTCATTTTTAAGGAAGGAAAATATGACTGCTATTACTAACCTTGGCAAAATGTTCATGTTCTCTTTTTCTTAATTTGTTTAAAACATCATTGTGTTTTTCTATCCGAGAGTATTCGCAGCTATGGTAACTATCGAACTTTCATCAGATACAGTAGCCATTAATGGTAATCATAATCCATAACTGATAAAAAAAATACCGTCAGCTGAAATATGTTGATATTTTTATGTAGGATACCCCTTACAGAACAATGATTCTATCAGGAAATGTCCTTATTTGTTGAATTTTAAAGTATAATTTAATGACATATTATAGGAATATTAAAATGGGAAGTCCTGCTATAATCGTGCATTACTTTATTTCAAATAAATTTTAACAAGAATTTTTCTATTAAATGATATCTTCCGTACTTATAAAACTATCTTTCCATATTGTGACGTTTAAAATATTAAAGCCAAGACAGAATTAAAAATAATTTTCCATTTTGTTAATATCTTCAAGACCAACATTTAAGCATTAAAACTGAGACTAACATTAAAACAAAGATAGAATTAAAAGTAATTTTCTATTTTGTTATTCACTTAAAGACTGATATTTAAAATTGTATTCATTAATAAGAAATCAGGAGTTCCATCAGGCTTAAAAGGAAAATAATGTAAACAAATTAAATTCGTCTGCGGCTTGATTCGAGCAAATCACCTATAAAAAATGCTGTAACAACTAACCTTCTCTAAACTTAATTTTAAAATGTGGGTAGGCTCAAAGCAACATCAAATTAAATTCCTCAGTAAATCAGACATTCACAGCGAGATCGAGAGTGAGAGAACTTGAGTTTGGAAACTGATTTAATTGCACAAATTAAAGTATTTTGTGTAGTATACCATATACCATAAAAGTATCACAGTATTTTTAAAACTTCTCTCTAAGTGTTATATACATAAAAATGCTCATGTTCTCTTTTTGTTAATTTTTTAAATCATCATTGTTTTCTTTTATCCGACTTTTCGCAGCTATAGTAACTATCGAAATTTCAACAGACACTGTAGCCATTAGTAGGAATCTTATTCCATAACTGATAAAAATACCATGAGCTGAAATATGCTGATATTTTTAGGAAGAATTCAACCATACAGAACAATAATTCTATCAAGAATTCTTTATTTGTTGAATATTAAAGTATAATAGTATAATCGAATGACACATTATTGATATTTTAATATGAGAAGTCTTACTATAACCGCGTATTACTTTATTTCATATAAATTTTAACAAGAATTTTTCTATTAAATGATATCTTCCGTATTTATAAAACTATCTTTTCTTATTTTTGCATTTATATTTTTGACATTAAAAATATTAAAGCCAAGACGGAATAAAAATAATTTTCTATTTTGTCAATGTCTTCAAGACTAACATTTAAACATTAAAAACAAAGACTAACAAAAAAGACAGAATTAAAAATAATTTTCTATTTTGTTAACCTCCTCGAGACTGACATTTAAAATTGCATTGATGAATAAGAAATTAGAAGTTCAATTAGGCTTAAAAGGGAAATTATGTAAACAAATTAAATTCGTCTGCGAATGTGTAATTCGAGCAAATCACTTACAAATAAATACTGTAACAACTTTCTCTAAACTTAATTGGAAAATTTGGGTAGACTCAACAAACAACAGACTAAATTCTTCATTAAATCAGACATTCGCAGAGAGAACTTGAGGTAATTAGAACTCTTTCTCCTAACTGATTTAGTTGCACAAATTCTACAAAAGATAGTATTTTTAAAGCTTCTCTCTAAGTGTTGCATCTATAATCCTTAGTATTTACAGTAGAGGAACAGAAAATCACTAACAAATCTCCGATCACGATGTACTCAAATCACATATTCCGGATCAAAGCTTTCCGCTGTCACCTTCAAGTCGCTCATTACGCCCCTGGATCCGCCACTGCTATTAATTACTTTCGCTCCCATTAAGGTAGAATTTAAAAGCACCTTGTCAGCTGATTCCATGGCCTCCTCCCTTCAATGCTGAAAGAGTGGGAGGGGAAGTTTCCGGCGGTGGTTATCCGTTATTCATTATGTGAGTGTCATCGCGTGTGCGAGGTGGAAACGCCGCTAGCTACAAGTGAAGGCTCACTTACTGGCTTATGAGTTTTAATTAAGCTAAAATTACCGTGTTGGTTCTTGTCGTTGATGTGAAAGATCGTTTCCATGTCATGCGTGTTTTGTGGCAGAGCTCAGCGCATATTAAAATTTCATTTTGTTCTCAAGATTCTTCATGCCAGATTTTCGTTTTCTTAATATGAAATGTTAAGACATTAAACATTCATAGTGGTTTATTCATTCTTTTAAGTCTTCTGATTTAAGCATGGATTCTTATGTTTTAAGAGAATTGGAACATCCAAGACGGCTTAAATTTCAATTGAAGGTGATATTTTTATAAGAAATTTTTTTAGGATGTAAAATTTTGTATGTATAGAAAAATCGAACCATTTTCATTAAAAAATAGAATTTTTTATTAGTATTCTTTTTCTAATAATAAGTCAAATACCTATTCTAGTAGTACAAATTACTAATTCATACTCTCATATGGCCAACCAAGAAAAAAAGAATTTATGTATAGAAAAATCGAGCCATTTTCATTATAAAATATAATTTTTTATTAGTATTTTTTTCTAATAATAAGTCAAATACGTATTCTAGTAATACAAATTACAAATTCATACTCTCATATGGCCAACCAAGAAAAAAAGAATTTATGTATAGAAAAATCGAGCCATTTTCATTATAAAATAGAAAATTTTATTAGTATTTATTTCTAATAATAAGTCAAATACGTATTGTAGTAGTACAAATTACAAATCCATACTCTCATATGGCCAACCAAGAAAAAAATAGAATTATAAGTAAAATCTTTCAACAATTAGAATATAATGCAATAATAGATTCAATAATATAGTTGTCATATTTTCATTTTAATATACTTTAATAAAATTTGAAAGAAGTTATTGAATATCATATAACTTGTAAAATCTAAAAATATGTGGACATTTTCATTAAAAACATTCTCTTAAAATTATACTACAGTGCAAAAAAAAAAAAAAAATAAATAAATAAAAATAAAAATAAAAACATATTTAATAGATACAATAAAATTTATAATGTAACATTTCATTTCAAATATTTTATTTCTACGTAGACAGAAATATGAAAGAAAGTCAAAAATCTTTATTTTTCTATCATAAAAGTTCCTATTAACTACATTCTTAGATCTGGATTTCCAAATATATATACTTCTTGCATAGTGAAATGTTCCCTACTTTTTAAGTCCAGAATTCAAAAATAGAATGTTTTGACGATATAAATGCTCTTAGATCTTTTTGAAACCAGAACAATTGTTTTATTTTACTTTCGTATCATTTAAATCCACTTGTCTATTTTTCCTTCCCCGAGTTTACTTGGCGGCAATTAAAATAAACCACTTCCAAACGATTTTGAAATTGCGCCAAGATCGCCAAATCCTGTTATACATAAAATGCAAAAATTTCGCTTAGATGATTTCCTTCCCGGTTTACTTGGCAATTTTCAAATGCAAAATCCCATACTAAATAACGTGTCAAATTTAATTAAATAAATACTTCGGTTGTTAACAATTCTCATGTTTTATCAATTAATAGTAACATAAATAATAGTAAAAATAAATAGTAACATATACTGCATATAAAACGTGACTGAGAAGACATTTATCAAAAATTTCATTTTATGTTTGAATCAGGTTTTCTATAGAATTATGAATGTTAAATACACTTTAGGTTTCATTATTATTACTCCATGGTTTAATTACTTTTAAATATTTAACAACTACACAGTTACTCAACGATTAACAAAATTAAACATCTTTTTTAAATATGTGTGTGGTAGACATTAATATGTTGTATTATCTTAATTTCTTTAATAATTAGTTATTTCCGTCATATTTTTCATAGACTTCCATAGTAAATGAAATTTTGAGTTTCATTGCATTGTAAAAAATTGACATGCATTTCAAATAAATTCATCTTTACTTTCATAATTTTGAGTCTAAAATTATGAAAAACATTAGCATATATAAACGTCCATACCCACACAAACTTGCACACATATTTTATCTTTTAGAAATTGAAATTTGTTCATTGAAAAAATAAATCAAATTTTGAAAACAATCAAACTGATGATAGAGAAAGATTTTATTTCTAAATAATCTTTAATGAAAAAAATTAATTCTACTTAAAACAATATCAATGATAATTAACAATTACTATTTTGTAAAATTATTAATAAGTATATGAATAAATCGATATGTATTAGCTGATATATCGATTTATGAAATGACATATATTTGTTGGGGTATCAGTCAGTCTTTGATTTCATTTCAAGTTTCAGTGTTTTCTCTCTAATAATTCTCTAGTGATTTTTTATATTAAAATATTACTCCCAGCCATAGGAATACATAGAGACATAAAATATTTTTCAAAAATCAAAATTCACCTCTTCGGTTTCTCATGTAAAAAAGAAAGAAAAAAAAATCTTACAGGTTTTCAATCACCAGTCGTGTTGTATCCATTTTCCCATCTTGGGGCTTATAGAAGCGACATAAAATCGACGTATCCTAAGACTCGTGCATTTATTCATGTTTTCGAACCTGTTTCATTCTTTTCTTATATAAGTGTGACACGAAGATTTTAGTGTTTCTGCAGATCACATAACTGGATTTTGCCTGCATTGCAAAAATGCTTTTCAGTTTTTACCTGTCACAACTACAAAGATTTATGAAACGCAAAATATTCGTTTTGTATTCTTTCGAAATTCGCAATCCACCATATTGAAGTTCAATCTTAGGCAATGGCGTGGAAAAAAGAGTCAGAATGAAAAATTATTTGCTTATTTTGAGAGACAGGAAATTTTAAAAAGTGTAGGAGGGGTGAATCAAATTGGAAAATAATCCACGAGATTCATTTTCATCAGAGCTTCTGTGAAAAATGATGACGGTTCAACAATCAACCTTCTTGAAGTCCAATCTTATACAATAACTAGAAAAGAATAATTTCATGAAAAATTGCTGCCGTTAGAACTTACGCAAATGATGATAAATATATAAGGGTTATGCATGTCGAAATTCAAAAAATAACTGTCTCAAATTTCACTTTAATAAAAATAAAGTCTACTGAAGTAGGAGCAGGATGAAACTGATGAAAATAAAATATTTATATATTTTAAGAAATAAAAAAGCCCTACGATACTCCAGATACATTTTCATCAGAGCTTCCTTTAAAGATGACGATGTTTCAAAAATCCACCTTCTTGAAGTTGAGTCTTGTACAATAGCTAGGAAGGAATAATTCGAATAAAAAATCATTTTAGTAAAATCTTCTACAAAAGATGATAAAGAAATTAGGATTATACATGACGAGATTCAACAATTTATCGTCTCAAAGTTCACTCTAATAAAAAAAGCTACTGAAAAATGATCAGAATGAAAGCAATGAAAATGAATTGTTTATGTGTTTTAAAAAATAAGAAATCCTAAAAAGTGTACGCGGATTGAAAGAGAGGAAAATAATACTTGAGATTCATTTTCATTAGAGCTCGCATGAATGATGACGATGATTCAACAATCCAACTTCTTGAAGTTCAGTCTCGTACGAAGTATACGAAGGTATATTTTCAATGAAAAATTGTTTTCGTTTGAATTTCTATGAAATATTATAAGAAATTAGGATCATACATGTTGACTTCAACAAGAAACCATCTGAAAGTATACTCAATTTAAAAAAAAAAAAACTACTGTAGGAATAAACAGAATGAAAGCGATGAAACTGAATTATTTTATGTATTTTGAGAGATAAGAAATCCTCAAAAGTGTAAGGAGATTGAAAGAAAGGTTAATGATCCTCGAGATTCATTTTTATCAGAGCTTTCACGAAAAATGACGACGATTCAGAAATCTACCTTCTTTAAATTCAGTCTTGTACAATAGTTAGGATGAAATCATTTGAATGAAAAATTGCTTTTTTTAAATTCATCCTTCGGTAAAAGATAAAAAAGAAATCAGGATTATACCTATCGCAATTCAACAAATAACCATCTCAAAGTTCACTCTTATATAAAAAGAATCTATTAAAGAATGACCAGAATGAAAACGATGAAAATGAATTATTAATGTATTTTGAACGATAAAGGATCCTAAAATATAAGGTGATAAAAGCTTTTGGGATTATGCACTTCGAATTCAACAATCAACTATCCTATAGTTCAATCTAATAAAAAAAAGCTTATGAAGAATGGTCAGAATAAAAACGATGAAAATGTATTTTATGTCTCAAATTACATAAATGTTATTTTTATGCATTTTTAAAGATGAAAAAAATCTTAATTGTAGGCAGATTGAAAGAAAGGAAAATGATCCTCCAGATTCATTTTCATCAAATTAACTGCGAAAGATGATGAAAATCATACAGTTCACATCAGTTTCATAGTTTAGCTAGGCAAGAATGATCAAAATGATTTTAATTTTTTTTTTTTTTTACATATTTTGAGAAATGTAGGCGGATTGAAAAATAAAATGTTCTCGAGATTCATTTTCACCAGAGTTTGTGCGTGGGATGTTAACAATATTAGGTTTATAAAAGCGAAACTGACAATTCGTTTTTTGAAATTCGATCATACAGAATAGCTAGAAAGACATATTCAAAATGAAAAAACTATTTACTTATTTTCAGAGATAGGAATTTTGAAAGTGTAGGCGGTTTGAAAGAAGAAGAATTCCTGAGGTTTATTTTTATCAGAATTTTCGCGAAAAATGGTTACAATTGAAATATCCACATTCTTCTGTAATACTAGGAAGGAATAATCAGATTAAAACATTATTTACGTATTTTGAGGAGTGAACATTTTAAAAAATGTATGCAAATTCAAAAACAAGATTTCAATTCATTTTTGTAAGAGTTTCCGTGAAAGATGAAATAAATATTTAGGTAAAGAAATTAGGATTGGGTTAAGAAGTCTTTGTTTAAAATATGCACCACTCGGTATTTTATACCTCGTATAATTAAATTTCACTTCAGATTCATATAATGAGTCATCAATCAATTATGCATCTATCAACGAGTTTTCATCTCGTAAGAAAACAGACATTAAAAATATTCATATCAAATTATTCAATCGTTGAATACAATGTTTCTGCATTCGTATTTTATTCACTTTATTATTAAGTTTCAAAGCAGATCCATATCATGAACCAATCAGACCTCTTACAAATATTAATTATTCATCTTATAAGAAAACTTAGTTTAAAATAATTATGCCAAATTATTCAATCAATGAGAACCAAACTATTGCTTGCGTATTTTATTTCCTTTAATGATTGGTTTTATTGTTGATGCATATAATGAATCATGAATAAATCATTCACCGAACAGCACACTTCAGTTTTTCATCTTATAAGAATATTTGGATTAAACCTATTCATGCCAAATTATTCAATCGATGAATATAAGGTTTTTGCATGAGTATTTTATTCTCTTTATTATTAATTTTCATAGGAAATGCACATCTTAAACCAATCGGGCCTCTTTGCACATATAAAGTATGTTCCAAAATTAACGTAAGATTTGAATTCACCATCATTCGTGCAACAAAATGTTGACAACCCTATTAAAAAGTATTTGACAGCTGATAGTTTGGGATTACTAAAAATGGTCCATTACATATTAACTAGAACAACATTTTTTGCATTGTCGAACAATATTTCAAATATAATGAAACACTGACGGTCATAGTTCAAAATTTTGAGAATTGGCCACTAGATCGTGTGATTAAACTCCACTGGTTTTCCTTTTATGGTGTTATTTTAAGTTAAAGGTCTATGCCTATAATTTCAAATGAAAAAAGGTTGAAATTAAAGTCCACAAATGAAAACGTTCAAGGTAAAGGTTGAAATTAAAACCCACAAGCACGCGTGTATTGAAGGAGGAAATTCAATGCTGCATAAACGAAATTTAATCACATTTATGCAAAATGGTCATGGAAAATTTTGACCAAAGATTGCACATGTGCCAGTAAAGTCCTGGAAGCTATTTATCCTATGTGTTGTTCCATGCATAACCTTATCATGTGTACTTGAAGATTCAATGAAAACATAACGGTTTAAATGGAAAAAAAGTTGTGTTTTTTTTACTTAATTTAAGTTTTGCGTTAAAACATTGCTCTATCGTCTAACGTTCCACTTTTATTAACCCTAAACTAACAGTTGCCAAATGTTTTTTATTAGGGTTGCAAACACTTTACTGCATAAATGGTGGCACATTCAAATATTGCGCTAATTTTGGGACACTCTTTATCATAAAAAAAGGCTTTATTTAAGATAATTATGTCAAATTATTCAGTAGATATATGGCTTCTCACTTATGCATGAGTATTTTATCTTCTTTGTTATTACATTTCAATGCAGATATTCCTATTGATTGTGAATAGTCATCCTTAAGTGCAATTCATTTGTTCATCTTAATACGGGGAGTATATTTTTTCTAAAGATAAACAGCACTGTTCCAAAAACTGTAACCTTCCAGTAGAGGTCGCTGCTGTTAAGACTTCCAAGAAAATGACCATAACTCAGCCTAACAATTTATGATCCATACCTTTCCACTCGATATAAAGATCCCCACAACTCAGGCATTTCCCCTCCGTTTTCATATTTTCAAGCGTTTGTGGAAGTAAATTGACACAATATTAAAGCAGCAAGAAAAATCCGGACAAATATTGGTTACGCTGAGTAATCTATGCCCGCGTTAGGTATTTGGGAACTGCAATATCAGATTGCGGATTTGGCCGTTCAAGTGAAGGGAGGGATAATAAAAAGGAATAAGTTAGGATTTTCACATGGAACAACTTTTTCGTGCATGGATTGTAGTGCTGAAGGAAAAGTGCTGACGTTTGCGGAAATTGAACAATGAGATGGTTTCCTTTTGGTTATCGTTGTTAGGTTATCAGATTTTTTTATAGCATTCTTCCATTAAATCATCTAAGAACCCAAATTGATAAAAGTATAATAAATTGCTTCCTTAATCTAATGCAAATTGACATATTATTTCCTGAATAAATGATTTTGAAAATAATGGTTTTGATTTTCAAAGGATTTTTCAATTTATAGTGCTTTGACATCAATTAAATTAGAAAAACTGAATTTTTGAAATCGAAATGTTATTTCATAGAGGATATTTTATACTTCAAAAATAATGTCTAGTAGTATGTTTTGATAAAAATGCATTATTTGAATGACTTCAAAATTTAATTTGAAATCAATCATAATCATTTAAGTTTGGTTTTGTATGTAAGATGCAAACATGTAGGAAAATTAAGGAAATGTTGGTGAATTCCCAAAATGAAATTAATGAATTAAAGTATATATTTTTAATCAAACATTTGGTGGAGAAATCAGAATTTATAAACGTGTGAAAACCCGTTTATGCCAATATATATATATAATATAAGCATTATTTTGTTTGAAGCAGAATGCAGTTTCGATAAGCAGTGAAGAGACTTTGCATTTTTAAATTCGTTTTATTCTCTCCCTGGAGGCAGGCATGATTTATTTACAAGAAGATGCAGACAAGGACGTCCGCCAAGGAGCAGAAGTGGAGAAGAGCGAGAAAAAAAATATCCCTCGTTTTATATAACATGATATATTGATAGGGAAAATTATTTTTTACAGTGCTAATATTTTATTAAGATTCTGGTAGGTATTTCTGACGCATGTCAATCACAAGTAAGGGAAACACAAGGATCTTTAAAAAAGAATGTACTAATTGGACAATTTTCTAGCCCTTCACGCGGAGAGTATGAAAGTGTGGGCATTTAGCCGATTCAACAATTTTGAAACTTCTCTTGAAGTAATTAAGTACAGAGAGTGGAATTGGATCAGGAATATTTTAGAATGAAGTTACTATGGGCTAAATTAAGATAAAACTTTTTTGAATCACTTTGGATTTAAATTAGAGTATTGGAGTTTAAAATATCATTACGCGCGCACACACACACACACACACACACACACGCACGCACGCACGCACACACACACACACACATATATATATATATATATAATATGCTAAAAGAAGAAAAATTCCAGACCATTATCTATAAGCCAAATTATATTAAGAATGTGATTTAAATCTGAAATAATGGCTTACAAAAAATGATATGACTGATATACCATTCAATATTTTAATTCAATTCATTTCGTTCTAAGAATAACTCATTTGCCTGTTTCGAAACTCGTTTAAATGTCTGTCTGTCTGGTAATATGGTAAGAAAAAAAAGCAGGTTTATACTTTTCATTTGAAACCTCTTAATACATTGATTCATTTATAGAGCTTAATGTTTTTATAATGAGGCTTGCGAATTCTTCTAATAAATAAATTAAATTCATTCCTAGAATTTAAATGGAAAAGTTTTTTTTAATCAAATTAGTTAAAAGACTTTATTTTGAATTCATTATTTATTGTAAAGAAATTTAGTTCACAGAAAAATATTACCAACAATTAAAATTTTATTTTCTCTTAATAGATTCTCCTCCAATATTTTGTATATCCCATCAATTATTTATTTAAAACAAGTATGTCCTCCAAAAAAGCACAAAACTGTAGTTAAATTAAAAATATTTAATAATCCTAGTTCCCATGCTCATTTTCTGCTCTCAAAATTTAGGGCGACGCTAAAATAATTAAGCTACATTTTTGTAACTCGTTAAATAAATTAGTTTTCGAGAAATAAATATATTAATTTCTTTCAGAAATAGATATTTGGTTTCGCCGCTATAAAATTCGAAAAAAAAAAATGTGCAAAAAAACTAAAAGTTGATTTATTAAACAGATATTTTCTGAAACGTGTTATCTTCATTTTCACTTTTATTCAAATGTTTAAACATACAAATAAACAGGCCGGAAAATTTTCAATTAAGAAAATGTAATTTCATATTAGAGCAAAACAATTAATACTAGTATTGTCTGCAGTTAATCCGCAACCTTGTTTGTGAATTCTATTCTTCAAAATGAGGTTAGTTTTAAAAAATCATAACTAAGTTATTTTGTAAGAAACTGAAATGCACTTGAGAGATTTCTTCTTAGATATGTTCTTTTATATGAAAAGAGAAAAATGTTGAAAAATGTAAAAACCATGTTTACTGAGAATCAATTTTTTTTTTTTAAATTGGAAATGCATTTTGATAAGTTTATTTTGAATTATTATAAAACTATTGCTTGTAAACTAATTCAGTTTGAGTATTTTTAATTCGAGATCTTCTTAATTAAGAATTTATCGATAAATTAATCTTATAAATTAATTCGTATTCTCTTGTTATTTATTTTATTGTATTAAAGGGAATTAAATTTGCTTGTGATTACAGAAACGCATGCAAATGAGTTTTAGTTACTCCACATGAAAATATTCATGGAAAAGCAAAAAGTGAAAAACAATTTAAGAACTAAAAATTATTTAATTGATTAATTCTTTTCCATAAGTTTCCTCAAATTTCAGATATTACATATACTTTATGAACGCCAAGTTTTTCTTTTTTCAAATATATGTGAAATCAATTTGTTTTTGTTTTTGATATAATATTTTTTATATATATACTGCGTATTTTAATAGTATTAGATATAATAATATATAATATGGGTATATATTTATTGAAATGATTATTTTTGAATAAAAAAATTTAATAAAGCATAAATCCATTTACATCTATATATTTCCAACTCATTAAAGATAACTGACTGCAAGAAAACTACTTTTTTTTTATTTTCTGTAATATTTCATTCCTTTATTTTCTCTTGTTTTATGTGTTAATTTCACTAATAAAAGAATTAAGACAATAAAAAATTAACATTATTTACATCTACGTTATCTAAGTAAAGTCTTAGAGTATACATGTAACTTACGTATAACTTGCTGCCTTTAGGGACAAGCTGGTTCATGAGGGTTAATGATCGCTAAAATTTTAATTAAATATTTTACGTAATTTGGTTTTAATGGTTTCTTTCGTAAAATAGTTTTAAGTTTGAAATTTTTGGTGAATATATAATCATAATAATTAGACGCCATATGCCCTTCTGTTCATGTGCCATTTAATATCTTTTCATTTTCCAATTCTTTTCTGTCAGCCCTCTTAAAATTTGAGAAAAATGAATACACTTTGCTATTTTTGGTATTGTAACAATGAAATCAGACTTCAAACTTAAAACAATGTAAAATTTGGCATTTTCTTCACAAAAAGCATTTACTTCATTAATAGTAATTTAAATACAAATATAAAAAGTATTTTAAATGAAAATATACAATTGAGAATTACTTATGAGAATTAAGTAAAACTATCCCTGTTTTCTTGAAGTTTCCGTTTCTTGAAGTCCGCAAATAAGGCTATAAGAAAGAAAATTAGACATGGCAAGAATTCGACTGTTCAACAAAAATGAAAGAAAAATCTGCATTTTTGAAAAAGATTTTTTTCAATAACTTGCGTGTTCCTCCAAAATTCTTAAGTTATTGCATTATCGCCCGTTATACATTTAATATTCATTCAAAAATCTGAAGTTTTTTTTTAGAAAAAAATATTTAAACAGCAAAAAAAAAAAAAAAAAAAAGCATCATTGTAAAAATATTTTTTGAAAATTTTATATTTTGAAAATTATTTTTACTCTAATATTTTTGGAAGTTATTGCGAAACACCACAAAAATTTGTCACGGTTTTAATTAATTAAAATTTTAATCAAAACTCCAAAACAAACTGCCCATAGACCCACATTTCTACCCTCTGAACTATATATGAGCTAATTGTAGCTCTACGTCAAACAGTCTCACTTGTAGAGCACCAAAACACATACACATTTTCATCTTTATTATTATCGCAGATAAATAAAGATATTGGCTGAAAAATTTAAGGATATTTTGGCGTAATTTGAAAATTTCCAAATAAATCCATTATCTAAGAGGGTATCATGGAATAATCTGAAAATTGCCAATTAAATCGAGCCCACAAAAGGGAAAAATATTGAATAATTCATACTAGTTCTATTGCCTCAGGATAGATTCAATCTCACTCTAGATTTATTTTAAATTAATTTGCCAATCCCATTATTGCAAATCCTGTTACTGCAGTTATTAAGTACTGTCTAATAGCTAATATTTGGCGATATATGCAGTACTTGCAGTAAAATTGCCATTATTTTAATAAGATTTACTCCAGAGTAACATTTGCAGATTTTCATAAATTTCCTTTGGTACAAATGGTTTTTAATTACACAGAATTAAATGCGCTAGATTTCTCTCAATATTATTTTTTATTTTATCTGAAAGACGTTCCGATATTTAATTAAAATATAAGTCATTTGATCTTTAATGTAAAATGAAGATTAAAAATCTCCCATTTTAGACAAACTCTAGAAACTATTTCATTCATTAAAATGCGTTTTCATCTTTATTGGTTAAAATATAAAACATTTTTGTTATAAATTAATCTATATTTATAAATTTACACAATAATATGTAATAAACTATTATTTATTACAAAAAATGTATATAGTTTAATATTATAATTATTTTTATAGTAAATTGTTTCCAAGATAAAAATAAATCAATTAAATATCTAGTTCAAACAAATTTCATTTCTTCCCATATTTTACGTTAAGATACACATTCTAATTGCATAAACGCAATGAATTCTACAGACCAAGCACATGATTAGTTTGTAAACACTTAGAATTTTAGGAACTAGTAAGGAAGCAAGAAATTAAATAAAGAAATAAAATGAAAATAGTTAGATATTTGAAAAAGCAATACGTTCTGCTCGTAAGTCTACGAAAATATTTCATATTTTCTACTCTCCTATATCAGAATTTTCAATTTCTGCTTTATAAGTTGAGCTAAATATAAGAAGCACTGGATTTCGAAAACAGATCGATTCACTAACCACCTGCTGGGAAATCTAATAAACTAATCGGTTTAAGCGCATATTTTCATCGACGTGACATCTGCAGGTGGAAACTTCATTTTCGTCTTACTCGCAATAATCAAGTTTAATAATCCAAAGCTTTTTAATATCCACTTTCAAAATAATTTATTACATCGTTTTATTATATTGATTATATATAATAGATGAAAAAGATGAGAATTCCAAATTTGTTTAAGTTTTGATCTTTGAATTCCTTTCAATTTAAAATGAATTATTTCTTATGAAATTGCAATAGATCAGTTTTGATATAAAGAATTTTACATAAACATTAGATTATAACGTAGATAATATTAATGCAATCTCAACTAATAATAAAGATGCTTTTGTGTGTAATAGCGCTCTACAGACCAGACAATTTGGCCTTCAACTGCCACATTTGGCAGATATATACTTTAGAGATAGGCAATATACATCTCTCAGTGATCTTTTTTTGAAATTTTTATTAATTTGATTTAGACTAGATTTCACAGTTTTTTCGCAATAATTTCAATAAATATAATTGCATAAAAATAAATTTTATATTGTTTAAAAATTTACAAAACTGTTTCGCTAATAATACTTCTCTGATATCCGTGTAAACTTTTACTGAATACATGCAATACAATAGATTATGTGGTGAAACGTATAAGCCAGTTAACAGCTACGCTACTCGAGCAATTATTTTTGTAATGTGGTCATGTTACTGGGCTGCGAACCACAAGGTTCCAGGTTCTATCTTCACGCATACCAATTCGCTACATTGGTGACCTTATACGATGAATTTTCAACCTTTGTACAGCTGTTGGGGCGCCATCTAGCCACAGCAAACCAAAGTCGTCAGATTCACTTGACGCTGCAACACAAAATCGTCAGACTCACTTGAAGCAGCAACAGCAACCACTCACACGAGCTTGCGCTTGGCGCTACTCAAGCGAGTACAGGCGCATTAGAATCAACAGCTAATAAATAATACATCACCATTCAATATTCATATCGTTCGTCTCACCTCCGACTCACTGGAGGGTGTTGAAAGCTTATACTCTGTGTTGAAAGCTTATAAGCCAGTTAACAGCTACGCTGTATGAGCAATTGCTTTTGTATCGTGGTCATGTTATTCGGCTGGGAACCATAAGATACCAGGTTCTATACTTGCTCATAACAATCCGCTACAATTATATTTTTGCTCTGAAATTCAAAGCATTTGCATTATTTTATCGAATATTTAAAGGCGTGATTTTCTTCAACTGTTGAAAAATAAAGAAGGTAGATTCTACTTAATATATGTATAGTTTGCAAGGCGAATATAAATGATGCTACAATACCTAGAAATTTAAAAGAGAAATGAACTTCAACTGTATGATTTTAATAACACTATGATGTCACGTGACTAGTTTATTTTAGAATGGTTCATTTACACTAAGAGAAGAACATATGTAAGGTAATTAAATTAACACGGCTTGTCTGACAACTTTGAAAACTCATGGGCATGCAGATATTAGTGAAAGATTTCACGGGAATTAAATATAGTGTGGTTATATTTGAAGTTCCACTTTGAAATGGTCATAAAAGTAAAACTACTGGACCAAATGTTATCAAACTTGGTAATAGTTTAAAGGAGGGCATGATAATTTCTTTTCTGCCAAAAAAATCAAAAACTCATTATCAGGAAGGGGGAAGGGCGCTGTATGGAATATTGTTAAACCAAATAAGATATGATACATGGACATGTGCATAATATTCCTCCTTGATATGCTAAGAGCTACTGTAGAGAATGCATTAATGCGATGTAACTTGGTTTCAGAAAATGGTGGAAGCCACATTGAAAATACTTTATAGAACGTTTCAGAAACGATTAAACACATTTTAAACCGATATCTTTCTGTCTTGGCGCTGTATGCAATATTGTCAAACATATTATTTCCCTCCTGGTGGTGAGTTTTTGAATTTTTTTTTTTTTTTTTGGCGGAAAAGAAATTCCCATGACCTCTTTTAAACTATTTCCAAGTTTAATAATCTTTGGTCCAGTAGTTTTCCCTTTATGACCATTTCAAAGTGGAACTTTAATTACAACCACCCTGTAAAACAAGCAACTTAGCCAATGAACTAGTTGCCAAAAGCGATATTATAAATTATTTATATTCTTTTATGAATATAAATAAAAACAGCTCTAGGCATATACATACCCCATATCTTCTGAACAAATAGGTAGAGTACAACCAACTTTTGTCCATTTATTTGTTTAAAACAAAATAAGGAATATTGTCAATCTTCCAAAGATCAAATATTAATTAAATATTCAATTATTTGGAAATTATTCGAATTTTTTCAGTTTTCCCGCACTAATTTCGAAATAAATTATTCCACAAGAAACATATTTATACCGTCTCAAAATTCAAAATACTGCATTTTCTATTAAAACAATTTTATTTCTGTAATATTTTTCTTACCTTTTTCTTAATTTTTTTTAAATTATTAAATGTACAGAGACAGATTATTTTGAAAGAAGGAAATATTTAGATACTCTGTTTTTGGAAATATTAAGAATTTTAATTATTCTACCAATTTTTGCTTTTGAAATATTTTGCCAACATTTAAAAATGGCTTTGTCAATATTTGTAACGCTTATATAATTAGATTAAAATATGCAGGGTCAAATATTTCTATGAAGTAACGGAAAATAGCATAATAATTAAGAAGACAATTATATTAACCTTGGAACAATGGGAAATCTCAAGTAGCAATTTAACGGTTGTAACGTACTTCATTCTAGCTGTCAATCGACACACACAGAAAAACTTAATATTTGTACAAAGATAAATTCGATGCATAGGAATTGGAATTGTATTCAGTCTACTAATATATCTGATAATTTATACTATAATCCATTATGATGTAAGCCATAAACGAAAAGCAAACAGTGGATAAAGACTTTGAAATCTCTTTGGTCATGTTATTGACAATGAATTCATTTATCAATCATTTTGTAACACAACCATAAATACTAAAAATAAAGGCGAATATCCTTTTCTGCGTTACCAAATACTAAATTGTTTCCTCATATTTCTAATTCTTATTAATTTGAAGAATAGAGTATCGAAAATTTTACTACTTCCAGTATACTATATAGAGAAATAAATAATTAGCACAATCAAAGACATAGTCTTCCAACCCTAACAAATGCATTTGTTTCTCCAATTTTTTTTCTTATGAAAAATCATGACACTATGATACGTAATCAGGTATCACTTACCCCTCCCCCTTCCCTATCGTTCTGCATATTTGAGTGACATCACAACACAAAAATTTGACAGAGTCTTCTAACCATAGTAAATAGACTGATTTCAAGTACTTCATTCGCTCATTCATTTCGCTATTTGGCAAGTAGTGTAAGCTAAACCATATGTTTCGCTTTTATTGCTCAAATGAAACCAATACTTCTCGTGCAATAATTATTCAATAAGTAGTTTCCTGCTGTGGCGGTTTCCAAGTGCAGAAATGTGTAGTGCTGAAAAAAAATTTAAATATAATACTAATGAAAATTATTTTAATCTTCTCATTCATTGCAAATTTCTTATTCAAAAATAAAGAAAATTCTCTTATATTCCCAAAAACCATTATGGCAGCTAGTTTTTTAAAGGATTGTTAAACAAGCTGATAGTTGTAAAACATATACTCAGACATCTTCTGAGAAATCTCAGATAGCCACCCATTCCTTTAAACGCATCTGGGCGAGCGTTTCTAACAAACAAAATTTACGCTAAGATGATTCAATCTATTACACTTAAGACATTGTGTGATCACTTAAGTGCAAATTCCCTTGGGCGAAAATTTGAAGGGATATTCAGGTATTTGGGCACCTACCACAGTTTATTGGAATGGATATTTGGGACTTTTCAGTATTGATAGTTAAAGAATAAAAAAATTGATCTGAGTAGCCGAAAATTTTAATTGTGATATTATGAATTATATTTAAGAAAATTGCGCACGCGCTTTTCAAAAGGTAACTTGTAGCAGAAAAAAAAAAGAAATATTTTAAACAGCTCTGATTATGTAGTAAAAATGCGAAATCAGAACCAAAACGATAAAACAGCAAATAAGAAAAAACGGAGGAAAAAAATCAGGAGAGCATATTTATATTTCGATATAAGGGAAGATATAACTCAGTCTCAAAAACATTAGGTGCTGAAACCTTCATCAAATCGATGTTAAGTAGGTATGTGATCTGTGAAATAGTGATGCGCAGTGAATGAATTTTAATACTGTGGAGGGCAAATCGCGTTGTAGCCCCAGTCTGTATATTTATTACATGCTACTTCATTTATTGCTATTCATTTGTTTTTATTGTTTTTTTTGTTTTGTTTTTCATTCATTTTCTGCCACTTTTCTTCCTTTTCACCTGTTATTGTACTGAACGAATTTTTTCGATGTCGAGAACAAATTGGCGTGAAGCCTCTCCATTATATTTCTTACATGTTGATTCTTTTTAGGCAGTCTTTCTTCGTTTACATTATTCTTTTATTTATTTAATTACTTTTATCGAGTTTTCAATAATAGGAAAAATATTAAATAAGATTAAAAAAGAAAAAAAGCGAGATCTTAAAATAATGTAAAGATATAATCTGAAGCTCTGCAGCTCTAATATGCTAAGAGAATCTGGAAATCCTGTCAGTTAGTGAATGGACTAGCTAACTAGCAGTTATTATTCTGATAACAATTAGATTGAGAATAAGTTATTTTCGATAAACAACTCTTAATTAAATCTTTTATTAATTTGGAAGAGTTTTTAATGAAAAATTAAAAATAAAAACAAAATCAATATGCTCTTAGAGTCGTCAATAGAGATTTTCATTTTCATTTTAAAAATAAAAACAGATATTTAATAAAGGATTTAAATCTTTCAGAAAATTCTTTTGTTATACAAGGCTTATTTCTCACAAAAAAATTTATGTTTCCTATTATGATGGTACATCTGTTGGTGACTGGAAATGATGAGTTTATACAATATGACTGTCTTATCTCAGAGCAAAATTAAATTAAAATTAAATTCTCATATGAAATCCTCGATGTCGAAAACTTACTCTGAGGATTTAAAGTGATTTTAATTATTTAATTGCGTTCTGACGGTCTTTCAATGATATAGCATTTATTTCTGAATTAAAAAGAAATCTCAAAGAAATAAAGAAGAAAAAGTACCTTCGTAAGAAAATTAAACTTCTTTGAATGAAATGTATTAAGAAACTTTAATTTTAATTACAGGAAACCCCGCTGGTTTGCAAAAATTGATTTATCATCTACATTTCTTTTTATTTTTTTCTATTTTATTATAAAAAGAATAAAAAAGATCGGATCTTGCTTGAATTGTATTGCATCTGAGTATGTATTGTCCAATGAGTAATTTGATTCCAATTATATGCACGTTTCCAGTTAGTTTTGGATTCTTTCTTACTCTATCCTCTGAATTGCATTGTGTAGAATTCTCAATGTTGAAAGAGGAAAATGAAAACACATTATTTCAGTTCTTTTATCAGTTGAATTTTTTTCAATTGATAAAAGAACTGAAATATCAAGGAAATAATTTTACTGAACTTTTTAAAGAAAGAATTTTATTGATTTTTTTTTTACAGAAATATTCAAGGAAAGAATGTTGAATATAGATAAGAATTTTGATTAAATAAAAGTTGAATTTTAAATAATTCATGGTCAGTCAAATTACTTATAGTTGTTAATTAATTCTACTTTTTAAAATTATACACTTTTAAAAATTTTTTAAAGGTGAATCATAAGATTAAATAACAAGACTTCGAAAACGACTGATCAAAATTTATCAGTTTAAAGCTAAATTTCACGATCATTACATTATAAAAATTTGGAATAGAAAGGCCCAGCTTACCTGGTTTGACATAAGACTCATAGCGGGACCGGTGGGGATTTATTTTTTGCATACAAACAGCTTTCATAAAAGAAGGTGGAAATTACGAACGAAATTCAAATCGTTGTAAGCAATTATAAGAAAAACTGTAAAAGAGTTAAAAAATAATTAAAATTAAGATTACGAAAATATTGTGTTGTGACTTTATGCACTTTATAAGCCCACTGACAGTTATCTGTGAGCGATTTAAGCCGAGTGAGCGTCTCTTATTTTTTCAGTAGCGCCAACTACTGCTAAGAGTACGACAGCTACTACAGAGTACGGCAGCAAGACTGCGAGACATCCGTTTTCACAACCTCACCTCACAGATAGAATACAGAAAAAGAACAAACATGCTCAAATCGGGACTCGCACCTGGGGCGCCCACATCACGGGGAAGACGCGCTATCCTAATGCCAGGAAGTTGGCTCGAAAAAATTGAAAAGCATTATAAACAAAATTTCAAAAAAGTGCAAGTTAAAAGCAATTCAAAAAACCAACTACAATAAAATCAAAATGTAATCAAATGCAATAAACAAACATTCGCACGTAACCCTTTGAAACTTTTATTACAACTTGAATTAAGAAGAAACAACATTTCAAAGTAGCTCTTTAGAGGCGGTTGCACAAAGTTGCTGTTTTTTTTAAAATCTTAACAGAAATCCTCTCTTGTTTTGTAAAATTTTAAACCAAATGGGTCTGTGCTAACATGCTGGTTCTTTGATTTTTTTTTTTTTTTTTTGGTGAGTAGACATTTTAAAAAAATATATATCAACGTCAGTGATCGGCCTACAGAGAATAGAATGGAAAATTTAGTTGTGTGAGTCTGCTTACATGATAGGGAAATGGACGAAGCACAGAAAATTAAAGTTAAAAATTGAATATATATTAAAATTATTTCCAATCAGGAAACATGATTTCTAACCCTCTTCCAGAATTCAAAGTTATATTTACCCCAAACTATTCATTTTGTAATATTCTGCCTAACAATATTGTAGTGCAGCTAGGATGTAATAGTTCTATATGAACCAATTTAAATGGATGAACTAAAAAATAAATGCAGTGCAACTGCTGCCTTAGCAGAATTGGAAGGATTGCACACGACCAGCTTAAATGAGAAAAATATAACTGATGGTATTTCGCTGTCCTTCATCTGGCTGTATACTTTGTAAAGGAACAGTTGTTACTGAATTCAACTTCAAATGGGGGGGGGGGGTAAGATATATAGTTTTGAGTGAATTTATCAGCTTTCATGTGGAAAACAAACTTATTCAGAAGCAAACAGCAAATATCATAAAGAAGTACAGACTGTTGATTGTTTTCAAAACGAATGAGTTGTGATAATAATTGATAAATAGTAAGATTTCCACTATTAAAAATATCCCATTGAATGGATTTAATTGCCTTATGAGAAAATACACTTTATAAGATACTATAGGAAATAACATGAAGAAAGACAGCATATTGCGAAGTTCATATTTTTCATTACTGCTCGCTCTTTGATGAATGCATGGAAAAGAGATTTGTTGCTATAAAAATCAATTTTGGGAAGGAAAAGTGAACATCTACTCAAAATGGATAAGTAAACTAATATTTTTTTGTGATATCTATCCATAACAGTGGGGTATATTAGATCATTTTAGTCCTTAAAAGGATATATTTTTCATTGACTGAATGATTTTTTAATCTTTTTAAAAGAAAAGAATTGAGTAATTTGAATTGTTTTAATAATAAATATTTAATATTTTACTTGTCCAGCCGGTTGGGCTGGATCAGTTACGAAAGAGTTAACAAAAGGATGTGAAGGGTGGATGTCACAGTAATATACATGCACCTCAAGAATATCCCCTAATTTGGTTGAACTAACATTTGAGTTTTTCAGTATCGAAAAAAAATATTAGCACTAATTTTAAATGGAGCATTTATTTACATGCAAATTTATTTTAGTTTTGTTTCAATTTTCAACTATTTAAATCTTTAAAATGATATTCAAACTGATTAATGATATTCAGACTTTCAAAAATAATCTTAAATGAATTTTACTGAAGAAGAAGAATGTTAGTGAACCATTCCATAAATGTATATATTTGTATTTGACAAACTCATCAATATAAAAATAAAAAATAAATAAAAATAAAAAAAGATCAATATAAAAAATATTGAGTAACATCAATATTCACTATTCAAGGAAGGAAAAATGGCTTTACACTTTATGGAATTCACATACGGAACAATTGTAAATTGTAAAAAAAAAAACATCTGCTATTCCTTTTTTCATTAAATTCCTATATTCTGTCATGCTTAGAAAAATTAACGTTATCTAAATATATGAAAAGTTGTCTTTTTATTGAAACTATTTTAATTAAAAATGATTGATCGATTTATTATATTTACCGGTCGTAATAAATAACAACTTATCATCTACATTTACACCAACAAATGCAAAATTTCTCTGCCATTAAAACATTTTAAGTCACACTAAGTCATTC
Source organism: Argiope bruennichi (assembly GCF_947563725.1). Classification (NCBI taxonomy): domain Eukaryota; kingdom Metazoa; phylum Arthropoda; class Arachnida; order Araneae; family Araneidae; genus Argiope; species Argiope bruennichi. Next base: position 98,079,146 of record NC_079155.1, read on the forward strand.
TAATTAATATTTTATCCAAAAGAAAGATCAGATCACTGAACATGTTGTGCGTGACTAAATAATTGACTAATCAATGTTTTACTAAGCAATTAATCAATCAAAAAATATCATAGAGATTTACAATTTCTTTACAAATTTCAACACTTAAAGAAAAATACTTAAAGGTAGTCTGATATAATTTTTTTTATAAAAGCTTAAAATTTGCGAATATGTTAAAATCTCGAGATATATTACAACATCGGCTACAATATTGATCATAATATTTTCTCTTTCTGTTCTTAATTGTCTAGACAGTAATTGAATATAAGAATAAAACGAGTAACCATATAACTATTATTATTCGTTAAAATATAACAGAAATATAAAAGAAAAGATTATTGATTTATTTTATTAAATTTCCGTTAAATTAGAATCATTTATATTAATCTGGAACACATTAAATTAAAAAAGAAAATACAAAAACTAGCGCAAAAAACTGAGCATTATTTGATACCATCTTGCAAAAAATTAATTTTTACTATACATTATCGATGCATATTATAATTACATATAATTATTTTATATTTCTTAATACAGAATCTTGTACAAAAAATTTCGTCAAGAGAAACAATTTGCTTTTAATTATACCCCCTCTTGTCCTTTTCTTCCAGATTCTTTTAATAAAACAAACATGAAGCTTCTTATTTGATTAAAACACTTCAAAAGACGTATCAAAAAATTGTTCTTAACGTTATTCGAGTTTTAATGATATATTTTGAAAAGAAATACAGACCCATTAACGTTGAAATGGTAGGAGAATCTCCTTATCAGAGGTTTAATTGGAAGTCTCCGCGCATAGTAGTTTATAGTTTTTGTAATGGCCTCATGGTGATTCTTTCCCTAATGTAAGATGATCGGAGAAATTACAAGATTCGAATTTTTAATTATGCTGTAAAAACGTTAATTTGCAAGTGAAGATTCCTCCAAGTATCTATTTATAGAAAATGTACAACATAATAAACAATTTGCAGTAATTGTTTGCTCGGAAATGATGCAACCATCTCACTTTAATTCTGAAATTAACTTTTCTGGAAATAAAGACTTAAAGAAGGATGCAGATTATACTATGTTTAAAAGTTATTTTATATAAGATACTTTATTTATATCAAAAATTTAATAGAATAATAATGAGTTCTCCAATGGAATAATTTTTCCTCTTTTTGTAAAATACTATTAATAATTCTCCATCTAAAGTATTAGCAATCCTTTTATAAATGGTAAAAAGCAAATTCGATGCAGTCGATGTATAATCTTTTAATAATATTAAGTTGCCAGTGTCTCTTATAGAATAATCAATATCTTAATAAAGTTTTAAGTTTAAAGTATAATGCAGCTGTTTGCTCCATTAACATTTTATTTTATTTTTCTACTGGAATAAATTGTAAAGTAATTATATTTTAGTTTATATAGACATGCATTTTATTTTTATTCTTTTAAAGGGGTGTAATTAGTAATAATAACAAAATTAAGTAGGTATTATTATATTAAACATAGTGTAATGTTATGCGCTATCCAAATACTTAGAATATCGGTACATTTATGCATTTTTAGAGGGTTTTCAAATACCTATCATTATTTTCGTGAAAAACTGGCAAATTTAGAATACAGTTTTAGACACTGTATTATATCATAAGCAATTTATGGTAAACATTTGGTTATTTAAAAAAAATGCCATCAGTAAAAGTGAGTTTTACTGAAATAACACGGCAGTGAACTGAGCATTAACCCAACTATTTCATAGGTAATCACCATTAATCTACAATTCTTTTTTCTCCTCTACAGTAACAATTTATCTTATCTTTTCTTAATTATAGCTTTGAAAAATGAATGGTTCTATTTTTCTATGATAAGAATGTTTCAATTTTCTCAATCAACATGAAAAAAATTATTTTCAAACAATCGTTAGATTCCGCAGTGTATTTTCTACATGCTGATTAATTTTAGGCATTCTTCCTTCGTTTACATCAGTCTGTTATTTATTATTATTTATTATCACATTTATCGAGCTTTCAATATTAGAAAAGAGGCTTAATAAGATTAAAAAAGAAAAGGCAAAATCTTAAACTGCTATTAAGATACTCGTTGCAGCTCTAATATGCTAACAGACTTTGGAATCTTGTCAGTTAGTGAATGAACTAGGTAACTAGCTATTATTATTCTGAGACCAATTGGACATAGAATAAGTCCCTTAACTAATATTTTCGATTAACAACTCTGAATGAAATCTTTTATTAATTTGGAAGAGTTTTTAATGAAGAATTAAAAATAAAAATAAAATAAATACGCTCTTAGAGTTGTCAACAGAGATTTCGATTTTCATGTTAAAAATAAAAACTAATATTGAATAAAGGATTTAAATACTTCGGAAAATTCTTTTGTAATATAAGGCTTATTTCTCACAAAACAGTTTCTGTTCCCTATTATGACGGCACATCTGTTGGTGACTATCAAATGATGAGTTCATACAATATGACCGTCTTATCGCAGAGCAGAATTAAATTAAAATTAGATTCTCATATGGATTCCTCGATGTCGAAAACTTACTTTGAGTAGATGAAGTGATTTTAATATATTTAATTGTGCTCTGACGGTCTTTCAATGATACTGCATTTATTCCTGAATTAAAAAGAAATCTCAAAGAAATAAAGAAGAAAAAGTGCATTCGTAAGAAAATTAAACTTCTTTGAATGAAATGTATTAAGAACCTTCTAATTTTAAATACTTCAAAACCTGCTGGTTTGTTAAAATTGATTTATCATCGGGATTTCTCAATTTTCCATTTTTTTTTTTTTTTTTTTTGTAAAAAAGAATAAAAAGATCGAATTTTGTTTGATTTGCATTGTCCAATGAGTAACTGAATTCCAATTATAACAAATTTCCAGTTCGTTTTGTATTCTTTCTTATTTATCCTCCGAGTTGCATTGTGTAGAATCTTTTATGTTGGAAGAAGAAAATGAAAACACGTTATTTCAGTTCTTTTATCAATTGATTTGTTTTCAATTCATAAAAGAACTGTCATTTCAAGCAAAGAATTTTATTAAAAAAAATGTACTAAAATTTTCGAGGAAAGAATTTTGAATAAAATAAAATTTGAATCTTAAAGGCTTCATAGTCAATGAAATTGCTTATACTTGTTAATCAATTCTATTTATTTTTAAAGTTATACACTTTTTTAATTTTTATAAAGGCGAATCATAAGATTAAATAATACGATTTTGAAAATTATTGATTAAAATTTATCAACTTAAAGCTAGATTTTATCATCACTACAGTCCAAAAAAGTGGAGTAGAAAGGGCTAGTTTACCTGGTTTTACATAAGACCCATAGCGGGCCGGTGGAGATTTAAACACATTCATAAAAGGAAATTACGAATTGAATTCAAATAATTATGACGAATTATAAAACTAAAGAGTTAAAACAACGAATGAAAGAGTTAAAAAATATTAAAAGCAAAACTGCGAGACAATTGAAAAACATTCTAAACCGAATATGAAAAGAGTACAGAATGAAAATAATTCCAGAAACCAGCTACAAAAAAAATGAATCAAATGCTATAAGCAAACAACCGCACGTAACCCATTAAAACTTTTATTACAACATTAATTAAGAAAAAAAAACATTTCAAGGTAGCTCTGTTACAGACGGTTGCACGAAATTGCACTATTTTTTTAAATTTTAGCAGATACACTCAGTTGTTTTGTAAAATTTCAAATCAAATGGCCCTATGATCACATGCTGGTTCTTTGAGGGGAAATTATTTTAATGAGTAAACAAATAAAAAAATTATATCAACTTCACCGATCGACCTGAAAAATTCACTATTTTCTTTATTTAGTACAATTTTTATTTCGTATTACAATTTAAGACTGATGGACCATTTCATAAATGTATGTATTTGTATTTGAAAAACTCGAGAAATTGATAGAGAAAAATATATAGATTTGTATCTAAAATCACCATTCAAGGAGGGAAAATTGGCTTTACTCAAGACTGAATTCTTTTCCGAATAAATTTTGAGTTATAAAAATATGTTATTTTTTTAATTAATTTCCAGCATTGTATCACACTAACCAATATTAACGCTATCTAAATGTATGAAAAATTGTCCTTTTATTAAAACTATGATATAGTAAAAGTGATTAGTCCATTTATTAAATTTACAGGTCATAATAAATAATAACCGATTATCCACATTTATTTCATATGCAAATTTTTTCGCCATAAATACATTATATACCACCGGAGGAGTTCATATCTTATCCAAACGCAAGATCAGCTCATTAAACTTTTTGAGAGTGGAATAAGCAATTGATTAATCAATGGTTTACTAAGTAATTAATTAATCAAATAACTTCTCTTCACTCAATTTTAGTCAAAGTATAATAAATATTAACAATTTTGTTACAAATTTCAATCTTTTTGTTTTTTTTTAAGATTTTATGTTCTAATATCTATAAACGTCATGCATAAATTCAATAATAATTTCGCAAATAATGTCTTTAGATTTAGAAAGGTTTAAAATTTATAAATCTGTCAAAATCTCCAAATTCATTATAAGAGTGGTGACAGTCTTGATCATATTTTCTTTTTCTGTATTTAATAGTCTAGACAATGATTAATTATAAGATTAAAACGAGAAACCATATAACTATTACTGTCCGTAAAAATATAACCAGAATATTTAAAAACGGAATTAATTTTATTTTATTAAACTTCCATTAAATTAGATTAATTTAGATTAATCTAAAACACATTAAATTAAAAAAGAAATACAAAAACTGGCGCAAAAAAAATCTAGTATTATTTGTTACTGTTATGCAAAAAATAAATTTTTATATGTTATCAATGCATATTATAATTACATATAATTATTTAAAATTTCTTAATACACATTCTTCTACAAAAAATTTCAACAAAAGATGAAAAAAAATTCCTTTTAATTATATTACCACTTTTTTTTTCCAGCTTCTTTTAATAAAACAAACATGAAGCTTTCTATTTGATTAAAACACTTCAAAAGACGTATCAAAACCTTGTTCTTAACATTATTCGAGTTTTAATGATATATTTTAAAAAGAAATACAGACCCATTAACGTTGAAATGGTAGAAGAATCTCTTCATAAGAGACTTAATTGGAATTCTCCGCGTATAGTAGTTTATAGTTTTAGTAATGGACTCTCTAGACTCATGGTGATTCTTTTCCTGATGTAAGATGATCGGAGAAATTACAAGATTCGAATTTTTAATTATGTTGTAAAAACGTTAATTTGCAAGTGAAGATTCCTCCAAGTATCTATTATAGAAAATGTACAACATAATAATCAATTTGCCGTAATTGTTTCCTAGGAAATGATGATGTACCATCTCACTTTAATTCTGAAATTAACTTTTCTGCGAATAAAGACTTGAAGAAAGGTACAAGATTATTCTATGTTTAAAAATTGTTTTATATAAGAGGTTTTATTGATATATTAGAAAAAATTCTGTAGCGGAAATAAGACTTCAATCCTAAATTATTTGTTTTCTGCACTCATTTTTTTTTTTCAAAAAAATATATTTGGTTTTAGCAAAAAATCTTTTTGTATTAAGTGAAGTTCCAATATTTCTGCTTCGATTAAAAGTTCAAATTTCACGGGAGATGATAGAAAATTCCTAAGACACTTAACACAATCTGCACAAAGATGTAAGGTGTCTATAATAAAACGAGTTATAAAATATCAACATTTGGAAATTAAAAATATTTTGCTGAAGTAGCTATTAAGTAATCATGTTACATAGACTGTTGAATTAGAAAGTTTAGTGAACAATCATTTTACGAACTGATCGCAAAAGTCGGCTGTTCAAGATTAAAGATTGATTTATGAAAAACTTTTGATGAATCTCATTTACGGCAAGATTGTTGAAAATAATTAATCTTCCAGCCCATTTTTTTCTGCGAGTATCAAATGATTTTATATAATGATTTGAAATTGTTAACTGATACTATGCTAAAAAAATCATTTTGAAAATGAACCATATTCATTTTTTGTCAACTGCTAGAAAAATGTCGAAATTAAAAATGAAAATGTTTTATTTCTGATTTATTTTTTTCTGTTTAATTATTGTTTTTTTTTATTTCTTTTATTTCTTCTAAATACCTATTCAGTATTTGCAAAATAAAATTATTCTTGATAATTAAAAAAAAATGTTTGAAAATTTGTTAAAGTCTTTGATTTCTTAAATCTGATTTGACAATCTGACCTAACTGATTCAAGGTCTTTTACTGCCTCCTGAAGACAATAACGGTATTCAAATTAAAAAGAGTGAAACTGCGTACATAAGATAGAAAAGCATGCTTTTCGGGGTCGGTATCTCTTTGAAGCCGGCGTTTCTTCCAAAAAAAATTTGGAAGTCACAATTACATTACTCTCCATAATTACATTAAGTCTTAATTACTTGACTCTATATAATTACATTAAATAAAATGTGATCTCGAAATTTCTTCTAATTGGTTGTGTTTATTTGCTATTAAATCACATGTATAACATGATGTTCAGGATTTTGCTTTTGAATTATTTTTTAAATTGTGATAAACATTATATGTATATTTTTTATTTAACACCTGTTCATTTTATATAATAAATATTTTTATTGGCAATTGTTGACTCATAGCATCAAAATATCATTAAAAATTTATATATTCCGATAATTCATATTTAATGGCACTTTCTTTCTTGGTATTTTAACGTCATTTTATGTTTATTCTTCATGTAATATGCGCTTATAGTAAACAAAATCTTTCTTACATTTTTAATGAAGCTAGAAAAATCAAACGATTAAATATAAAACAATGGAAATGGTCTTATTTTAATTTTAACAATGAATTATATGGTAGAAAATTATTTAACAAAATATTTTAAGAGAATTGATTAAAAATTTAATTGATATCATTAAAAAGAAATCTTTTTGAGTTTTAGATGATATCCGAGTAATGTTTTTTCAAAAAATATTTTGAAAAATAAAAATTTATTTTTATTTTTAATTAATTAAAATTTTAGTAAAATTTTGAAAATATCTTGTAGATTTAAATTCACCCCATTCTTTAAAGTATATTGTAACTAATTTGGTGGATTTGGATCAAAAATGTCTTTTATTTATTTATATTAACACCCTGTTCCTTCAAGCAACAATAGAGCTATCAACAACACCTGTAGAGACTCAATTCAAGTTCCTTTTACTATTAGTGGACAGAAATTTTAATATCCGAAACTCCGGCGTGATTTAACATATTTTTATTGTTTAAATTATCCTGTAAAAATCATACTAATAATTTCCGTTGATTATTTTTTTTATACATTAGTTGCATACAAATATATATAAATAAACTAATAAAAAATAAATGAAATGATCAGAAAGAATATTTCTATATTTCCCATTTAGCATATTCGCAAATCATAGTGAATCATAGCAAATATGTACACGCACGAACAAACAACCATTAAACTCATATTTGCAAGCTAAACTGAAAGATATGTTATAAGAATTCTTTATAAGAATCTGCATCTCGAAATCATTACGCTGGTGATAAATCGATTTTTACAGTTCCGAGTCTTGAGAAGTGATTTCTAGACGTTGAAAGTAAAATAGGGTTACAGAAGCAAAGCTCTCAAAGTCAAGGATTTCAAAAATCTGGAGCAAATTATATTTTTCTGCTGTCATCTCATCTGCTGCCTATGAATTATGCATAACTTTTCATCGTGCCATGTTTATAATTGCATTAACAATGCAGGGATGTTAAAACTTTGAGTGGAAAGGATGGGCTGCTTTCGCATTACATCGGTATTCTTTTGCGAAGGAATAATAACATTAGGATAGCGTCTTTTATTTCATAATGGATATCATAAAAGAGAAATGATTTGTGATTAAAAGAAAAAAAAACTTTTTTCGAACTTGGAGTGATTTCAGTTGAGCTGTTGTTGTGGTTAAAACTCTGAATAAATTAATATGGGAGTGTAATTAATTAATTTTAATGTCACTTGAAATAACTTCTTAGATTACAAGAATTAAAATAAAATAGATTTTTCATTTGGGATAGTATTAATCAGTAAAAAAAAACTTAGTGAAAATGTCTTTGTTGTATTAAAACGATATTTAATCGAATTTATTAAAGATTTAAATCTAAATATTTCGTATTGTAAAATATACACATAATTTTTCTTGTTAGGGCAAAAGTTGTTTTCATTTAAGAAGATTTAAGAGTATATAAACATTTTTCTTTGATTTTTTCAACTACTTCATTCATTCATAAAAATTAACAAAAAAAACTCAAAATTTTAATGAAAACTAATGCATCTGATTTTAATCATAGACTAAAATGCAATGTGAATGACTAAATGTAATAATGTGTTATATTAAAGTACTTAAACCAGGAGCAGGATTCTGTATATAATTTTCTTATTTATTTGTGATTTACATATTTTCACGTAAAAAATATTATTTAAATTTTAAATCGTATATTTTCTTGTTGATGTAATGAAATAGCAACTGCGTTTAGGTTTGTATGAAATTTAGTATGGTTTCATGACATTGCCAACACGTATGTACTAGTATGACACAATATTATTATATTGGGCAGAATTATTCATCACTTCAATTTGGTTTTGAAATGTGTCTAAATGCTATAAACTTGTATAATTTAAATTCACTGGAACTTTATATGTACATAATTTATAGTAATATAATGAGGTCTAGTACAACAAAAGCATAGAATTTTCCGGCAATAATAATACTGAAAAATATCATTTCTTGTATTCAGTTGATTTTTTTTACCTAGACGGGAAATAATTTTTGGATATGCTGCTTCATAGAGCTAGCATATTTCTGTGTACTCAATGTATAATACAGGCTAATAATAAAATAACCCTGTTAGGAGGCATCTGCTATAAAATTAATAAAATAAACAGAATTAAATCCCATATGTTCATTATAAAAGTTATATTGAAACGAATTCTACAAATAAAAAAAAATTGCAACAATAAACACTGGTATTACCAACAGCAAATCATTAATTACTATGCAAACAAGGAAAAAAATTAGACAAAATTTCATTATGCTTCGAATGATATAGGATGGAAAAGAATAACATGCAATTGAAACTCATCGAAAATGATCTTTTATTTATCGAATTTGGAGCTCACTGGTCGACATGCAAGAATTTCAATGCACTGGCTTCACCTGCATACAAGATTGCACCAGTGACTTTTAGAAATGGGCATATAATTCGTTTTCTATTTCATTTTACAATCTGTATATGAAATTATGTTTCATTACTTTCTATATATGTGAGAGACATTTATATTTTGAACGAGCACATCACAAAAATCATAATCTCATCTTAACCTAGATAGTTCTCAATATCAGGAAATTCGGTGTAAAGATTGACATTACCTGCAAAATTACAATCATAGAGATATTTCGATAATAATGCCGTTGATGCCATACAGCCAGGAAGTGTCAGAGAGTTCATTAATGTCTGAAAAATACTGCTGTCGAATGCGTCCTAAGTAAAAACTATTAGTTAAATTATTTTCTAGAATCCATAAATTATCAGCATTTGAACATTCTTTCCTAAAGCCATCTTTTCAGATATTAAAAAAATTATGTTATGTTCCAAATAGTAAACGAATCTTCTATTGATAATTTTATTAAAAAATTACATAAATAACAAAGTCAATACAACTAGGTGAGATTTAGGCATCTGAGAAATGGTTACTTGGTTTGATAATGGATATAATGATTGCCAAGTACTTGAATGTTATTACTCATACCGTATTATGGGAAACAAGTAATGCGGGCATCTTTCAATGACATTTTAGAAAGCTGTATAATACTTTCATAACAATATTGTCATGTCTGGTAATAATTTATATACATTATTGCAGCAAGTCCCCAATTCATAAAGTATAAGACATCTAAAAAAAGATACATCACCTGCAGTTTGAAATTTTAGCTTTCTTTTCCCATCAGGTTTTCGTATTACTTGAAAATACTGCGGCTGTATGCACCAATTTATGATAAAAGGTTCAATCATTAATCCTAGACAAATAGTAAAACATCAATTACCTCGCATGAAACTGCGTAAAATAAATTAGTATATATATAACTTAATTAATTTATGTATATAACTTAAATACACAAATTAGTATTGCTAGATGAAGCTGCGATATTCTCATGAAGCAAGAGCTAAATAAGAATCCATCATACAGTCTCGATCTGGCTAATATATATTTTTTATATTATCTGTAATTCCAACATATTTTGAAGATAGAAACAACGTTTACTAGAAGACGAATATATGCCAATAATAATTGAATTCAGAAACTGCTCTAAACTGATTTTATGAAACAGTAACCACCCAACGTATTTGTTAGCAGAAATCCAGAATTTAATGCTACGTGATGCTAAATATTAACACTTATTATATAAAGAAATAGAGTTATAATGTTCCTGAATTAATATATTGCAGTAATTTTCCTTGCAAACTGGTTTGGTCTAATAGTCTTCACATGTAATTTATTATTTTAAATTCCCTAATGCTCAGATTTATGATTCCCTTTGAATGTGCTATGATTCACCATAAAATATTCTTGTTAATAAATATGAAAAATTATATTTTAAATGATGTTTAAAATTAAAAAAGCAAATTAGAAATCAATTTAGAAAACTTAGAAGTTAGTTAACTATTTTTGAAAATAGTTTTTCTTTGAAACATTAAAACATATAAATCAAAGTGCCAGTGCTAACATGCCTTCTTACACTCTTTTCCTGATAGAAATATTATTTTGTGTTTGATATATAAATGCATAATAATATAAAACAGTTTTGATTTTCTATCATGTATTTAATAATTTTGTTGATGTCGATATGAAATCAATAAGCTTTTATCATGGCTAAGAAATATTAAAATGCTTATTGGCAACAATGGTAAAATAAAAATTTAATAATTATTTTTTTAATTAAAAATCTAAATTTAAAAAAATAAGAAGCAAAATATTGTCATTATAACTCGGAGAAAAATGTTTAGATTAATTAGAATTCATTTCGAACGAATAATTTCTATTAATATCCAGTTCTGTGGACTAATTTGTATGTTCTATTAATATCTAACAAAATGCTTTTCATTACGAATTGCAGAACAACAATTAAAATGCTATACAAAGAAAAAGTAACCACCCACACTACTAGAAATATTTCATTCTTTATTCATTGCCTTCATCATCATCCTTAGCTACTTTCATCAGAACACACACAAAAAAAATCTGTCAAAAAGATATTTCCATTTTAATCATCTCCTCCCTCGCAGTTCTTTTTATCTTTTTTTTTTTAGAACTATTGAAAAGGAGATCTCTTTCTTTAATATTCCGCGAAATTTTCCATTGAATTCCATCTTTTGAAGTAGGATTAAAGTTTCCAGGATATTAATGGACATGTAACAAACAGCTGCACTAATCTGAAAGGTCACGATCCATTTCTAAAAATATCTTTTCTTTAAGTTAATGGGGAGAGATGCCGTAGACAACGGAAAACAGATATGAACTAAATCGCGAAGAAACAACCCAAATGGTTGTAGATGCGATTGTTGCGTGAGATGAAATAATTTTGCTGTTATTAGCTCTATGGGTTTTTTTTAATGTATAAATGTTTGTCTAGTAATGGATGGGATGAAATTCCTAGCTGTTCTTTATAGCCTCTTAATATATTTTTTGATTCTGGATTCCATAAAAAAGGTTTATGACATATATCCGATTCATGATTTTTAATAAAGATGGCAATATTTAAATGTACTATTTCAAAATACTTGACTAGGTTGAAAAGTCAATGTTTAAAGAAAAACTCAAATATATTTTTATTCATTATAATTTCTTAGTGGTTCTCTTTTTAAAAAATATTGAATTTTGATTCTAAATTGATTTTTTTTGTAAAGTTACATTGCATTTTATCTTTTCATAATAATATCTTTAATGCTATTTTGCATCTTTAAATATTTTTTTTTATTTTCTGCTTTCCCAAATATGAAATATATATGAATTTCAAGATTCTGACGGATGTGCACTTTTCCGACTCTTCTGAATCATAAACAAACACATTTATTGTATTATGTCTCCCTGTCTGTCTGTGAACGAGATGACTCAAGAACACTTTGAACCAGACAGATGAGATTTTAAATATGGACTTGCAATAAATTTTGTAGATTTCTGCCATCTTTAGATCGAAATCCATTCACTGCAAATCTGAGTGGCTGGTATTCGAATACAAATGAACTAGCTACAAAACTGAAAGAGCTAGGCAAGTAAAATTTCGTTCACACGTTTAGCAACCAAAATATAAATACAAAATTTTGAACCAAATCCGTCAAAGCATTAACATTCTGTCAGTCTGTACTAGGGATTGCAATACCGGACCAAAATTTCAATACCGGTATTCGGTATTTTTTAAATCTTAATACCGGGATACCGGTTTTAATACCGGTATTAGAAATTTTGGAAAAAAAAAAGAAAACACAGGTGTTTCTTTGTTTTATTTGCCAGTTTTGTTAGAGAGTGTAAATATCACAAAAAATAATTTGTGACTTATAAATTATAACAGTATATAATCACAAAAAAGTAAGGAAACATCTTATTTATTTAAATCACAAAAAAAGTGTAAATATCACTATTCAATTTGTGGTACAATTACAAATTTTTGAAATGTGATCTAAAAAAACATAATGCATTAATTGTAGTGTCATTAAGCCTGAAAAGTAATTTTGTGTAAAAATTACCAGCTGTCGAAAACGCTCTTTTGGCATCTACGCTAGTTGGTGGTACTGTTAGCAATGTGCGATGTACTTTTTCCAAGTACTTACCTCTAAATCCCTCAACTTCAAATAAATTCATTTCTCGTCGGATGCTTTTGGATATAGCTGATTTCTGCATTGTATTTTGGTTCGTTGAATTTTTTTGATTTATCGCTAATTCTAATTTTTGTTCAAGAGGCAATTCCTTTTCACTATCGATTTGAATTGGTTATTTTCTTTTCTTCTTTTCATTTTTAAAATCATTAGAATTATGTAAATACCATAAGGCATTTTCTATTTCAGTATGCCCTTCTTCTGTGCGATTTTTCAATGTAATATATAATTCTTCAGATACTAATGTGTGCTGTTCTTTCAGTGACTGCAACGTGAAATTTGTTGTTGCATTAGCTGTTGATGAATTAGAATATCTCCGACATAATGCCTCAGTAGTCAGTTTTATTGGAAGTATAGCTGATACAGTTCTGGATATTAAGTCGAATTCACTATCTGAAAAATTAATTTACAGGTTTAAGTCGATTATTGCTTTTTGGATTGGATTTCTCATTTTCAAAAATCGTTCCATCATTAGGAGTAAACTGTTCCAACGTGTTTTAGAATCTAATATTAACATATATTCTGTTTTATTTTCGGTTAGTATATATTTTAGTAATATATCCTTTTTATAGGGGAACGTTTAAACAATTTTTCGAACTGTATAAATTATAGGAAGCAATTCTTGATAGGTTAATACTTCATCCTCATTAGCAATATCTTCTTCCATAATTACATTGTCATTATCTTCATTGTCAATATCACTCTCACTCTTACTCTTTTCAAAGTTGGAATCCGAAGTTTCTATATCCACAGTATTTGGATTCTTCTGTTCTTTATATTTTTGGCATAATACATCTATTACTCCGAATTGAATTCCATGTGCATAGCACAATTGCTGATTTGCACCAATCAACTTTCCAACTTTTTCATAATTGTTACTCCATCAGTCGTTATGGATACAAAATTTTCTTTCAGGGATAACCCATGCTTCGCTAATTTAGATTTAAGCAATTAATTAAGCCATTAATTAGCTAATTAATTTCGCCCGTTAGGAAGACATAAAAACAAAAACGTATACTATATTACTATGTTCGCGATACCTGAACATATAGTGGAGACAATTTTAAAAATTTCTAGTAAATACCGAAAAACCGGTATTTAAACTTGCGAATACCGGTATTACAAAATTGTACAAATGGCTCAAAATACCGGTATTCGGTATCCCGGTATACCGGTATTGCAATCCCTAGTCAGTACATTCGCTTGCATGGAAACTTAATAATAACGCAATGACTTAAATCAATGAAATTCGGTATATTATCTTATGACTACAAATAGTTCCATGCCAAATTTTGGTGTCAATCGGTCGGCAAAAACAGCATAGAAGTTGTATGTTCCCGCGATAAATGCATTAAAAACGTTAGATTCATACCAAAGATCTATATTTCCAAACTATTCTTCACCGATGCCATGCATGTGTGCCTGCCTGCATTCCTGCAAAAAAGACTAAGTACTTTAAAAAAAAATAATTTTGCAGTTATTTCAACATTTCACAGTTTTAAAGCAATTGAGAATTTTATGTTATTTATCAGTTCAACTTCGATATTTATATAGAAATGCAACTTATTTCTTAGCTCATGATTTAGATAATATATTTCTTAAACTGTTTGCAGGCCTGGTTGATAGGGCGTTGGATTTGCATCCCTTGAATTTGCGAGTTCGAACCCCACCGGCCGAATACTCTCCGTGTGTGTGGTGGTTGGAGCACTTATAAATCTGTCGTGGTCACAAAGTCCTACATTTCAGGAGTAATACCACTGGGGGTACTAGATCAAGGGTGATCGTTCTCTGATTCAGGTCTAAATTACGATCCGTGGTTGAGTGAATGAAACGCATGAATGAAGTCCTCCCCGTAAAAAGGGTTGTGACGTGTGTGTAGCTAACTCGTACTCTTGGCACTAGATGGCGCTACTGAAAAACAGGAGACGCATCCTTGGCTTAAAATCACTGACTTCTAAAGTCAGTGGGCTTGTCTATGCCATTAGAAACAACAACAACAAACTGTTTGCAAGATTTTGAACAAATATTTTTGCTTAACTTCTAAACTAGAAGGGTTTAGCTTTATACTTCGGTACAGTCAGCTCTTAAAAAAACAAACTTTTTTCCTATTTCCAAACCCCTTTGAATTTTAACTGCTATAGTTTTATTTCATAGGTTTTTTCTCAATCTATTTTATGCAAAAATTCATAAAAATATGTATTTTAAAGAATATTTTCAAAAAATCCATAACCTGTTGTTTATATTTACTAACTTAAAATGACTGTTTTTACGAAGGAGGTGATTATAGTATATGCACAACAACACTGCACATTTTACAAGATTTCATAAATAGAATTCCCATCAGAGTGCATTTGAATTCATACATTAATGGTATTATATTAACGGTATATGGTATTATATTAATGGAATGCATCAACACCTGTTAGTTTAAATAGATTTGCATGTAACTAGGTTATCAACTTAACTCTAAATGTGTGCTCAGTTCTATAAATTAATCCCATTTAATTAGCAGAGTACAGGAAAATAGTTAAATTAGTTTATGGCATTTTAGTCAAATACTAAGGATTGCATCATCGCATGTTCACAACCATTTCTCACTAAGAAGATTATAAAAATTTTCATGGAAAGTTGATATACTGGTCATTCGAATGGAGATTCTAAAATTAATTTCTCAGCTTCCGGAAATATGCATATATTTCCATTTGAAAAAAGATGGGAAAATATTATAAGTGACATAAATAATGTTTTCGGTGGTTTCAAGATTTCCAATTTTCTATGGTACGCTTAGGAGTATGCAGCTTCTTTCGAGTTTCCAAATCCCACTTAATTTGATCATTGATGTAATGTCAATTTTTTTTTGTTTACTTGTTTGTTTCTTCAAGTCGCATGCAAGTATGAGTGCTTCTAAAGAAGACATTGGGTATTTGGTACTTTTGTTAGCTTGCTCATTACCACTCGTTCCCACATGGACTGGTGCCTAGCAGAATAAAACAGTAAAGCTCCGGGGAAAAAACTTATAATACAATTCAAAATTTTAAAAATTATTTGAAATTATGATAAGGAAATGATTTTAAAGACTCTAAAACATTTAAAGAATCAACATAAATAATACAGCTTCCACTACGATTATTTAAAATCTTCAACGAAGCATGCAAATCTTTAATAGTCTCAATAGTAAAAGTAGAACAACAGATATGAAGTTGAAAACATAAAACATTATACAGAAAAAAAAAGACACAATAAATAAGGCTTGGTAGGTTACCTTCGAATCATCAGTGCAAACAGGAAAACTGATAATGGGATCTGTATTCTCGAATAATAATTGTTGATAAATAATAATAAATTCCGTGTCTACATTGCAAAAGTTTTTACAAGGATTAAGAAAATAAGAGGTGTGGATTCTCCATAGAGGAATACTATTAATTAGCTGCAAAGATATCTCTAGGTAGTTCATGCATGCCTTAGTACATTCCCTACATTTTACGTACTAATGCATACCATATGAAAAAAAAATCTAGTCTCTTCCAAACGAAGCAGAAAATTACGGAATTTAAAATCGTAATATGAATGACTAGGATTTCTAAAATAATAATGTAAAGTGACTATTTATCTTCTTTCCTTTATGTCCAATATAAGCAATGTAAAGAAATTAGAATAAATTTAATTTTTTAGCAAAACTTAAAGGTTTGAAAAGGAAAGAAAAGTGTAGATTCTAAATATAAATAAAGACAGTTTTCATTTATTCGAAGATTATGTTTATCCTCATAAAATAATATATGACATTTTTGAAACAATGAAACAAAGATACTTATTATTCTTAAATGTCCGCATAAGACAGCAAGAGTTAGCTATTTTAATGACTTTCAGATGACGGCAACAAAGTATCAGCACAAAAAATGCTAATGAAATCACAGGGATAATTAGAAAATATAGAATAAAGTCAATTATATTTACAATACATAAACCATTATCTATAAATGTGTTTTACTCAATGATTATGCTTAGTGTCATAAAACGCTCTATGGTAAAAATTTCCAACTGAGGAATAAGTTTTAATGAAATGTCACAAGATTTTGAATGTTTTCTTGTATCATACCACAATTTTCATAAATATATTTTGGCCTTAATATTTTTATTGAAGCACATGAGAGAAATAGGACAAAAAGGACAATGTGCAAACAAGTGACTCTTGTCAGTTCAGACACTACCCAACTAATCAGAAACTCCTTATCAATATTAATGTTCATTTAATTAATTTTGGAGCAACACGTTATCATTTTTTATAATCATTTGCTGTAATAATAAATATATTTTCCTTAGCAACTGTAACCTCTTCCCAATGTTTTCAATGAAGGAGAGAGCAAAAAATTTAGTTTATTGGCTTTTTTTAAAGTAAAGTGGTAATAATGAAAATTCGGTGAACCCCTCTTCTATGGTATTTTCAAAATAGATAAATACTTACCTTTTGTAACAACATATGTCTTGTCATATTTAATTTTCAAAAAAAATAGTATAAAAAATATCACAATGAATAGTATAAATTGAATATATTTAACAAAGTGCAGAGATAGTTGAGAAATGTTAGAAAATAATTCATTGTATTCTCAGAACTTCACAGATAATAAATTTATTTAAGAATTAAAAGGCATCGTTTATTCCGAATTCGAATAAATTCAAATGCATTTTATTTGGTTATCATAATTTATCGCATAAAATGCATGATGAAACTTTTAAAATAAAGTGCTGATTTTCCCTTCATAAATGCTAGCATAAGGTGGAAACTTTTTAATATCTTAAGGACTTTTGAATGACGGAAACAAATTGCGATCATGGAAATATTCTACCGCTTTCAACTTCGTCTTGCGGAAGGAGAAGTTTCGATTGGCAATCTGTGTTTGAATCCAAACAAAATCCTTGGCATAGGGTGTGAAATTAGAAATCGGGCGATTGGGACACTTTTATCGATTCCGTCCGACATTAGTTTTAGTTTGGAGGTCAAAGCCGGGATTAAAGTATCTCCAAAATAAGGACATAGAAAATCTCTGTGCTAAACCTCAAATCTTGGAGTAATTTGCACAACTTGAAATCTCTCGTTATTAACTTTTAAGAAGTTGCTGAAATAACCAAATATTTCATGCGTTCTTCAAATATATTTATAAATAGGTTAACATAAACAGTGTTAAAAATTTCAATGGTGAAGTCAATTAAATATGTTTATTTGAAGTTTATAGCACGCATTAAACTGTTTATACGTTTTATTAAACAATGCAAATTAATATTAGCAAGCACATCTTTGATCAAGACTTTTTTTTAATGTTTTAAAATAAATTTTGTTTCCTTATATATACTCTTATAACTACAATTAAGAATAAAGTTAAGGAACTCAACTCGCCATTAAGAAACACATAAGATTATTTTCTAAAAACAATCGAGCAATTTTTAAAATTAATTTGAGAGGGTTGATCTAAATGATCATAAGTTTCCATCTAAAATTATTTTACCTTTAGAGATATATTCTAAAGGTTTTGAGCTCTCTTTTTAGTTTTAAGAAATAAATTTATGAAGCAAATTGTGATTCATATAAGTGACTTCAAGAATTTCCAACATTATTTAAAATAAATTTAAATAAACATGACGATTTTAAAAATCATGATTTACAAATTAATTTTTCATATTTTAAAGTTATGCATATTTATATTTCTTAATAGTATACCAAAAACTTATAAATTTGTTATTGGAAACAAAAAAGTATTAAAAGTTTTTATCCTTACATTTTTAAAATTATCCTTGCGAATAAAAATGTCGGCGCATGAACATAATTATGTAAAGAACATAAATAATTAAAAGGTATATTGCTTTTTTTTCCATAAAATCAACGCAAAAGTAGCAATCATTTTTATAAAAATATTCATAGCGTCGCAATATTCCAAATATTTTTGTATATTACCATTTTAAAATCTACCAAAATTAACTTGTCTTGGATAAATATACATTTCTGTACGAAGTTCATACATCATAAATTTTGAAATAAAAATTTTGAATAGAACTCGCAAATTCTTATATTTAAATTCCATGTAAAATTTAATCTGTAAGTCATTTTATATGAATGAGTTCTTTTTATACTTCACAATTAACGTTGTATGTCTGTAACGGTGTCCGAACACCTACCTTTCACCTGCAATTTCTTTAAATAAAAGTAAACTTCTAGAGTAGGAGAGGAAAAAATTTTATTAAAATATAGCCATAAACATATGAGGTGACGTGGAGAGATTAAATATTTCTTTTCAAGACCCTATCTGCTTAATCGACGAATTTTCCACAGATAC
The DNA here is from genome assembly GCF_947563725.1 of Argiope bruennichi. Lineage (NCBI taxonomy): Eukaryota > Metazoa > Arthropoda > Arachnida > Araneae > Araneidae > Argiope > Argiope bruennichi. The sequence goes on from NC_079155.1 coordinate 98,098,441, forward strand.
TTTATAGTAAAATTCTAAATTGATGGCTTGTTCTGGTTACATTATATTAGCAATTTATGTTCAATTGTGCTCAAATCTAAAGAGTGTGTATTTGTGTCAATTAGTTTCCACTATCTGCAAGACTGCTAAATAATTGTGAGGAAAGACAGCAACGCATATATGTTTCAAAAATAATTGTGATAAAATTTTTGAAGATCGATACGTTCACCACAAAGCTGTATGGCATCTGCAACGCAAATTATATACTAAAATTGATTTTCATCTATTTTAGTGATTTGTTTTAGTTTTAGTGAAATAAATTATTATCACGTGTTTATCAGCCCAAGTGATATTACATTCTTCGATACTGGAATACAAAATACTATTCTAATATGTCTTAAAATGAAAGACTATTTCGTTAAAATATAATCCAAAATATGTATATCATTTAGTTATGGAGTGTTTCATTCAGTTATGTTTTATATTCTTGGAATTGCTCAAGATAATTTTTTCAACTGATACTTGAAATGGAGCTTGAGTTCCGATGGTATTGCGATAAGAAAACACGATAAGTATACTTCCTGTGACTGTGCCATTTGAAACGTGGCATGGAGCTCATTGTATCATTATTGCAACAGAGTTAAGCGTTATTCAGAAATTAAATAGGTAATTTCAAGAATCTGTAGAAACATCGGATTATAAAAACCTGCTTCTTTTTGTGTTCCTCCATCTTTATGACTTCTAATATCAAGGAGTAGATATTATGAGAATTATCTTACAACCCAGAATTTTATCGTCCATATTCCATTGGCTCCATTAGAGTTTTGTTTCGATAACATAATTAATGAATAAAATAAGTGTTGGATGCATCGTTATATTATACCTGGGTTTATAAAAATATGATGTCGGCATTTTGCATTGAAATGATGCTTAAAACGAAGCTGGCGCATTTCGTGCAAAGAAATGAATTTAACATTGATATATGAAAAACAGGTACATCACATCTAATTCCCCTGATTTTGACTACGAATCAAAAAATTTCACTCAAAAATAAAATATATGTATAATTTTTTTATAATTTAATCAATTGTGGCGCATTATAAAATACTCTATTCAATAATTATTTCGTTTGAAATGCTATTTCTCAGTAAATTAAATATTTGGTATGATTTATTTTAAATATTTAAGAAATTTTATTACATATGCTTTTAAAAATGCAATTCTGTTGTTTCCATTCCATACGATTGTAAGTCTTAAAATTTGCAGTTTTATATTCCTGAAGCTAAAATATTATTTAAAAATTTTAGATCTTATAAATGTTTCGATTCCTTTGATTTAACGCCATCTGTTAGTGAAGCTGATAAAAATCGATTATACTGTTCCATAACAACTGTGAATAATCAAATATATTAAAGCTAATATGCGGAAAATAATTATTAATATCAATATATTGAAAATTTTAGTTTTTTTTACTAGAACACTTAAGTGCAAAATCAATTTCATCAAAAATCTATTAGAAAATAACCATATTTTGGGTATAAAGTATGGTAATAAATAAGTTAAATGATTGGGGATAAAATGAATATGTAAAAAAAATGAAAATATCTTCGAATAAGAAAATACAAAGCATTATAAATATCCCAATTAACTTGGTGTGTTTCAATAAAAAGCTTACGTTTTCGTAGTGTTTATTATACACCTACGCATGTTAGATAAAAAAAAATCACCAGCATTCTGTAAAAATTATGTTTTATTTTTAAAAAGTATTTTATTAATAATTATATTACATATCTAAATTTTAGAAGGATTCAGGGAAACCAATTTTTGGAAGGCAATTATTTGCGTTTTATGCTGTTATAAGTTTTAAATGCTGTTATAAGAATATGTCATAAAAATAAATCCTTTGCTATTTCTCTGATAATAGATTCAGAGCTAATGTGATTTCAAAAAATGCATAAATTTAGTTTCATCCTGTTTCTTCTCTCGGCATTTTTAATTTATTTAAAAATACATCTTCACATTTTAAGAATTATATCCAATTATGTAAAAGCAGGAAAAAAAGACTGTTATAAAAAGCAAATTTATTTATACTTGCTAGTATTTAAAAAACAACAATAGCATTTCTAAGCCTCTTATCGTTCTAGTCCATTAGATTCTCCTAATTTAATATTCTTCGTTGTGTTAGCGCAACTAACAAAATATCTGATTACTGCTCTTTTGTTGAATGTGAGCATATTTCGAGTGAAAAATACATTATCAGTCTTACAACTCAACATTATACAATTATACGTGCCAACCTACTTAGGATGAAAAAAAAGGGCATCACACTAACAAATGAATATGAATGATCGTAGAAAGAAAATTAAACTTACTTAACTTGCCAGTAAATCAATTTATGTAATAAAAAACATAGCATCAAATTAGATACTTTGGGAAGATATAACGTAGAAAATGATAAAATAATATAGATTTCATGTGAAGTTTTCGATAATGGCAACATTATCTCACAAATGCAATCTCAATCAATATAATGTTTATGGAAAAATCAGAAAAAAATTTTACATTTTCTCCTTTTTTTTTTAATACATGATATAATGCAGATATGTGTTTGAGATAAAATTACTGAAATACACTTTTTGGAACGAAAATCTCGGATTAGTGAAGGTTTATTAAAAGCATTTTAGTACCGCTAAATCTAAGTTTATTGAGATAATTGTTGGAAAATATACAAAATTATACAGAAAATTATATTATATTTCATATATACTTCAAACCTAATTTAAAATCTGTTCGTCAGCTATTGTTTATATTCTGACAAAGTCATTAGTATACGCATGCGATGATTTTTCCTTCAATTTTTCTCATCTATTCTTCTGAAAACGCTGGACTACTAGAGAAACCATAATAGTGAAATTCTAAATTTGTATAAACTCTGTATTTGTATATCTAAATTTGTGTCTAAATTTGTATATCTGTAAAACTGTATTTGTATAAAAAAAACTAAACTAAATTTGTATAAACTTTGCTAGAATTGGTGACTGAATATGGAAAATTTTTGCAATTTCTTCCAAAATAGCATCATCGCTCATCAGTAATTCCACAAATTGAGGTAAAAGATAAAAAAAAATTCTAAACGCTAAAGAAGCGTGAAAATGGGTTAGTAAATATGACAACAATGTGAAGGTATCTTAATCTGAATGACCAGACCACCGCAACACCTTTGATGAAAACTGAAATTATGCCCATCAATGGCCACGGTACATACCCTCCCGTGGGAAGTACATACCTTCATCATTAGGAGGGAGCCGACTTCATGCCATTTCTTTATCTACCCGGATGCTAAGAACCAATCACCATGTAAGTAGCATCTCATCTTCATATGTGAGGCGATCCTGGTGGAATACAATGTCAGGGAATCCAGAATGAAAGTGGTTAACTTATTTACAAACAACAACACATCAATTCGAATCCATCTTACTCAGCAGACCTTTCCTTCTAACTCTCCAGGGCTTGAAAAGAATCTAATGTAACAACGCCATGAAAAATAAATTGCCAAAAATTAAAATAATAAATTTAATGCAATTCCTGTGTGATAACGAAGATATACTATCCCCAGACACATGCTCAGAGTAATTTCTTTTTAAATTTCACCCTAATTCAGTTCAGCTATATCAACTAGCAAGCATTTTTCAGAAGAAAACTAAATCAATATCATAGCTCATGAATTCATTGTTTTTCAACAAAAATATTTTTTTTTCTGTATAAGCTGCATTCTGGCGGAGTCTATTCGGTATAATATTTGTAATAAGTGAGGTTTCCTCGAATACCTATCCAAACGATAGGGAATTACTTAAAGCTACTACTTAAATGGGTTGCTTTTTCATTTGGGAAAATATTGAAATTTATAACAATTATTATTATTCTTTTTAGAAAAGGTAAAAAATATGTTTTTTACTCAATAGTTTTGAAACATATATATAAGAGCATTCTACTGATAACGCTATAAAAAATAAATACCTTGATTTAAGAATTTATTTAGTTTCCAATTTAAATTATTTGCCCTGTTTGGGATGTCTTTTTGCTGCTTCAATTCACAGAAATCAACAATACCATTGATTCTTGAAGTTGTCTAAAAGAAATTCGTTTTATGAATAAGTTGTTAATTTTGTTTCATCTCTTTTTTTAACTATTAAATATTCTGATGTATGCATCACTCATATTATTAAATGTAAAAAAATTATAATATTATAAATAATCAGTTAGGCTGTAGAATAAATCAATTTGAATTGAATAGAATTATTGGCACAAAAACCATTCATTAACTATACGGTAACATACAAAATGCCATATTTATGTAAGTCTAAGATGAAATAATTAAATCATTTTGAGCTAAACCAATTAAAAGTTTAAAAAGCTTATCAAATGATTGAAGGTATAAATTAATTTAAATAAATTGTTATAGATTATGCATATCAAATTTCATACAATTTGGAATAAAGCATCTGATATTGTGTAAAGTTGTGACTTATTTATTATAGCATGATTGAACTTATTTCATCCCTTTATGTGCCTAAAAATACTACTTCCTTATGGAGACATACATTTGAATAAATATGTTGAATTTTTTTGAGGGGTCCGTATTTATTTATTATTTATTTGATGATTTTGTTAGAGTGCATCCAAGAATATGTTTACATATAACAATCATCTCTCTCTCTCTCTCTTTCTCTTTTTAGTGAAACCTTAGCCTTTGCAACGGAGCCGGTTTTGGCAAGTTTGGCTAATATCCTGGGATATTTGGAAGACAGATTACCACAGAATCTTCCAAATTCAGTGCGGGATTATAAATTCTTGGACATTGAAATCAAGTATGGTCTGTTACAGGTAAGTTATATCAATTCGCATATTATATCTTAGTGAATTTATTAATAATATTATCTAAATTACGCTAAAACTTAGCAAACGGATTGGAGTACAATAAAAAATATTTACTTCAAATGTATTGCTGCGAAAAATCTAAATTTCGTCCAAGAATTGTATGGTGAAAAGTCAAACATACTCAGTAAAGAATGTCGATACTTTATCCTACGAGAAGCAAGAATATACAACAGCAAAACGCAATCGAAGCTTTAAAAGAAGAACACTTACAATAAATAGAAGCACAAAGCATATAACCGCTGTTTAATAACTGTAACCGCACAAAACGCTCAAAGAAATCACTTGAGATCAATAGTACAAAGACATGCTTCTTTCAATTACTTACTAAAACTTAATTCATTTACCCACTACTAATATCGTTTCTCGGGTTATTATATCTGCCATGATACTATATCGAATATTCTAGAACACCAGCGGAACTCGAGTCCTAATGTGGTTATCGCCAAAGTTTTGAAATATTCGGAATTCTTTATTTTTATCATCAAAGTTTTCACCAAGCCTAGTGGTCAATGACTCGGCATTCTTTCAATCACCATTAATATAACTGTAAAATTATCTTCCTTATCAGATTTAAAGTGCGAGAAAGCAATATTACAAATTCATAAGAATATAATAGTAATATGTCATTTATATTTAAAATATGTTATTTAAATATAGCCTTGACTTACCCGTGCCTGCAAAATACTTGAATGATCATTGCATCTTGAGGGGGTGGGAATTAATGTTAAATCTTTATAGCCATCATTAGGCATGATACAATCTCTTTAGTCTCAGTGGAGGTTACTTAACCCCATAGCCTTAATGAATCCAGTCAATAAGCGACAACCAACCACCATACCGAAACCTTTCATTTTTATATCTGTGTTAAATATGTAATACCAAAATGCTTGGTTAATATAAAAGTCACTGCAAATAAGAAGTTAGATAATATAAAAGATAAATACAAAAACATTGTTAGATTTTTATATTTTTATATAGAATTATCAATATTAAAATGTACGATAATAATAATAACTCCTCAAATAAAAAGAATTATAAGAAAAATTATAAGAAGAATTATATAAAGAATTATAATATTATTCTATTTTTGTAATTATAGCATGGAAAAAGTTATAAATATTTTGTTTATATAATTTATATCATTAGATTTATTATGTATATAAAAAATATTAAAAAATGGTTAGGATTGAACAACAATAACGTTGTTAAATATAAACTCCTATAATGCAAAGGTCTCTCTAAAGAAATCTAAATGCAATTAAAAAATTTTTATGGATATTCTTTGTCGAATGGAAAATATTAAATGTTTAAAGGACGCCTCGAAATATTAACTTATAGATTTAGAAGTCATTTGATTATACAGAAATTAGATAACTAAAGATAAAATCATTCCTCATATTCAGAATATCATCACGCTTCTTGTCCATTATTAGGTAATATACACTTCTAGAAAATACGAGACACTCGATTTAACAGTTTTATAAAGGCATTTTTTATAGAAGAATAAAAATTTAACACAGAAACGAAAATTAAATTGTCTTATTAAAATTCTTTTTTTTATTTTCTTTATATGTTTCATAATGTAAAGTTTAAACACAATTATAAAGTATTTAGTGATTTGTTTTTATTTTATATAAGGTGAATTGTTATTTTCAATTTCTGAAATTCAAATGAAACCTAATTCATTCAAACATTGCATAAGAATTTAAATTAATTCTCAAAAAAGGAATTGCGGATTTGTTCTAGAAATTTCTAAATTAATGATCATAAAAAAAATGCATACAATTTTTTATATCAATTCTGTAATCATAAAATCCTTTGTATACTGTTTAATATGTATGTGTAATATTCAGAATGGACAATATTTCAGTTAGAAAAATAAATATAAAAAATAGTTCAAAATTATTTTTTATTATATTGCAACTTCAAATTCTTAAGAAATGTTAAATTAGTGTTAACATCATAATATTGTTTAAAATTATATATATAAAAAATAGTTGATTTCTTTTCTTTAAAACTGCAGAAATATGACATAATTATTTATATTTTAACCTATTTCATAACTTATTTAATGAAATCATCTTCAGGCATTTAATATTAGAGATTCTTCTGGAAGGCCAAAAATTAATGAACCTAAATAGTTAAAAAGCCAAATTCAGATATCTAATTAACAGACTTTTCCAGAATAATTTGCGCCAGAACTAATTGAATTCACTTTAAACCAAGAAATTTCAGAAGTTCAATTTTCCCTGCTCCGAATGAAGTTAAGTTCCAAAGGGGATTAACAAACTTTTGAAGTGCATTTTATTATTTAGGTTGCTTTAAAAATAATTAGAGGCACTTATGTGTAGGTAAAAAGAAGTGCAAATGCTTCTCATGAATTATTCGATTCAGCGTAGTTGGCTCATTAATGCATCGTATGTGTTCAATTATTTTTGCAGCTGGATTCGTCGCTCGTTTAGCAGAAATTTCGCCACTTTAAATACAGTTAGATCCAGTTAATTAGCTGTATACCAACAAGACTAACAAAAATAATCTTTTCAAATAAAAAAAAAATTATGATTCCAACTTCCGAAAAGCGTGCAATTTTCTATTAAAATCAATTTATTTATGTTTGACATATCATTTCTTAAATAAAGTGAAAGTGAATGGAATTGAAGAATTTAAAATAAACTTTTATTTTAATTTCCATTTCCCTTAAGAAACCGAAAGTCTTTAAGTCTATTGTTTGAAGTCCATAGCGCTGGAAGATTTGTATTTTAAATACAAATTTATCTTGAAAATGTATAATTTTTTATCGAGGAATTAAATGTTTCAGCATGGATAAAAACCATTATTCAATTTTTATCAACCCTAAGAAGATAATTATGAATTAACTTATTCCAAATAGATGATGTTTCTAATAAGAAAATCTGATTTAAGCGTTCAGATGTTATAAAATTTGTCTATTTTTACTATTTACTGTGATATTATCGATTCAAGTGATAAAACCGCACTGTGTGAGCTATATTTATCATTTTCTAATCGAACGTTTTGCACTTACACATTGAACACTCATTACTAGTTTAAAAAAAATATGGATGCTTTTAACTTGGGAATCGATGATATTTGTGTAGTTTTAATACAAAAGATGCGAAATATAATATAATAATTCATTCCTTAGAAAAATATTAGAACATAACAAAAATTACTTTTTATATTACAATCGATCTATAACACCGGAATCGAGAGCGACTCCACTTTTGATTTTATAGAGGGTTGATCTTTTATAAAGTCTTTTTATTGTATTAACTGCAAATATCAAGAATCTAAAATACTTCGACAATAATTGGGACTTTATTCAAATTGTTTGACAACAAACCTAGAAATTTTTCTTCACAAGGACGTCAACGTTTTTACCTGTGATTATTTTCAACATCAGCAATTAAATCTCACCACTCCTGTTAAATAGATATGGCTATCTTTATAGAATTGCTGTATTTAAATTACAAATTATTTTTTGTGGTGTTTAAGGCTTATTTTTACAGTTACACTGTGTCATCCATTTCAATCAAAATCTGGTAAAGAAAAGAAACAGTCTGCATTCTTCGATTATCCTTAGTGAAAATGAAATACACGAGCTATTGAGCTATTGTATTCAGCATAGTTCAGCAGCCTTCACGACCAAAATAGTCTACATTCTCCGTTCGCTTGATCACAAGCTTCTTTGGTTTACTACTCTCTCGCCTGCCATCTACCGGCATGAAAAATAACCAAATAATAAAACTGTGCTACAGCTGCCGAATAATACAATCTGGATTCTCAAAGAACTATATTATTGTTAACGGCATTTAAAAATAAACCGAATAAGTTTTGAAAAGCACATATTTAACAGACACGAAATTCTTCTATATAGATAGTGCATAAAAAAAGCGTTTATCGAAATGCATATCTTTGTATTTTCATGAAATATTTAAAAAATAGTGGAGCTTTCCTTTTAGTATATGATGTAGAGTTCGTTAATACCAATTTCCTAAATTACTTACGAATATAAACGGGGAGGCTTTTCCTATGGATTCCCTGAATCAAGTTGGTGTACATATTTCACATGCGAATACACAAGATTTTCTCAAATTACCGGAGATAAACCAGGATCATATTGAACAGTATCACTCAGACTAAATTCTCTTTCACTGATATTCTATTGCTGTGTGTGGGTAATATTCAGAGGGTTTATTATTCTGAATCGTAATCAAACAGCGGACTAAGATTTTACGTGCCCCCATTCGAAACATCCACAATACGAGACTCACCCCCTAGATTATTTTAAGATGGTACAGTAAAGTTAATCATACACAAATGTTCTTGGCCAATTAAGGAAACTAGGAAGTTTTGTACCCCAAGAAAATAATTTCAATTATAGTTTCATAAAATATGAGATGTTTTTTTTTCCAATTCTGAAAATTCATAGTTGTATTTGACTTAAAAAACCAATTGTTCTTTAAAAAATAATATATTTAAGGGAAATTCTTATGATACATATTTCTTTATATTTTTCACAAAATATGTGCCATGAAAATAATATTCTTTCCGTTGCACAGATTCGCAAATTAATGCTCCATCATTTATTGTCATTACACATTTTTAGAGTCTATTTTTTATTTCTTGATAATTATGGATTTGTAAGGGGTTATATAAGTATCATCTTAAAATTATCTTTCATATTTTCATGTTATACGGCGTTTAATATCATTTTTTTTATTTCTAAGTCATGATATATTAAAATGAATATAAATTCGCTGTAATTATTAAACCTTTACATATATATATATTTCTAATTTTCTTATGATGCCATTTATAGTTGTATTTTCTCGGGCAACCAATTTGTGTTCATAAACTAGAAGAGTAACTTTAAATTTGTAATTTAAAAACAAATATTTTCTTTTCATGTACCATATTTCTAAAATAAACTCGGTGGCACGACAGTCCATGTGGGCCAACGCTTACAGTGCCCATATCTGCTTTCTTGACCGAGGGCCCTGAGGTGCAAGGCATTTGTCCCGGTTAGGTGGTCAGCCTAAAGCGGAGTCCTCAATGCTTAGTTCCCAAGCATGCTTAGTCCTCAGTATATCGATCCACTGAAGGAACGAAAGGCTGAATCGACCTTGCCCACCCCGAGGAACGAACCTCGAACCTGTGCACGAAGAGCTATCACTACGCTACCGGGCTATACTATATTTCCTCTTCCCCCCCTAAAAAACTCCCACCTAAAAAATCCTTTTCATTACAACATGCATTTCAAATCATTTTGTGTTCAAAATATTTTAGTAATCATACTTTAAATGAAGTAAACTAAACTTTAAATCATTCAAAACAAGCATTTAGACAGTGTAAAATTAATTGCTTTTTGGATTGTCAATTGACAACACTGTTGAATTCACTGGAATTAAGTATCAAAAATCAATATAATAGCACTATATTTAAGAATTATTAAAATGCTTTGCATATTTCTCAAATAAAAATATATCTTTAGACTTTCCTTAATATCATTCAAAATTCATTAGGTATAACTGAATAAAAAAATTAAAAATTTAGAAAACACGAATCATTTTAAAGTAATAAAAAGAGAAATGAAGTCATAATGTGAAGCTATGCAAAGTTTTGCAAAGAAGAATGCAAATTTTTATTTATAAATTTTTTGTGCCATTTCAGGTTACAGAGGCACTGACATTTTTTCACTACTCGTGCAAGCTCATTCACCGGAATTTGTGTCCACAATCCGTGATTGTCAACAAGCGTGGGACATGGAAACTGGCCGGACTGGAGTTTGCAGAGAGATGTAATGAATCAGACTTAATGGTAAATATTCGATGACAGATTTAATCATCTCTTTTACAAGACTGAATTTTAACAATTTCCTTTTTAGGGAGAGGATAAAGATTCTATCCATATAAATATATAATAACATATAAATATATAATAACATTATAAATATACAATAACATATTCAATTATTCCATTAACAGAAATGAATTTCTTTATATTTAAGAGCAGATTTAAAATATTATAATATTTCTTTAATTCTAAGGTGATATTTTAAAATATTATTTTTAAATTTATATCTTTTTGGAAAAAGTATTTTATCAATGAAATAGTTTTTATGAATAGTAGGTATACAACTTACTGCAATGATTCTCATGATAAAACTTCAGGAACATTTCTTCAGGTTTTCAACAATTATGGTCCCTAGAACTCAAAATCCCCCTGAGCTCAAAAATTTATACTATACATACTATATATATATAACCAATCTAAAGTAAGAAATAGTTTGAAAATGAAACAAAACAGTTCCGAAATCGCAACTAAAATTTTATTCCCTATTCAAACTAAAACCAAAATAATAAATATATAATATAATATATATATATATATATAATATAATATAATATATATATATATATATATATATATATATATATATATATATATAATATAATATATATATATATATATATATATATATATATATATAATATAAATCTATATCTATATATATATATATATATATATATATATAATATAAATCTATATCTATATATATATATATATATATATATATATAATATAATATATATATATATATATATATATAATATAAATCTATATCTATATATATATATATATATATATATATATATATATATATAGTATAACGCTTTTTCCATGTTATCTTGCGAACAGGAATTTAGGATAATTTGGTCTGTATTTTAACTGGCTTGGAATATGAAACGTAAAAATTTCGGACGTGTTTATAAATGGCCGATATAGCTCAAAGGGGTGGAAATGGTGGGGGGTGAAATTTCCATGCCGCTATTGCTTAATATTCAAGCCGCTATTTCCATGCCGCTATTGCTTAATATTCAAGCCGCTATTTCCATGCCGCTATTGCTTAAATACAATTTACCAGATTAGCGCCTTATTCGGACGAATAACTTTCGTATTTAAAGTTTTTCAGTAACTTCAATATCTCAGAAGTTAGGGACTGAAAAGTGATTTTCATGCCCTAATTTCGATTGTTTGTAACATTAACAATTTATGTTACCAGATAGTCATTCACATGTAAACCTTTGTTTTCCAGTTTACCAAGAGGAATGTTTGAAATTTAAGTCTCTATAAAATACTACAACTTTTCTATAATTCTAAAACGAGGTCAGAAATAGGATGATTAAATTTATATCTTTTTGGAAAAAAAATGTATTATCAGTACATTAGTCTTAATGAATATTTTGAATTAAATTAGAATTATTGATGCAAAATCACAGTTGATAATGCGAGTTTTAACTATCCATAATTTAATTTAAGGTTTGTAAACATATTTGAAATTTCTCACAGTAAGCTACAATTCTTAAGTTGCAGAAATTTCATTCTCATTTTTAAATGAATATATCGCGTTAAACAATATTGAAATAATGATTCAGGAAAATACCTATGATGTAAAAAAAATCAGTGTTTTAACTTACCCGTATGAGCATAAATGCCGAATAATATTGCAACGATAACTTCATTTTCTCATAATGCACACTTTTCACAACATCGACCGATATTTTATCTAATGGGATAGGCATTATTATTGAGAGATTACATAAGAAAAATCATTTGTATTGACCCTGCATCAATACAAAAATCATTTGTATTGATTCTGAAATATGAAAAGCAATATATCCTGTGATTAGCATACAATAATTGCTTCATCATTGATACTTCAACTCTTCCGGTCTGATTGGACACAGATATTCTTCTCGAATTTATATGTAGATACTAAACGACAATATTAAAATTCCATATGTTTTTCTTTATTACATATATTGGTATATTAATTTAAGAAATACAAGCCTTAACAGCCAAAACATAAGCATTACAATATTGTTAGATACGTCTTTTGCACCTTAAAATTTCCCAAGTCAAGCCAAAAAGTAGGCGAAGTTCAAAGATCTGCTTAGTAAATTCATTTGCTTATCATCAAGATATTTTTACAGTATAAAAGTAAGTTGAACTGGCAAATTGTTTAATTTGTATTCTGGTGCATCAATTTTTATTTTTTTTTTATTTAGCACACTTTAATTGTCTATCTTAATAAATAATATCGATATTTGAATAGCTATTAATATATTCTAAAATAATATATATATATCCTTATTGTAATAAATAAATTGTTCATGTTGCAATAAGTGTTCAATATTACTGTAGGATAAAATCCATGGCAGTAAACAATGTCGAAAAAAATGCTTAAAATGTGAAAGTTTTTTTTTAAATCGTTCATGTTGCTTTAATAATTCTACTATTATATCCAGATGATACTATTAACTATTATTTTTGAGAAAATAAATGTCTGAAACATTTTTTTTCTGATGATAATTGAACTACTATAATTACTCTTATTATATAATTCAAAATATTTCTAGTAACATATTAATTTAATATTATATGATTATAATATTCTTAATAGCAACATAAATGATAATCATCTCCTAATAAATTTATCAGCTTTCAAACTCATAAATCAAACTATATTTTTTCACGAATGTTTTATTAATACTTCTAAAGAAATTGAAAACGATTTTATTTTTATTATATTTAGGAATTCTTTCAAAAATAATAGTAATAATTGAAATAAAATAAAAACGATATTAAAAAGAAATTTTCCTAAAAAACGAAGGTATTTTTATTAATATTTAATATTATTTCAATAAGATAATTTTTCGACAATATATAAAGAGAAAAAATTCTATAAACAAATAACTGAATTGTTAATTTGTTAAATTGTTAAACGCTTAAAATAAAATAAGAACGGACAAATCACAATAGAAATTCTAACGATGATAGAAATGAAAGATAAAAATGTATTATTATGCAAAAGAGATTAATTTAAATGGAAAAGATTACTTTTCTACATTTAATGATGTTAATTTATCTTATTTTTCACAACTGTGAGATATTAGAATTACAGATGCCTTTTTGGCAGATGTTAAAATTCTTTAATCCAATCATTTCTGCTTAATTCCTGATAATCTTTATGCGCAGGTAATAACTGTAATCACAGTTGAAAAATATAATCATGAAATATTTACTAAATGTATACACGATTAAGGACAATTAATTCAAAATTGGATATTGGCTGCTTGTTCATTGACAGCGTTAATCCTCAGTAGGAATTAAGCCAATTATATATAGTTCTCTTGGGAAAAAAACCTACAAAGAAATTTCAAGGAAGACTTTGAATTATACATTTTTTCTAGGTAAGTTATGTTGCAATGCTTGGTTCAGTGATTACTATTGAATAGAATAATGGTGATGCAATTCCTTTTATTTTGAGAGAAATATGTTTAAAACTAATACGTCAAAATGCATCTTTGGAAAAATTACATAGTTTCATATTATTACAATTATTAATTATTTAAACATCATATTTAGTATACATATTATAAATTGCTAATGCAAAATCGTTCATTTTTTCTTATTTACAAATTACAAAAAAAGGCATTAATAGATTTCTCCAATTATTATAAAGTAACTAATTATGATATAAAAGCATTCTATACATAAACTGTCCAAAAAATGGAAATATTTAAAACATTTTAATAAAGAATTAAATGGTCTTATGAGACTTGTACCTTTTATATCCTATTCAATTTATAGACCGTCATTTAGACAATAGAAAGTCTCTGGGCTAACTGTGATATAATTCAGAATGAGTGCTTTATCAAAAGAAATAGCTAATATTTTACTACAGAGAGATTAAGTCAAATACATGGGGTTCATGAAATATTTTTCTATGCAATGAAAAATATTTTATTTGCAGTTAAAACTGATTGAATTGGATTAAAGGCATTGAAGACATTCGCAGCTAAAACAGATGAACGTTATTAAACCTGGTTTCATGTATATACCATGGGAAATGCGGGGATACAAATTTCGAGTAAAGAATTATTACATTTAATGTTTGGCAAAAGTGTTTTCTGCACATTTAGAATGCTGCATTTCGGCCCTCGAATCTTAATGATAACGAATTAAAGATTATTTTATATTAGTTTCATACTGTAGATTATTTAAATATTCAATATATCTGCAATATATTTTTAATTTCAAATCACCAATCGGTCTCCTATCGATGAAAGCATTGACAGTTTAATTTTAGAAATTTCATTGAATTCCAGAAAAAAAGTTAAAATGAAAGATCTTATATATATATATATTCAATTCACTGACTTTTTTTTCTGTACAATATATATATATATATATATATATATATATATATATATATATATATATATATATATATATATATATATATATATATATATATATATATATATATATATATCATCCTGTATTTGTGAAATGAGCTTTTTATTGAAATCAGATTAGTTACAATTCGTCATCTGAAAAACTAACAGTGCTATAATAATAAAATAAATTGCACTTTTAAAATTGCTAATAAAACTATAAATAGTCTAAATTTTTAAATTTCAAAACCAACTAAGAAATCTTGTTCATATTTTTAACAAGCAAAGGTAATTCTTTTGTATGTTTTATTTATTAACTGAAAAAGACGCTGAAATAGAAACTAAATGTTACAGTAATGTGTTTAAAGTTAGCCTAACTGTTTGTATTGAAATTATAGAATTAAATTCACCGGAATAATCGGCATCGCAGGGATCTCAAATTAGAATCAGCAAAATTTCTTTCGTTTCTGAACAATTTTACTTTCAATTGATTTTGGGAATTTGACATTCTAGGATTTTTATTTGAGGGGAAAAAATTTCAAATATTGCTTTTACCAAATAAAAAAATTTCTTTTATCCAGATTTTTTTAAAAATACAAAAAGGTATCTGTAGTTGGGTCTTATACCTATTAAGCCTATTTTACCTGAATATAAGAATTCTTTATGTGATCGGGTGTAAACTTAAAACATATTATAATATAAAATTAAAATATACTTAGCAGTAGACGCTAATAGTGATCATTTGATTCCCAGGGATCTAAGGTTGCTAAAAGTCTCATATAAATATTTTGTGTAATTATAGCTTCCTCAGCAAAATATTTTCAAATTTTATATTTTTTTAACTTTATGTTTTTTAAAACTTTATATTAACACCTTCCTGTTTCCTAATTTTCTTTCCTAATTTATTTCTATTTTTTCTTCTTTTTCTTTCTATGTCTTTATTTACTAAATTATAACTCAAAAGAGCAGTTTAATAAATTGCCGCACATAAAAAAATTTTAACATTCATACGATAATAAATTTATTTTTATTTAAACATACTTTTAGATTCATTAATTGTTGTTTTGATTGTATATTTAGTTCAAAAGAAGACAGATACAAAATACAAATATACGTAACATATACAATTTAAGAACACGTTATTTGCAATTTCTGGTGAAATCATAAATAAAATAGGGCTGTCTAAAATATGAAAGCTAATAAAAATTAATTTTTGTAAACCGTCCGAGAGTCTGTTAGTTTCCGAATTAGAGGTGAAACGTGCTTTAGTATTTGTAAGAGTTTTAAATTCTATCTGCTACACTAGACATTTAAATCCAAAAAAAATATGCTTTTAATAAATCCGAAATATACACTAATCTAACACAAAGCAATAAATGTTTTATAATGAATTATCGTCCTTCGATTTTCAATTTAGTTAGATAGACAGTACGGAACAAAAACTAAAGAACAGACGCCTTTTATTAAAAGGCAGCAAAAGATTGAATTAAAATATATTTAGGACTGTCTACTGTCGCATATAATTGATTTTCTTTCCTGCCTAACGCAAGAGGAAATCAAATTTTTCAATTAAGTAACGCCGTAATCGTTTCGAAAGCTTTTAGTTATATAAAGACAGACTTTAATTCGATTTATTTCTGCATTCTAGCTCCCAAATGAGTTTTCTCTCATTTGTAGTAGTTAAATTGGGGTATTAAAACTCCTTTTCTCAAAAGCCACACTCCTTTCCGGGGCTCGCGCAGCTAGAGAGGGATTTGCCTTTTCAATGCCTTCCAAACAAAAAGGTGAGCAACAGCAAGTCAAGTTGAAGGAGTCAATTGGATAATTGCGTTTTAAGGAAGGCTTAATCATTTGATTAAGGTGGGAATGGGGACTTTTAATTAACAAGGTGATCAACAATGGAAATGGTTTTCTAATTGCGATGTTAATGCAAGTAAGTGTACTTATGTGTCAAATGCTCAGTTTTGTTATCAGAGGGTAAATGGAATTGTTAGGGTGTTTTCTGATTCTTCATAAAGGGTGAATGAATTCTTTATTTTCTTGATTTAAGACAATTAATTGCATTTCCATTTCCACTTCTGATATGAAAATTTACAATGATATTGATGTTGTAATGTTTTTTTGGAATGTTTCGGTAACACAAAATTAGCAAAACTAGTTTCTGGAGCTTGAAGATATTTTGACTCCATTTTTTTTTCTTTACAATTGATTAATACATTGATAATACATTGAATAAAAATATAGAAATACTGCATTTTAATTTTGTAAATCTAATAGCTTTCTATTTTTTCAAAAAAAAAATTAAGATTTCTAAATATTTTGTATTTTTATTTTTTATATTTGCTTTTGATAAGTAATATTTAAGCAGGGAAAAGAAATAACTATATCACTAAATCAATTTAATATCTTAGTAATTATCGGATGAATAAAACATTGAATCAATTCATTTGCCTTAAGGAATTTTAGTGAAGGAATTAATACTTTTTCAAAATGACTAACTTAATGTATTCATTTGCTGCTTTATTCAAAAAAATTGAATGATTCCCCACAATTAAATAAATAAATATAACTTTATATTAGGCATAATTTAATGGAAAACAATTAGTGAGTTATGGGTTAAACATACAATTTTAATTGCATTTGTGCTATAAAGTTTCAGAACAAAATAATTCAATGAATTATCTGATCTTTAAAACTAATATAATTGAGCAGTTTCATTTCATTATTTATAGAAAACGGAATTGATATTTATCCGGAATTGATTATCCGGAAATGTAAATCAGTCTTGAGCCACGTTAAAATTATTTTTATTTCTTAGTTAATTACTGGGATCATAGAAAATATATTTCTGATTGATTATAGATATTTCTTATGCAAACAATTTGTTTTAAATTCTACTTCTTAAAATTTTATTGATTTATTTTTGCTATAGATAACAGCAAAATACTTCCTCTAAATAAGTATTGTTTATTATTGAAGGTTGAAAAATCAATTTTCAATAGTCATACATAATTTATTGTATTTTATCATTCTTACTTTAGGCAACAAAATTAACTTAATACTATGAATTATATATTTATTGGGTAGAAGAAACATTTTGTCTGATATTAAAAGTATAAAAGCAGAAACATTAATTTATTACTATTAGTAGGACTTCAGGTTAAAGAAATTGCTGAATAAATTTAAAAAGTCATGTGCATATATTAATCAGATATTTTAACAAAGAATGATACATAAATATGTTTTTTTAAATCTTGGAAAATATAGTTTATTTTAAATTTAGAGAATCAAATCTAAATATATTAATTAATGATTGGGCAGAATTTTTATTGCACTGTTAATTTTTTAAACAAATTACTATTAATATAAATACTTAAAATAATAAAGACAAGAGAATGTGTGTGAATCATTATAAAAATTGTATGTTAGGGAAGTGACAAGGTTCATAAACATATGCAGTTTGATTTAGCAACTGCTAATCTAATGAACTTTCTAAAAAGAGACTAATGACGGTATATAGACAAGTACTAATCTGAAAAGAAATCTGGCTCTAAACTTTGTTAGAAGTCCAACATATAAAATAAATGGTAGAATAACTTTTCAATATGAAATGAAAAGGAAAATGACAAACAAATACAAAGACGCATCACACTTTTCAGTTCATTCACTTTGTGGCGAGTTGTGATGAGGGAGGATAGAACCTGTAACCTTGTGGTTCGCAGCCGGGTAACATGAACACAATACAAAAGCAATTGCTCTGGTAGCGTAGCTGTTAACTGGTTTTTACGCTTTCACCACAGACTCTCCTCCAGTGAAGGGGCCGCGGTGGCCTGGTGGTAAGGTCTCGGCTTCGGAACCGGAGGGTTTCAGGTTCGTGACCCGATTCCACCGAAGAACAGTCGTGTAAGGGGGTCAGTTGCACGTTAAATCTGTCCTCCAAACGTCCTCCCACTGGTGTGGTGTTGTGTGGAGAGGGGGGTGCCAACTCAGGTGTCATCCTCCTCATTTGACCGTGGTTCAAAATTATGAGGTCCGTCCCAAAATAGCCCTAGTGTTGCTTCAAACGGGACGTTAATATAACCAAACCAAACTCTCTTCCAGTGAGTCGGAGATGAGACGAACGATATGGCTGTTGAGTGGTGATGTATTAGCTGTTGATTCTAAGGCGCCTGTACCCATTTGTGTAGTGCTAAGAGTTATGTCGAGCGTGTGTGGTTGCTGATGCTGTTTATGAGTCAAGCTAGTCTGACAACTTTGGGTTGCTGCGGCCTTTTTGGGTTGCTGCGTCAAGTGAATCTGACGACTTTTGTTTGCTGTGGGTAGATAGCGCCACAACAGTTGTACAAAGGTTGAAGGTTCATCGTCTGACGTCACCAATGTTTTTGTTAGGAGCGAGTATAGAACCTGGGACCTTGTGGTTCGCAGCCCAGTAACATGACCACAATATAAAAGCAATTGCTCGTGCAGCGTAGTAGTTAACTGGCTTATAAGCTTTCACCACAACTTCATATTGGTAATCTTACAATTTACTACCTTTAATGTATATTGCAATGTTATTTGAATTTGTTGGTCTATGCTAAATAGGGCCCCATAACATATAAATGTTATCTGATTCAAACTATTATAATATATTAAAATATATCAAAATTATCTGATCCCTGTTGAAATACGAAAACATCTAAATAAATAAAAATGCTTTGATCAAGGATCATGTAATGGTACAGGTTACTTATCCTAACTGAATTGAATTCTCAGAAAAAATAATCCCCAATTAATAACGTTTTTGTAGCCGCACAAAACCTGAATGTTTCCAGTATTATATGAAGGATGACCAAAATCTTCAATTTTACGTTTTAACTCTCATATTCAAAAAAAAAAAAAATTCTTCTTGTTCCCGTAGAATTCTCCTGGCCAGGCATCGTTCGGTTTCTTCCCAATTACTATTCACAATTCTCTAGACTATTGTTTCCTTTAGACATACGTTTCAAACGTTGAAAGATAGTTTTGCATTTCTTTATTTTTTATGAATATGTTATTATTTAAGTTGTAAAATTCACAGTCAATTATGACAATATTACTCAAGAAATTCCATTACTAACTCTGATTCGCTCTGTGCTCTACAATCGCTTCCTCTTCATTGGAATTATCTACTTTAATGAAAGTTCCAACTTCCTCCAGATTCCTACATGTTTGTCTTCTGCCTTTGTTAGCATGCCAGTTTATTAACATTTGTGGATTATGTATTGAAATAAATTATAACAGTTTTTAAACTCTCAAGGAATAGCTTCTGGCTATAAATAACTAGAAAAATATCGCATGATGTGCTAATTATTCAAAATTAAAGTATATGATGAACACGTCTCATCTTCAGATCATGAGATACTGGTGAATGCTTAGCTTACGGTACTTGTTCCTACACACTCCTTTTGTAAATCCAAACATATTTAGTTTCCTACACAAAAGTTTGAGGTTGCAACAGTAAATCATTAATCAGCTCCTTTTTCAGCAGTATTGTAGATTAGTCCATTTGTATTATAGATTAGTCCATTTGTATTGTAGATTAGTCCTTCTTACCTTAGCAGTATTGTAGATTAGTCCATTTGTATTGTAGATTAGTCCTTCTTACCTTAGCAGTATTGTAGATTAGTCCTTCTGGCTGTAAATAGCTAGAAAAATATCGCATGATGTGCTAGTTATTCAAAATTAAATTATATGATGAACACGTCTAATCGTCAGATCATGAGATACTGGCGAATGCTTAGCTTACGGTACTTGTTCTTACACACTCCTTTTGTAAATCCAAACATATTTAGTTTCCTACACAAAAGTTTGAGGTTACAACAGTAAATCATTAATCAGCTCCTTTTTCAGCAGTATTGTAGATTAGTCCATTTGTATTGTAGATTAGTCCTTCTTACCTTAGCAGTATTGTAGATTAGTCCTTCTTACCTTAGCAGTATTGTAGATTAGTCCTTCTTACCTTAGCAGTATTGTAGATCAGTCCTTCTGGCTATAAATAGCTAGAATTGTAGATTAGTCCATTTGTATTGTAGATTAGTCCTTCTTACCATAGCAGTATTGTAGATTAGTCCATTTGTATTGTAGATTAGTCCTTCTTACCTTAGCAGTATTGTAGATTAGTCCTTCTGGCTATAAATAGCTAGAAAAATATCGCATGATGTGCTAGTTATTCAAAATTAAAGTATATGATGAACACGTCTAATCGTCAGATCATGAGATACTGGCGAATGCTTAGCTTACGGTACTTGTTCCTACACACTCCTTTTGTAAATCCAAACATATTTAGTTTCCTACACAAAAGTTTGAGGTTGCAACAGTAAATCATTAATCAGCTCCTTTTTCAGCAGTATTGTAGATTAGTCCATTTGATAATGCAGCAAACCAGATAAATTATATACACATTTCGTATCAGAGTTGAATCAGTAATTTTCCTTCGAAGTAATATTTTCTTCTTTTTTGTTGTTGAATAATTGAGCTGAAACACTAATACTCTTTTATTGATTTATCTTCTGATTTATTGATTTATCTCCATCATCATTATGTTTGAAGATTAATTTAAAATAAATATTAGTCTTACTAAATTCTTCCTCTGGGTTGAATCAGTAATTTTCCTTCGAAGTAATATTTTCTTCTTTTTTGTTGTTAAATAATTGAGCTGAAACACTAATACTCTTTTATTGATTTATCTCCATCATCATTATGTTTGAAGATTAATTTAAAATAAATATTAGTCTTACTAAATTCTTCTTCTGGGTTGAATGAGTAATTTTCCTTCGAAGTAATATTTTCTTCTTTTTTGTTGTTAAATAATTGCGCTGAAACACTAATACTCTTTTATTGATTTATATCTTATCTCCATCATTATTATGTTTGAAGAATAATTTAAAATTAATATTAGTCTTACTAAATTCTTCCTCTGGGCCATTTTATATAATTTATCATTCATATAATTATGCCCTATAATTTGTTTTTTTATAAATTATTAGATAAATTCAAATCCCAAGCAACATCCTGTTTGAAATTAACTATTATATAACTAAACCATAACCATATTTTTAAAAAAACTGTTCGAAATTTTTCAGTGTTTTCCAAAGGGTAAATCCATAGACAGAGTGCGAAAAACCTGCAGAATTATTTTTCATATAAAAGGAAAAGTTTAAATTTATTCATAGGTCACAGACATGATTAATTATGTGGTGTAGAGGAAATAGAAGGACCTTAATAACCTTCCCATGGAAGAATGCAGATCCGATTACACGTTCCTTGAATTATCTCTGAAGGCTTATCTTTCGGATGGTTATTATCATGAATTAACCTGGTTCAAAGAAGATTTTTCATAATTTCGAGTTCCTTCAGAAAGATTATTCATGGGAAGAAAATTCTTCAGTTTAAATATTAGAAGATCCTTGAGATGAAATTCAAAGATTAGTTTGGTCTTCCAGTGCACTGCTCTGTTATTGTGTAGTATTTTCTGTTAATATTTTTTAATGCAAAAATAATCATTAAGGCTATATTTTTAATTCACAACGAATTTGTACAGAAATGCTTTTGAGAGATTTATTTGAGAATATCTTTATATATGAAGGTTTTGTTTATATTTATAACAGATAAGAAAACTGTTTGGATAATCATAAAGCACCTTATTCATAACTTGGTCATGTTTCATCATTGTTATTTATTTATCTGTATTATTATTTTTAATCTATTAAATGATTTTTGCAATTCTACTATAAAGATACAGATTTTTTTTTCTTTATTTTACCTTGATTAGGTAAAAAATTATGTGACTCCATAATACTATTAATTTACTGTTAGCCAAAATTTGCAAGTTATGAAAATCATTTCTAAATTTTCATTTTATGAAAATTTTTGCTAAAAATCTTTCAAAAGGAAAATCAAACGTTTATAATTTGGAGTTGGAATGTTTGGTTTGAGATTTATGCTAGTTGTTTGCTGGTTTTTATTTCATTTTTTTTTTTGCTTTTTATTACGTTAAATCAACAGTTTAGTTTAGTTATATTAACGTCCCGTTTTAAAGCAACACTAAGGCTATTTTGGGATGGACCTCGTCGTAGTTTTGAGCCTCGATCAGATGACAGGGGTGACACTTGAGCTGGCACCTTCCTCTCCCAACCACACCAGCGGGTAGACGTTTGACCCAGATTGTTTAACGTGCACCAGACCCGCTTATACGACGGTTCTTCGGTGGAATCGGGTCTCGAACCTAAACCCTCCGGTTCCGAAGCCGAAACCTTATCAGCTGGCCACCGCTGTCCATTAATTCAACAGATGGGCGCTGCGACTCCAAGAATACGACGTATCAGTGGAAGGAAACACAAAGATGCTGATAGCCTGTCCAGAAACCCATTGAAAGTCGATGCTTCATGGTCTGGGGACTCCATAGGTGCCTCCTTATTCACTAATCTCTCAGAAGAACAGATAAAAGATCCAGAATACTCTTATGGAAACAGTAAGAAAAGTCCAGAACACTTGTCTAGTAAATTAAAGAAATGTCCAGTATCTTCTGGAACTTGAAACAAAGGAAAACATAAAATCGAGGAATTAAGTATTTACATATACTATTAATCGTATTGTCTCTAGCGGGATTCGAACCCAGGTCTCTTGATCATGAGACCAGTGCCATGACCATTCGGCCATGGATATTAGACTGTCTTTCTTCAATGCGGCATTGCTCTCTCTTTAGAAGAACAGCGTCTCGCTGTTATGACATTTCATTGTGTGGCTCTAGTTCTTGATCGAGTCACAGGACCAGTATAAGTTGTCGTGTCTTCACGGGGAGTAGTCTCTTGAGAAATGTCTCTTTCCGGAACCTCCATAATTTCATAAGAATGTTGCTCGTCTTGTTCTTCTGGGTCATGGTATGGCTTCATGCGTAAAACGTGGACAACTTCCTTCGGTTTCCGCCTTCTAGAATTAGGATCGAAATCGGCTACTTCATAGGTGACGTCAGACAACAGCCTCAAAACTTGATAAGGGCCGAAGTACCTCTTGAGGAGTTTCTCGGAAAGCCCTTTTTTACGAACTGGAATAAAAATCCACACCAAATCCCCTGGTTCGTATGCCACCATCCGATGTTTGGAGTCATAATGCCGGCGATCTTTCTGCTGAGCCTCGAAAGTTCGTGCACGAGCTAATTGCCTCGATTCTTCTGCCTTATTGATCAGATGACTAATGTAATCGTCTTCATATCTGTTGAATTTTGATACTCTGTCATATTCCTTCAGCCATTTGCTTGAGTCTTGTCCCACGTCTCCTTTAAATACGGGTGGATTTCTGTATTGCGGCTGTGAAGATTCAAACATTTATGATGGGCGATTCATTTGGGGATGAAACGATGAAGTCGAAAATTTCATTTCAAATTAAACTGAAGATGTTTAAACGATTTAGAGAAAAAAATTGAACAATTTCATTTATAGTTCAAAATCTGATTGTAGATTTCTTTGACTTCCTTTTTTCTCAAAAGAATAAGGTTAAAAGTTAAAAAGTAATTTAATTCCAACTTATTGCTATTACGTCTTCTTTTTAGTGACTGCCTGCCTTAAATTCGATTATAAGATATAACAAAATCTATTCATCAGTTACGACTCTACGTATTTTATTACTAGCAGTAAATGTAGTTGCAACCTGAAATTATACTCTCTACTTCTTGAAAGAAAACTTAATTCACACATTTCAAGTATGCACTTTAGTGCTTTAAAACGGGACGTTAATATGACTAAAATTAAACTAAAAACTAAAACTAGATATGTAGTATAAGCTACTAAATGTGTTTTAAGATTCTTAGTTATAACTTCAAGAGGTGATAAATATCTATCCGATTAGCATGTATCACCATATTCAAGTCTACAATTTGGATAACTAAGGAATCGGAATAAAGACTCTTCTATAATGTCAGTCCTTTCGATTTTGGCGAGGATGAAATTACTAGAATTTCTGCAGCTGGAGTTGTCATACGAGAAATATCGCATTGTTTCTGAAATATGCAATGATTAGAACGGTGTCGGGGTGAATTATTCCCTTTCGTGATCACAGTTGTGAATACTTTGAAATTCATATATTAATTCCTTAAGTACCACGACATACGCCTACGATTCGGAAATTATATTAAATTAGATGACATTTTAGCTGGTAAAGAAGTAGGCTTTATAACTTATTTTTTAGTAAGAGAATGTAGTTGTGAATCACAGGTGATTCAAGGGTCAGTGAACGTGTAAGAAATGCATGATTGTCTCTGCGATATTCTCTCATTATAATGGTGATAGCCTATAAACCATCGCATAGCAACGGATGCAATTTTGAATAATTTCTGCAGCATGACTCTTAAAATTGTTTCTTAAATTAATTTTTCTTTCTTTCTTTCATCTGTTATTCTTAATTTCTACATTCCTAGAAGCAGTAATTACAACCCGAGTACTTCACTACTTGAATTACAACCAGCCATTATATGTTATTTATATTTGTTTAAATGTGCTCTAACACCCCTTAAATATTATACCAAGAATTTAGAATGTATATACTAATTTAATCATAGTTGCAATTGTTTAAAAATTGGCGAGGAGGAAGAAGAAGGCTATTTCTATTCTAAATTTCGAAAATACTTTTTTTTTAATTCCTAAAATTGTAACTTCATGAAAAGAACGAAAATTCCTTGAAAATTATTAGCCATATTAATAATTTGAAAGTTTTGATTTTGTGAATTAAAAAAATGCATTCGCTATGACAACAAGTAATTGCTCCTTCTTTCTAAACAAAGTACACAGGGTGTCTCACAAACCTTGACCGCGGCTTTTATTCCTTAGATATTGATCGCAGGGATATGCTATAAATTACAAAGTTGCGTTTAAAAAAAGGTGCAAAATGTTATGAAATCGATAAAAATTAAACTTTAAAAAAAACAAAATTTAAATTTTTATACGGGCCCCGTACAAAAAAAATCCCAGTAAGTAAAATGTGCCCCATCCTTTAATAAATTCGTGTACAGAATTTCTGAATATTATCATGAAAGCTCTCAAAGATATGTTAAAACAAAGTTGGTGAAGGGTCAATCACAAGTTGAAATTCAAATATTTATAGCTTCAGTGCAGATGGCGCGACAAAGGCATCATAAGGAAATAAATATATTGTACATGCAGTCTTCAACGATCAATATAGACACACTCATTAATGACACTTACGAGTACTTAATCTCATTCTGTCCATTTACTTCTAAAGAATCGATTCAAGCAAAAAATTCGATTTCCGAAAACTGATTTATTGCGTTCCTGAAATAATAATCATATGCTTTCTTAATTTGAATAAAAATAAAACTTATGGATCCAATTATAATTTAAACAAAATTTTTACATTATAGCGCAATTCATTCTACTACTAAGTTTCATTGAAAATATTTCGCAACCTTCACTACGCTTTTAGGCTTAGCGAAATGTATTCATACAATGCCAGAAACAGATGCTGATGTCTTGTTTAACATGAAAAGAGGGAGAAAATCTATTCCCTATTTCGCAGAAAAAGCCTTTTTACTCATTCAATATTCTGAGAATGTTTTGCTATTTATATATCTTGTTGACGAGGTGAGAGCAAAAATCTCGGATTCGTTGGCTTGTATTCACAGAAAAAAAACAGCCAGAAGCTGAATAATGGAGATAAAGGAACAAAGGATGTCAGATGCACAACCAAAATTCTGATCCCTAAACTATTCAATGAATATTTGCTATTTGAATATTTGACTTTCGTAATGATTTTCTTTGTGCATATTTTATTATTGTGCATACACAGAGCTAAAAAAGGAATATAATCATCCTACATAATATATTGAAGTAAAAAAGTGTTTGATTGAAGTTGATGTTCTATAAGGTAGTTTATTATTTTAATAATCTTATTTAATACATATTTTACAGTTGAAATTTAGACTTTATTTTAGTTTTATTATATGAATAGAATATTTATATTAATCTACCAATTATTAGAGGTAAATTATTTCATTTTTTTATATGTACAGTTTAGTGTCATATCTTTTTCTAATGGCCAGTAATTTTTATTGTGTAAGTCACCACTGTCTTATTGCCATTAAAAATATCACCATTCCGCAATAATGAAACAAGTCATTTTTTTTACTTTTTTAAGAGATGTTAATTAAACTGAGGTGATTTAATAAAAAGCTCTATTTCTCATTGTTTCCCTCTTCTTGTAATATTAAGAAGTTCTGTAATTTCATGATAAAAAAGCATAATGTAAAATGCAATAAAATACTAATTTTATGCTTTATTTATTGCATGTTAAGATAAAGAATATTGTTACGAAAAATTCCAAAATCCGCAATTGGAAAATCAACAGGTTCGGTTCAATATGCAAAAAAGCCGAACATGCTTGTCAACAAATAACAACACTTTATTCAACATGTGTTGAGACTCTACCTGAATTTCATTTCATTCAGTCGTTTCTCCGCTAATAAGATTCAAAGATGTGGGATCGTAATGTGAAATAATCCACTCGTTATTAATCCGACTCCATTTTATTATCTCTCTAAATTACAATTCTATTTACATGCTATATTTATATTTAGTTGCCATATACAAAAACATACATTGGTTTCGCGCGCAGTTAATTCTGATTTTAGAGTTGTAAAAGCAAGTTATAGCTCTAGTATGATTAAAGTTAAAATTAGTTTTTAGCCAAAGGCGCTCGTAACATCCTCCCACCTTTTGATTTTTAAATTAGGAGGTTACAAAATCAAAATTAACAAAATATTGCATTCAAAATATTTAGAAATCAAAACATGAAATGCACATATTTGAAAAGTACATAATAAAGTTTAAAAGTTAGTTAAAACGTGAAGGTTTAACCACTTTTCTTCCACTTCTAGTTTTTGTTTCATAGTCGTTATTTTCCGAGCTCGGGATTTCGATTTCTTCATACGAAGCAACCGGTTCGTTTTTTCTCGCACCCACAGGATCGTCATGGTCTAATTCCAAGGGGTATAAACGTTGCACTGGACGCACAAGTTCCCCACTCGCTGTTTTTAGCTTCACTACTCGGATGCAGCCATCTTTCCCAGGAAACACTTCGATTACCAATCCCAAAGGCCAGTCTAGTCGCTTTTTGATATCACTTTCAATTATAACAATATCTCCCACTTGCACTTGTCTAGATTCCTTTCCTTTTGGCTTCTTCTGGATTAACAAGCTTAGATATTCTTTTCGAAATCTTTTCCTCAAGTCCTCTCGTAATTTTTGTTGATACTGATATCGTTTGGAGATATTTACTTTATCCAAAGTATCCAAATCGGGAACTCCTACCTTTGTAGTCTCTTGAATGAACATTGAGGGAGTCAGTGGAATTAAATCATTCGGATCTTCCGATAGATAATTCAAAGGTCTAGAATTGATGTTGGCTTCTACGTCACAAAGAATAGTGAACATTTCTTCGTAATGAAGCGATGCCTTTCCTAAAACTCTTCTTAAAAGCTTCTTCACCATCTTAATCATGCTCTCAAAAAATCCGCCCCACCAAGCAGCTGTTGGGGGGTTAAATTTCCACTGAATTCTTAAGACGGAGGCTTCATTGACGATCTTGTCCCAATCAAGAGAACCCATCAAATTATTTGTTCCTGTAAAATTTGTTCCGTTATCGCTGTATATAGTCCTAGGTCGCCCTCGTCTTGCGACGAATCTTCTAAAACCTAGAAGGAATCCATTAGTTGAAAGACTCTGTATTAATTCCAAATGAATGGCCCTATATACAGCGCAAGTAAAAAGCAAGATCCAGGCCTTTTTCCCATCCTTTAAATGAAGCGGCCCTGCTAAATCCACTCCAGTGACTTCGAATATCAAGGCTTCCCGTACACGATCTTCCGGTAGGGGCGCAGGAATTGATTCAATTTTCTTGCTCGTATATCTTTTGCATCTTATACACCTTGAGAGCACTTTCTGGACAGTTTTTCGGCCCTGCAGAATCCAAAATTTTTGACGGATATCTGTTAGGACAACTTGAACTCCAGCATGGGAAGAGATCAAATGATGTTCGAAAATCAATCTCTCCACTAATGGGTGCTTACAAGGCAATACTAGAGGGTATCTAAAATTTTCTTCATCATCTCGTCTAGTAATTTTAGTTTTCAATCTAATTAGTCCATCAGAATCATTAAACACACAGAGTGATTTAAGTTTTGATCTTGCATCTTCGTTATTAAAGGTTTCTTGTTGCACGATTTGTATCACCTTTCTTTCGGCGGCATCTAGTTCTGCAACAGTTAAAAGATCTTTCATCTTGTTAATTGGATTTCGGCAATTTTGTACAAATCGTAGCATCCATGCTATCATTCGCACAATTTTGGAATATCTTGAGAACTTGTACAAATACCAGGATTTATTCAGATCTGTATAGTTGACTAAAGTTACGACCCTCTTTTTCCTTTCCCGGAAAACCTCTTCAAAATTGTATTCAGAGTCTGTCGCTGGCCATTCTTCTTCTGGAAGTTTCAACCACTGTGGGCCCTCCCACCATTTTGGGCACTTTCTCTATTATATTTTCCTCAAGCCATTCTTCAAAAACAGCCTCATATTCTGCATATTTCTTTTCATCCTTTAACTTTTGTGAAGTACGGATACAACGTTGTTCAGCTGTGGATCTATTGTCTTGTAGAATTTCTTTTGCTTCTATCCAAGGTAGCTTAACTATGTATCTGCCATTTTCATCTCTATCCACTGCTTTCATAAAATGATCCATTGCGTTTCTTTTCATTTCTTCTTTAGATTTAGTTTCAACTGGATCCATAATACCTAAAGTTTCTAATTTCCAAAGATCAGAGATAGAGCTATTTTGTATTAGCATTGAAGTCACCAGTTGAGCGGAAGTATTTTCCTCTTTTCCTCCAAAAACTTTACCCATGATCAGCCAGCCTAATTTTGTTTCATATGCTACTAATCCACATTTCAGAGCATATATATTTCCTGAGAATAACTGTCCGCAAAAGTCAGCTCCTATCAGCAATTCAATGTCCGGACAATCTTTGCCTTGATCAGAGAGTATTATATTCTTTTTCTTCAACTCCTTTTGCCAATTTCCTTTGTGGATCCGAGGTATTTTTCCGCATATAATTGGTTGATCGAGGACTTGCATATCGTAAGTGAATCCCGTATTCAAATTCTGAAGGGTTATTTCATATAGTCCATGATCTTGTTTTTCTAACGTAGATCCACCAAATACCGAATGTATGATATTTTTAACTTCAATGGGCCTCAGATTCATTTCTTTAATTGTTTTCTCTAATAAGTATGATCGCTGCGAACCACTGTAAATAAGAGCTCGTACTCTGCGTGTTTTTCCTTCTGCTTTAATATTAACTTGCAATGTTTGAAGGAGAACTTCTTCAGCAGCACACTGATTGGATAAATTGACATTTAGATTCTCTTCCACCTCAGGTGTTTTGACTTTTGGTTTGTTTGTTGGCAGATCTGGACACATCAAAGTCCAATGCCTCTTATTACAAAGCAGGCACTGTACATTTGACTTACAAATTCTTGACCTATGGCCAGGCTTTAAACAAGTGAAGCAGCATTTTTTATTTTTCAAAATCTTTTGTTTCTTTTCAAAATCAAATTTTTTGGCATAGTAACATTCTTTGCTTTCGTGAGGTTTTTCACAAAAAACGCATATTGTATTATGTTTTCTTTTTTCTGTACCTCCTGAAAACAAATCTGTAGCAGTAGCCACAGAATCAGAATTCCTCTTATTATACACCTTAGGTGCAAATCCTGATTTCGCTAAGCGAATTCTTTCCTCACCTTCTATTTCTGTTTTCAGAAAGAGTAATAAATTTTTTAGTTTTTCTGAATAAGCATTGCTTTCCGGGTCATGATTTGCTATTATAATTGGATTACGCAGCCATACCCTGAATATATCTTCAGGTATGCAGGATTCCACCAGGGGGAAAAGCATTGCTGAATACTTGTCTGATGTTAAACCAATTGATTCTAGAGCTCTTAAGTAAGTTTCTAATTTATCATAAATTTGCGGCGTGCTTAATTTCCTTTTAGCTTCTGAAGCATTTATTATAACTAATTTTAGTAGCTCACGAACGTAGTATTCAATAAGCAACTCATCCTTTCCGAAACGCGATTTTAAACTTTCTATTGCCTTGCAATAATTCGCATTTGTTGGAGGATAACTGTCTATAATTTCCCGAGCTCTAGTTCCTTCACTTACACATTGGATCAAATATTGAAATTTGTCTTCATTTTCTAATTTATCATCATCATGAATACGCTTAAATTGACTCCAGAAAGCCAGCCAATTCTTAATTTCACCGTTAAATTTAACGAGTTCTATTTTAGGTAACTTAAGTTTTCGTTTAATTCTAGGAGAAACAGAACCAACGCTTTCCTTTTCAGCGTAAGAAAGTTTAGTCAAATATATGTCCACATTTACTTTCGCATCAATCATTTTTGTGCTGTATTCTTCGATTTTCATATACTCATCTTCATACTTTTCGGTATCCGAACTTTCCAGAAGAAAACTACATATTTCATTATCTAATTTGGCCAAATCCGAATAAATTCGTTCCAAATTGCCAAAAAGTGATTTAATCTCTTTTTCCTGAGGTTCATCGACCTTTAATCTTTCAATTAAAACATTATACGTTTTCGTAAAGTTAGATCTAATAGGTATTCGCTTCTTAACGGACATCTCCATTTTTATTTCACTACTTAATTCTTATTGCAAATAAAAACAGACGTACCGTATTTTTAGCAATCACGTCCGGGTTCACCACAATGTTGAGACTCTACCTGAATTTCATTTCATTCAGTCGTTTCTCCGCTAATAAGATTCAAAGATGTGGGATCGTAATGTGAAATAATCCACTCGTTATTAATCCGACTCCATTTTATTATCTCTCTAAATTACAATTCTATTTACATGCTATATTTATATTTAGTTGCCATATACAAAAACATACATTGGTTTCGCGCGCAGTTAATTCTGATTTTAGAGTTGTAAAAGCAAGTTATAGCTCTAGTATGATTAAAGTTAAAATTAGTTTTTAGCCAAAGGCGCTCGTAACAACATGATTACACAAACACATAGACAGCAATGCATAGTCAAAGCATTCACAAGAACAGAGCTTAAAGTAAAAATAGAACACGAGCAGCATATCAGAAGTAGACAACCATAAAAGCACAAAGTGCTCAGAATGAATTCAACTCTTCTATCTCGCATCTCCACTACACAATACATCGACTAAATGAATGCAGATTGGATATTCAGCCTATGATTCAATGCTGATCAAAAGAATGAACTCTGTGTCTTGTCTTTCTATTGTTTCCATCACAATGCAAAGAAGGTTCTAGAAATATTATCATAATTCACATATGTATGTGCCTATCACCATAATTCCGAATCAGGAATCTCTTATTTTATCGCCAATGTCGCCAAATTTCGAGATCTTTGATCAGACATCCGTTGAACATCCATCAGAGCTGCCTGTAAAACTATTTTTCTTACCGTAAAACTTATTGTGCATGGAGTAATATTACAACTTCGTAACATCAATAGCTAATTTTATCGTGAACCAACAGCTCTTGTACCTTGATTCCATATCATTTTTAATTTGAGCTCATTTAATGAAATAAACTCGAATTACTGCGTGCCTTGATAAAAATTACTTTGCCAATCATTCAATGCATTTAATCTGCTTTTAAAACTTATTGAATATATTTTTCTATCAAAAATAAGAGATTTGAACTAAAAAGTTACTTATATAGCATACTTTTTATATGAATTTCAAAGCAATTTTCTTCCTATGCATCGAAGTATGTTTTCTATGATTTCTATGATAGTTGTATACAAATATATTTCATTCATATACTATGAATAATTCAATTTCGAAAAATATGTTTTTGATAACTTATACGAAATAGTTCATATATGTACATATTATCCTACAGCTGTCAAATAAACATGCTTTGGAACCATTCCTTTTGTCTGATATTTTCATAATAGTAAAGGTTAAAGTTTTAATGAGATTCAGCTACAAGAAATATATATTTCATTATACAAATATATGGAAATATATTTCACTCAAAAGCTTTTAACTATTCCATTTAAAAAAAAAAAACTTTTTTTACAATCTTCAAAGAATAATTTGCTTGCATATAATATATTCAACAACTGCAAAATATTTAATCTTTGGAAATACATCTTTTGTATGATGTTTTTTAGTATACGTTCAACCTTTAATAAGATTTATTTGCATAATGAATAGACAAATTAATCAACTTTCTTAAGGATAGAATATTTTTAACACATCCATAATCTTGGAGATTCTTAAGTTGATTATAAATGCCTTCAAGTGTTCAAGTATGTTTTATTTTCGAAGTGTATGCTGTATGAAGAGAAATAACATTCATTCTGTTCATCCATAAAAGTGTTTAAAAATAAAGTGTAAACTCAATCTGATATTATTATAGAAAATATTGTAATTTAAATGTATGTAAATTCTTTGCTTTTATATGGCATCTTATTCATCATCTTGAAGAATCCGCTTACATTTCTCTCATATTTATCTTTTTTCACTATAAGAATTATTGAAATAATAAATTAATGTAACATTTGTTAGTTAAAATTAAGTGATATAAGTCACTTTTCCAAAAAAAATGCCATTAATATGGAAAGCAGTTCTGAATAAATCAATCTATCTGCAAAAGAACATAAAATAAACCATAAGTTCATTAAACTGCCAACAAATCTGAAAATTCAAGGTATCTGAAAATTCAAGGTATAAAGAAAACGACTGCATTCTTTATCTATGAAATAATATGAATCTAATTTACTGGCTTGAAATGCAACCGCTAATTCCCGATTTCTGTGTAAAATTTTTGTAGATGTTATTTAGCATTTATTAGACAACTTTGTTACCAATAGCGAATAACGGTATGAAATGAAAGCAATATCCTCGAAACAGGAATGTTTCAGAAAGTGAACAAATTAAGATTTTTCATTACCAAGGTAATATTCATTCGACAGTTTTGTATAATATTATGTACAACGATGCATGGACAAGTCAAAATTGAAACTTTAAGTTACTAATGTGCGTAACACCTTTTCGGAAATTATACCTTATAAGTTCATTCAATTTAGCTACTTTTATTTTCCACATGACACATAATTGAATTATACGTAAAGAGTAAATTGGCTTCCAAACCTGAAAACTGTTCCATTGTTAT
The DNA here is from genome assembly GCF_947563725.1 of Argiope bruennichi. Lineage (NCBI taxonomy): Eukaryota > Metazoa > Arthropoda > Arachnida > Araneae > Araneidae > Argiope > Argiope bruennichi. Next base: position 98,132,882 of record NC_079155.1, read on the forward strand.
TCTGAAATGCATATCTAAAAAAAAAGATTCATGTTGTTCCATATGAAAACTAATGGTTTCAAATAAATTCGTTACTTTGGGCTTATATCACACGTAGAAAGAAATTTTGAAGCAACAGTCTTTTCACTTCTTTGAAGTCCCACAGGAAGGCACCTCGTAATTAAGGATGGAAAGCTTTCCAACCCTTGTGGGTACACGAAAAGGTTGGGGTCTGGCTTCTCCCATCGATGACGGAACATGCTTTCTTAGAGAAGAATTGTACTGTGGCCAGTGATGGCCCTAAGAACTCAGCCATAGTTCCCACCATTATTACTGTTGTGTCCGGTCATTCAAGCCCGGTGGCTTGGTGTTCAAGTTTGAACAGAAGGTGCCAACTTAAGTGGCGTCCTCGTTATCTAACCTTTGTTCAAAATTACATGGTCCGTCCCAAAATAGCCCTAATGTTGCTTTACAACACTATAATAAATATAACTAAACAAACAAACCGGTCATTCAAGTTTTTCCGTGTGCCTTCCGGCGGGTCGAAGTAGCCAGGTAGTGGTTTATGGTTCACTTGTTTGGTGATCTAATAGATTAAGTATTATTTTTATATTCGTCTATATAAAGAAACATTAAATAGTGATATGCATTTTTTATGCTAAATTTATGAACAGCAAGGATTGGTAAACCCTCATTCCTAATAAATTTTTAACAAAAATGCGTTGTATTCACATGCAAGACCGTTACAGAAAAAAAAAAGGAAAAAAATGCATAGATCTTCTGAAAAAAAAATATTATTCCTTTCCCTTTAACCAACTTTTGAAAGTGGAGGCTTACCAACTGATGATCGATATACATAGGTAATTGCCGATTTGAAGCAGAAAGAAAATAATAAATGAAAATTTCTTCAATCTTTTAGTTTCATCCATTTAAATAAAAAAAAATTACCCATTTTTTAATAAGAATTAAAATCATTTTTATAGTTTTGAAGCTATATTTATATCCAATTTTTTGACACATATATTTGTGTTTATCATGTATAGGGATGTACGTCATTGAGTTTGTCAATAAAGAATGGTGAGAAGCTTTTTACTATCAGCGAAATTGTGACTATTATATAATTTCAATTCAATTCAAATGACTATTGTATAATTTCAATTCAATTCAAATGACTATTATATAATTTCAATTCAATTCAAATGACTATTATATAATTTCAATTCAATTCAAATGACTATTATATAATTTCAATTCAATTCAAATGACTATTGTATAATTTCAATTCAATTCAAATGACTATTGTATAATTTCAATTCAATTCAAATGACTATTGTATAATTTCAATTCAATTCAAATGACTATTATATAATTTCAATTCAATTCAAATGACTATTATATAATTTCAATTCAATTCAAATGACTATTATATAATTTCAATTCAATTCAAATGACTTATATAATTTCAATTCAATTCAAATGACTATTATATAATTTCAATTCAATTCAAATGACTTATATAATTTCAATTCAATTCAAATGACTATTATATAATTTCAATTCAATTCAAATGACTATTATATAATTTCAATTCAATTCAAATGACTATTATATAATTTCAATTCAATTCAAATGACTTATATAATTTCAATTCAATTCAAATGACTATTATATAATTTGAATTCAATTCAAATGACTTATATAATTTCAATTCAATTCAAATGACTATTATATAATTTGAATTCAATTCAAATGACTATTATGTAATTTCAATTCAATTCAAATGACTATTATATAATTTCAATTCAATTCAAATGACTATTATATAATTTCAATTCAATAAGTTAAATTTGATCCAAGTCACATTCTAAACTGACAACATTAAAGCATTTTTGTTCCCAAATTTGTTACAGCAACTTTCAGTTATGTGTAAAAAAGAAAATCTGACTTCCGTCATTTCAACTTTACCCACATCTAATTACTATGTCGCTTGAAAAAGATTGAAACTTTTTTTAAACTACTTAAAAACATTATCTGTGCTTTTAATTCTAAAACGATTGTAAAGTTGTAGATTTATACAGTATGCTCGAGCATTTTGTTAATATCAGTTTTAAAATATCAGCTATCTGATTTATTTGTAATTGTGGAAATTAACATTAAGATTTATTTGCCTCTAGTTTCCTTAAAATATTGCTCCATTATGCATCTTAATATATATAAATTACGTGTCACGTTGTTACGCGATGGACTCCTAAACTACTTAACCGATTTTGATCAAATTTGCACACCGTGTGCAGTTTGATCGAACTTAAAAGATAGGATAGTTCTTTTTTTTGAATTTTTAATTAGAATTTTAATTATTAATTAAAAACTAACTTTCCCGCCAAAAAAATCTTTTCATTTTCCCCACCGCCAAATGAGAACGGCTTCAGTTTTTTTCCCAACAGTCATGAAGCTAGGCTTAAGAATTTTCGGCTGATTATTTGAAACGATTCTATTTATTTTCTTAATGTTTGATGCATTTAAAATTAAATATTGTTAATTAATCGATCTTTCAGATTCATTCTTAAGTACTTTTGAATTAAAATAAAATATAATAAAGCAAATTAAAAATTTCTAATCTGCATAGCGTTACCCCAACTGGCGTAGAAAAACTCATGCATTTGCGTCACCGTAACGCGTTGAAAATTCACGCATGCTCATTGTGTTCTGATTGTTGACATGACAACCATTATCAACTGATGATTTAAATTATTTTTAGGTTAGTTGCATGTTTTTGTAATTAAATTGTATTTATGTTAGTTATATATTTTTTGTATACGCTTATAGTTTTATGTACATCGTTTAAGTAGTTTTTTTAACCTGTTTTCAACCGATTATTTTAAACGATTCGTTTTATTTTCTTAGTGTTTGGTGCATTTAAAATTAAACATTGTTAATTAATCGTTCTGGTCATAATGAATCTGATAATATTTTGTTGACAAATTCTTGAAATATTACAGAAATTAGGAAAGATATTCTTTAGTGCCCATAAAGTTTAAACTCTCGGTGACTGTTTTCAGTAATCATATTACAAAAAAATACTTTGTTTCAGTAAAAAATATTATTATATTAATTGCAGATTAATCCTTTCCACTTTAGTTTATAGTATAAATTCTACGGGAACTAACAGAAAATTAGAGAGATATTACGTTATGACTGAAGGCGTTTATAATATTATGAGTGAATTATATGACTATCAAAATTTGAAGTTTTAAAATATTTTGATGAAGAAGCTATTAAAGTAGGAATTGCATAAAATATTTATTTATCAAAATTTTAACGAACATTAAGATTGGCGAACCAGCCGGTCGCCAAAGGCGGCTAGTATTTTATATTTTTTTTAAAAATTAATACTGTAATTATTGTCTTACTAAAATATCGAATTATTATTATAAATTTATTTTATGAAATGTATTTCTTCATATTTAGATACATAGAATGCATAATGTCACTTCCTATTTTGATTCAAGCATTTTGTTCTTTTATTAAAAAAAAAAAACATATTTCATCTAAAATATATTGTTACAGTAAACTTATGACTACATGACAGAGAATAAATGGATCATAAAAGTTAAAATAGGAATGATTTCAATGTGCCTCTTGCAGAAATTAAAAGAAGGTGACATTGCAGCATAGGATGCGATGATTTACTTTTGAAATGCTCGATAATGTTTCTCTTGTGATTATAATCCCACGTGTGTTCCAATGTGCATATTATATTTCCAATGTCTTCTTATATGAGAAAACGCTTATAAAATTTGCCCCAGTATATAAAAATAAATGTCTAATACAAGATATGAGATTTTAGTTTTGCTTTCTTTCTCTCCACATGACTTGACGCAGAGTCCAGTGCCTTGTCAACCGTTCACCTCCAAACTACCCAAGATGGGACAGCCGGACCTTGATTTCACGGCCCCAGAAGTACAAGCCACTTCCAGCTGCTCCCCCCTCAGCGATATGTTCTCCCTGGGCATGCTCATCTGTGCCATCTTCAACAATGGACGCCCGCTCATCGACGCCAACCACTCTACCGCCAATTACAACAAGCAACTCGAGCTGGTGTGTATATTTGGCGATAATAATTGTCATAAATTATTATCCTTTTATCAATTTTTGAGATCCCTATTAGCACAAGGTATTGTACGATACCTTAGTGGAATTTTCAGATATTCTGAATATGGTATAAGTTCACGAAAATATTGTAACAATGTTTCACAAAGGCAATTTGTGCTAATAGGGAAAATTTTTACATTTCCTTTTCAGGAAAACTAATTATCGTCAAAAGAGATAATTCTCACATTTCATTTTCAGGAAAACTAATTATCGTCAAAAGGATAAATTTGACATTTCATTTTCAGGAAATCTAATTATCGTCAAAACGATAATTGTGACATTTCATTTTCAGGAAATCTAATTATCGTCAAAATGGATAATTTTTTCATTTCATTTTCAGGAAATTTAATTATCTCTTTAAAAGGGATGATTTTTACATTTCATTTGCAGGAAAACTAATTACCGTCAAAAGTTTTGTATGCACTAGATACAAAAAGCAGAGGAGAAAGGTATTTTATGGTAAATGGTTTTTATAAGAATTTATTAAGAATTCTTTAGTATTGAAATAACATTATATTGGCTGAAATAGAGCTTTTTGAAATGTATTTTATGATACGATAGTAACTGAGTAAAAACAATGATTTCAAACGAAAATGATGGTTCCACTTATTTTTCAATCTCATGTGCATGTACATATTAATAAATTAGTATATATTAGATATATTAAATTAAGATATGTTAAAACATTTTAAATATATTACTAACTGCATTGTCCACAGTCATTCTGATGTATAAGTTTAGGCATTGACACTATTCGATTTTAGAATTATGATAACAGAATTAAAGAAGCCTTTAAAATTATTAGAAAACTACTTTATAATGATATAATCAAAACGCAATTGCTTTATTTGCTATAATAGAATTTTTTAAATTAAAAACATAATTTTCTTTATTGCAAAAGTTTAAGAGCTTCACTGATTTTTTTAACATATACGTAATATAAGGGTTAAAAGGGATGCCATCAGTGACTTCGAGTACTTGAAAACAATAACACTTCATTTTTCAGATAATGAGAGGGAAGAAATTCAAGCAGGTGAGGTAAAGTGGATTTGACGACAGAAAACTGAAAATAAGCTCGTTTCAGAAATTTTAGCAATTATTAATCGGTCAGAGAAATCTATTCACCAAGTTTTGTCTAGTCGAAGGCACATATAAAGAAATGGAAAGCCAGTGCGACAAATTAACAATGATTGTCATATCCAAACATTAACTAGAACTCAAAAAATGATTTTTGGGTAATCCAAATATCACAGGGAGTCTCGATATTCAAGGATACGATTCGTAGAAAAATTTTGGAGACAACTGCTCATTGCATAATGAAATGGAAATAAGTTCAGCATTCACATCAAATGTCTTGGCCCACATCATATGATCTTAAATATCAAGCAGTGGTACTGCGAAATGAAAAAAAGGGGACATGGCGGGTTTAGAATAGTGGGTAATGTACCTCAAGGAACCTCAATATGTTTTCAGTCACAAACAAAGTGATCACTCCCTGTTGGACAGCACTTTGTTACAATGGATAAGTGTCTCTGCTCTTTACCATTGGTTTCAAAAATCACACTATTCTTTTGGAGAATAACTTTTTGTCATTTTCAGAACTTGTAGAAGACGCTATCCGGAAATTTCAGAAAGATATTGCGTATTGCATTACAAGCAAACAAAATTCTGGTTTAATTTTCAGAATAAAAACGTTCTCAACTGGTCAGCATGCAGCCCAGATCTTAGCTATATGGATAATCTTTGATGCATTATGCGTCTGAGCAATGATAAATAACATTATTCTTTAAATGGAATAAAGAAATCCATTGAAAGTGCATCGGTGCAATAGAGCGCTGAACTATGCTAGATTTAATTTCTTGATGGCAATTCATAATTTATGAATTAATGTGCAAAAATGGATGCGAAATCTGGTTTCAAAATTCGGTTTATTTTAAGTAAATAAAAATTTTATCTAAACTTTTCAAACAATGTATTTTTTATAATTTCTTGAAAACTATCAAAATGCTCAAGTTAACTCTTATTGTCAGAAACTTGTATGTGTACATGTAGCATATTACACTGAAGCCTTGTTAGAAAATTGATTCAATATATTTAAAACTATTTGTACATTTCTTTATTGTTCGAACTTCTGCATCGTAGAGTATGACAAATAAGCTTTGAAAGTAATGAATTGTAACTAAAAATTGAAATTTATAACTGAATTTTTAAATTAATTCTATTGAGAAAAGAATGTAATTATTTTAGCATTATATTATTATTTATAAATATATTGAATTTAAAATAATCTGATGATTCCTTTTCAAAGAAAGCGACCCTTAGGATTTCACTGTGGTTTCAGATACATACAAGCGTTTGATTCATATTTTATTTTTGTATCGAACCTATCAGAATAATTAAGAACTGATAATAATACCAAAAAATTTTATTCAAAAAGGCTAACAAAGAGATTATCTAAAAATCCAAAAATAATTGCATTGTTAGATTTGCCTGACCCCAATGTGTCACCAATTTCTTTTAAGTGTTTCATTTTTTTTTTCTAGTCCATTTTATTTTCCATCATATTCTGGTCATTCAGCCATTCTCCTGTTTGATATTTTCTCAAATGTTACAAAGTTCTAAAGTAAACTAAAATATGAAATTGCAGTTATACAGTATTTATTTGCCTAGGTGAATGCCAAATCCGAGACACGGCATCACATCATACATGAGTATCACATATATGACATGAAAAATATGCAAAACATCATACACTGATGTATTTCATCGGCATGTTTACTTTGTAAATCATTATGCTGCTCATCCATCTGTGCTATCAGATAAGCATTTATAAGAATCAGTTAGTTTTATGATGCCCTAAAGTTTCAGCTAATAAATCAGGAAGTGCCTGCCTTCTAACGTAATCACTAGGCCAAGATGCACAGAGATATTAAATACCTTTAAGCACGAACCAATTTATTATGCTAAACTGATCGATGGATGTAATATCTTGTGCTGAATCATCTTAAATGGACTATTTTGATTAAGAAATTCCATTACCAATTCTCATTTATTTCACATTCTTCATAATATCGATTAGAATAATTTTTTTTTTCTTTTCAGGTAAGTCTACAACAACGTTTACTTTAAACTTTCACTTCATTTTTTAATTATTTTTTTATCTGATTTGTATAGTATTTTAAATCAGCTTGTGTGGTCTCCTCGAAATTTTCTCGCATACTTTCTAATAAAAGGTGAGGTGTAATCCCCTATCTTAGTTTACAGATGTTGATGTCTAGGCTATAGACATTAAATCCGTGAACCGAATTCCATCCATTTAGCTCTCTCTTCGTTCTCTAGTTATTGTGTAGTTAAAAGTTAAAATTTATTTAATAAAATTGAAAGTATCAGAAACTTAAAACTCACATCAGTTTCTTTACACAAATCAGACAGAATCGATGTCATTTATAAAATTAAACAGGTACTGCAAAAAATCTCATCTCTGACTAGAAATACAGTCCACGACACAAAAATAACATAGAATGGTAATAAACCTTATCAAAACACTTTTCTGGAAATAAGAAATCCGATAACAGTAACACAGTTAGTTACTCATTTGAATAAAAAGTGCCTTGGTGTCCTAATGATACGGCATGGACCTCTGGAAGGTTACAGGATTAAAACCATATTCGATCAAAGATCCCTTGGGTATATGAGCTTGGTAAAAGATAAATCTGAAGTTTAATGCAAACGTCTTCCTATTGTTGTGGTTCAAAATTCTGAAAATAGGGTACTGATTCAAGAGATGTTATCTGATTACAGTTCAAAGTTGCGAAGTTCTTATCAAAGCAGCCTTTGTATTGTTAATGTCAAAATAACTTAACTAAAGCCCTGGGCAAAAATATTGCCTATTTTGACTTGCAGGGTTAACCGAAAACAAAATTAGACCTGCAAGATCGACATATCATTAATCTTCTCACAATTCAAAACTGAAAAAGTCTCTATTTAAAGAAAAGCTTTTAACATTTAATTTCTCTTTCTACTTCCTTAAAGTTGACTGTATTTTTTTATCTTATCTTAAAAAATAAGTATGAAAAGTTTGGTTGAAATCAGCCCAGTCATTTAGGAGAAGATAAGGAACATGCATACATATATACATAACCACAATAACTTTCATTTATATTAAAATTAATTTTCAATAAGTAAAAAGATAAAATCAGTTGTGATAGTATTAAAATTAGATTGAATTCAAATTCAATAAAAATATTCTTCGATTAAATAAGAAAGCTCTGCATCTCGTAAACGATTACTTCAATAGTAATGTGACGTATCACCTGTTTTCAGCAGTAGGGGTGTATGATTTGTAAACAATCAGCAGACTTCAATAGAAAACAACAACGACTTTTATGAAACGCAAAGACACAGAAGAAAAGACAACGAATACACAGACCACAAATATATAAACAACCGAGACGAACACACAGCAGCATACTACGACACACAGTAGCCCACAAGTAGTAATCGACCACAGCACACAAAGTGGCCATACAGAATTCAGCTGTAGAGGGGATCCTCGTTGCTTCGCTCTACGGTCTCTCCAAACGGCTGAAGTTCTCACTGTCTCCTAACTTTAGCTGTATCCATTTTAAAAGCTGTATGTATTTTTAACTGTATCCATTATTTTAGCTGTATCATTACTAAACGACTGGCTACTCCAAACAAGACACGACGCTGCTTCCACAGTAGACAACAGAACTTGGTACACAGTTCAGCTCAGCAATAGCATGAGCTCTACACAACTCTGGCACTTCGTCGTTGCTTCATTATTCTCTCGAAGATTCAATACTTGACTAATACTCCAACTGCGACTACTATTCACGACTCCTCGCAGTTTGAGACTGCCGGCCTTCTATAGTTCTCGGGAGGCGGGCCTAGAAGGTTCTGGGCGTATCTCATTTCCTATTGGTCGAATCGTTAAAATTCTCGAAGATTCCATCATTATCCATTTTGTCACCAAAGTCGCCAAGTTTGTCGCCATGCTCTAGGATCACTAGCTCGGCACCCGAGCAACATCCAATACAGTTGATTGTAAATCGGCCTTTTCGGTGATAGAACTAGCCGTGCTGGGAAGCAATGTTACAGGTTTGTAACAGTAAAATGCCTTCAAATTTAAATGAAATAAACAAATAAAGGTGAAAATATAAATCTAATTGTGCTTTGTTAAATTTTAGGAAAATGCAAAGCTTTTTGTTTCTAATATTTATAAATATATATCAGTTAGAAAAACTTAATTACGTATAGAATTAATTCTGTTTGAAAAACAACTCTCTCATGTTAAAAGTGATTTCAGCTGAAAACTTAAATTACGTATTACAAATGCAATTCATAGATTTCCAACGAAAAAATTATTCTATATTACAAACAACGAATAACATTTTACTTCTTAAATATTCTCTGCATTTCTTCAAACGAATTCGATTAAGAATCTTCTTTAACTTAATTCCCACTGAAAAATTGAAAAAAAACTTTAAGAATATTTCCTTTTAAAAACAAAAACAAAAATAATAATTTTTCATTTTTACTTAAACGAATATTAATCATTAAAAAACACAAAGAACGTTTCACATTGTGCTTTATTTTATCTTATTAAACTGTGCTTCCTATTTTAATAATGAAAACCTGATTCTAATATATTTGCATTGATTTATAAAGCAAATTTTATCAAAGATTATAGCTCCATGTTTGCTCCAAGGGAAATATTCCTTAATTAAATTTGTATTGTAAGGATTGGAATACGGAAATATAAGTGGATTGATATGAAATAAATTTAAGAGTTTGCTTTCAGTATACATAGTACTTATTTAATTGATTTCATACAATTAGATTATATCTCAAAGCAAACATTTTTTTCCCTTTTATTTTTATTTTTCGGGCTGCTTCTTTTAATTGCATAAAACTCGATATTTCTAACACTTTAAATAATCATTTGGGGTTCGAATATTTAATTCGAAATGAAAATTCTCACATCTTTATTATAAATTAAATAATACCGCAATTCAATTTGCACTATGTTATAGATTATATTTTTCTATTAATCAATAAAGGAAATATGATTTATTAATTCCCAATTAAATTCTTTTATTTTCTTAAAAATAATGAAAGAAAAAAAATCGGTTGGATCCTTTAGTAAAAAGTGACATTCGATATAAAATTTATTTATTAACAAAAGAAAGTTTCATGAAATTTTATTTCTTTATTGGCCACATATATTTGCTAATCTTTTAAAGATTTTTATCGCCAAATATGGCAAAAATCATGATTTTTATAATATTATAACATTTTTTTATAATCACAGTAGGTTGTACTCATTTTCTCGAAGAGTTTTGGAATTATATTGGTATTTCAAACACGATGTTTAAATTCCTGTACATAAAGGTGGTTTCAAAATATTGAGTTTATCCGACAAGCATCAGTATTTAGAACAACGTATAATTAGCAAAAATATATCTAAATTAATATAATTGAGAAATTTGACAGAAAGTATTTGAATAGATTTGACATGTTTGAATAGAATACAGTATTTGAATAGATTTGACAGAATGATTGACAGAATAGATTTGACATGTTTGAATAGAATACAGTATTTGAATAGATTTGACAGAATGATTGACAGAATAGATTTGACATGTTTGAATAGAATACAGTATTTGAATAGATTTGACAGAATGATTGACAGAATAGATTTGACATGTTTGAATAGAATACAGTATTTGAATAGATTTGACAGAATGATTGACAGAATAGATTTGACATGTTTGAATAGAATACAGTATTTGAATAGATTTGACAGAATGATTGACAGAATAGATTTGACATGTTTGAATAGAATACAGTATTTGAATAGATTTGACAGAATGATTGATAGAATAGATTTGACAGGTTTGAATAGAATACAGTATTTGAATAGATTTGACAGAAACATGTCATCAAATTTGACAGAAATCTAAAACATTGAGGTAAAAAATATATACCGAATTTCATTCGGGTAACTGAAAGCGTTTTTGACTTATCTTTGACAAAGACCGACATACATTTTCCAAAAATATGTATTCAAAGAGATTAAAACCTAGAGATTCATCAAAGCCTCGATTATACCGATAAAATATATCTAAATTTTGATAAATCTATAGTTTTTAACAAATCTGAAAACACATTTTTGGAAAATATTTGTCTTTCTGTGACAAAGGTAAGTCAAAAACAGTTAGACGAATAAAATTTGGTATATAGTCTTTACATCAAAGATTTAGGTATCTGTCGAATTTGATGACCTGTTTCTGTCAAATGTATTCATATTTTCAGATTTCTGCCAAATCTATTCAGAGGAAATTTGTATCTCTAACTGAATATAAATTAAAACGATAGATGCAAAATGAAGAGAGCTAGACAGATAAAATTCGGCACTCAGATTTAACATCTATATTATAGAATGAAGATTTTTTTAATATCTGTTGTTTATTACACCTTCAAAGACGCTTTAATAAATATAATTCATTGCTTAATAAATTCCATTAAATTTTATTAGATAGATAAATTTTTGAGATACAATATTTACATGGGGAGGTGAAATCAATTATAATGAAGTATCTATTCTCCAAAAAATATAATTATTGCACATTATATCTTATAAATACATTAAACATGAATGTTGTTTCCAAACCTCCATGGCAGAATTGGTTGAAACACTCAAACTGTAATTGGATAGATATTATACATACATTTAAATATTATTTCTGGCAAAACGATTTTTTTTCTGTTTTACATAAGTTAAAAATGATTTTTGGTTAAAATATTGGGTTTTTGTTTTAGATCATAAGACAGCAAAAAAAATATTAAAAAGCATTTTTATAATATAGTCGTGTATCTTATAAAAGTATGTCTGCATGGAAAGCATCATAATTTTTTTTTATTTAATATTTTCTTTTTTTACATTTATTGTAAAACTTTAAAAAAAATTATAGATTACAAAGTAAATCCCAAACATAATCAAATATTTACGATTCTTTTATATAATATGTTTTTTTTTTCAAAAAAATTATAAATTTCTTAGAAGAAGAGTTTTAATTAGAATTCGCCCCTGCACAAATAATGACCTCAAATTTCAACAGTAAATAATTTAATACATAGAAATTATTTAATTTCAGATTGCATGTTAAAAAAATCAAAATTCTACTTTCAAATCTTTCTGAAATATTTAATTAACTGCGAATAGAGTTGTAAATAATTAAGAACTTTAAATCACAGGATTAAATTTTTCCTATGTATATATGTATGTGTTTGTAATCACGATTTGACAAAAGCTACATTAAAAGAAAATAAATTAAGGTATCTTTCGTAATATGAAAATAAAATAAAGTTCTTGGAATGACGTAAATAATAAGGACTTTTAGATTCTGATTGTCATTATTTGGGATAATGTGGATTAGGATAATTGGGATCTTTAAAGAAAATGAGTTAATGAGACAAAGGATAAAATTCGTTTGGCATCCTTATCAGAAATAAAAAAAAACAAATTAGAAGTAATTAAATAAATGCATTCGCCAAAAGATCTATTCACTCAGATGCTTTGGATGATAGAAATTCCGTGTTGAAATATAGGATTTTGTAATTTATCAAAGGTTTATAGTAATTAACAAAGACATTTTCAAATGTGACATAAATGGTACTTTATAAAGATGTAATTTGCAGTTTTTGCTGAAAAAGATGACAAATTACTCAGTGTAATCTTGTTGGAGTACACTTCCATTTCTAGCTAACTGGTCTTTTTAATGCATCTTCGGGTTCTTCATAATTCTTCTTGTAAATAAAAGCGGATTGATTAAATAAGTAATAATGAAATACCCGATATTCAGCATAAATAGAAATCATTTTGGAGTCAACAATATGGAGATTTTATGGAAGACATTTTTTAATTAAAACTTAATTTTATGTTCATGATATGATAATTGATAAGCACGCATGAATATTTATCCCTAATATTTATGGTTCTTAGCTTCTGCAAGAAATTGTATTTGATTTCCAAATCTTGTATTTAGCGCTGAATGGCCAAAAAATGACTTTTACGTTGTAAAACTGATACAAAAATAAAAACAATTACATAAATCCCTATTTGTATAGGATATTGTACGATATACATACAATGTTGTGACTAAATCATAACAATGGTCATTTTCCTACTAAAAGGGATCATTTCATTAGAAAAACGGAAAATTTTAATAAAATTATTTTAATTAAATCACAATTTTTGTATCACAAGATTCTATAAAAAATTAAACTCAAAACTTAAAATTAATTTAATTTTTCCTTACATTTTTTTTGTCTTTATTATGAATATTCACATAAACGTGACTGAAAAATTTTCGATCCACATATTGTGACGTTAATATTTAAAAGACAACAGGTAAATCATGTACTTAGTAGCATGCATTTCTCCTGGTAGATTTTCTTTAAGAACCATATGAATAAGTATAGGTTAAATATGGCATAGTTTAAATATGGATTTTTTTCATCGATGCGTTGAAAAGCCTTAAAATTTTATGAATATTCACAGATTTTATCTCACCATTTATTAATAAATTAAAGAATATTTATATATATATAAAACAAAGATCTTTAAAAATAAAATGATCCTTCATATATCCCTTATGCCAAGTTATAAATAAAATATTTCAGTGTTTTAATATATAATTTTTCTGTTGAAATAAAGAAATAAAAATTTAATAAAAAATAAATTTTTTACTGAATAAAGAAATTCTTTATTTTAGAATATATATATATTTTTTTGTATTTTTAAAGAATACATATTCCATAAAATTATATTCTGCACTTTTCCAATAGTTATATGTATTTTAATACATTTTCGTTTGCAATTGGTTTTTAATTTTTAATTAACAGTGTCCTATTATTCTTAGAAGTCTTAAATGTGTGAATGAAAGATATTTGCTAGATTTGTTGAAGCACTCGGAAATATTAATAGAATTTATAAAGGACTGTCTAAAAAGTAAATCGAATTCTACAAAAATCATTTTAATTAACTAGCAGCACTTATAATTGCAAAAAAAAAAATTAATTTAAAAAAATATTCTAATTTTTTTAATAATTATAATTATAATAATTTATCATTTTCTGTGAATTTTCGCATTTATTTAAATATATAATGAGAATTAAATACACAAAAGTTTGATGGAATTGAAAGAGAAATTGAAATCTTTCCTTATAAATAGATATTTTTTATGAAAGTTCTTTAAGTTCTACTTAAAAGGTACATTATATTTCGATATGCAATAAATAATTTTATGCTTACTTGGAAAAATTTTAAGTGAAAATTCTACTTGTTTTTATCAGTTTTATCTCCCAGCAGCCAAAGCCTCCAAAATTCAAAATCATTCTTTGCTTGTCATGCTCGCATTTTTTTTTTCATTCAAAATATCAAAATAATTACCATTTCGATTTGGTTATTAATATTTAGAATAATAATTCTACTTTCTAAAAATAATAAACCTTTAATGAGACTAAACTATCCTTAGAATTATGTCAAAAATTTGATGATCTGTTACATTTGCTGCAATTATTTTCCAAGATTCTCTTGAAAATTGAGAATATTTTTTACTAGAAATATCATCTAAAAATTAGAATAAGTGTTTATTATTCTAATTTTATAGATGATGTTTCTAAAAGAAAATATTATTATTCTATTATCTATATCTTAAAAAATTAGTTTCGTTGTGTTATTTATTATTCGATATCTTAAAAAATTAGTTTCGTTGTGTTATTTATTATTCGATATCTTAAAAAATTAGGTAAATGCTTAAAATAAGGAATTTATTTGATTTATATTCACTTGTTTGTTTCGTCACTAGAATAATCTACTTACTTTTTAACTCCCAGTGATTACAAGTATCAATTCAAAAGCGAATAATATTATTTTACTAATCAATTTAATTATTTTCAATTTCTAAATCTAAATATTTATTTTGGCGTTCTTCATACAAATTAACGTTTTTTAAAGTCAAGAATACCAATTAGAGCTTGTTTGCTAATATTCGTTTGGCTCCTATGATGGCTTTAATTTAAGACAGGCTTTACCACTTTGTCTCGTGAAATTCATGTGAATCTGAAGTGAAAGTTAAAACACCTACTAAGAAAACATCTTATGGCAAACCTTTACCATAAGTTATCGAAAAAGAGTTCTTGCAAATTACTATGCATACAAATTAAATTTTACAACCAAGTATAAAACAAAAACAACATGATATTTCTCATCTAGGCTCAAGATAATGAAGATAAATTTCAAAATTGATATAAAATATTCAGCTCTTACATTTCCAACAAAAATTATTTGATATAATGATAAGATTGTGATGGATAGATACTTCAAAACGAATTTAATTTTTAATAAAATAAAAGTTTTATTAATTTATTAGCATCGTTTGGTAACTAGATTTAATACTATTCTCTCGGAATATTAGAATTCCTGGTTTTTAAGTTATTAATATTGATCGTATTTGTTTAAAATTTCACTTTGTTATATGATACGACAAAGAAAGATGAATCTTATGTAATCATTCTGCTACAAATTCCTTCACGTTCGAATTAAAACTTGTATATATAAGTATTATGCATCTCATACTACTACGTAGGAATCAATTTGCAAAGAAAGCTATTTTTATTTTAATTTTATCATCGACAAAGGCACACTACTAAGTAATTTGATGGAAATTGGTGCGAGTTTTATAATAACAAGAACAATGTTGTAATAGGTCTTATATTAAATTATTTTTTTTAAAAAATATTAAAATATTAGAAAGAAAAATTATATGGAAATAAATTGATACCATCAAAATGGAAACAACTTAAGATATTATAAAACTACTAGCAGACCCGGCAAACGTTGTTCTGCCATATAAATTATTTCTAGTGAATATTTGGGTTGTTAATTAAAAAATAACGAATTTATTGTAAGTGTTTGGGGATGGGATCTATGACAGAAAGAGGAATGGAGCGCTTTAGACGATGATCGCCGATAAAAAAAAAACACCAACCATTCATTTTCTCAATTCAATGTATTTCATTAACGTAACGAACATATACATTGTTTGATCTCTTAGAAGTTAAACGTAAAGTGAAAAAAGTAATATATTTTTTATTCTAAAGTATAAAAATAAAATAAAGAAAATCAATATTCATTTCGAAAATCAATTGAGAGTACGATATTTTTTGTCAGCCCGTCTTTAGCCAACACAAATAAGCTCGATGGTTTGCCCATGCTAGAACATGCAAGGTATGATTGTCCGTGTGAAAAACACAGTCTGTCCAAATCTAAGCCCCAAACAGACATCGTTTGGCCTTGCGACTTATTGATTGTCATTGCGAATGCCAATCTAATAGGAAATTGAACGCATTTGAATTGAATTGGCACGTCTGTGAGAATCATTGGAATTCGTAGCAGAACTTTCGGCTCGGAATTTGCCTTTCTTCAATTTTTTAATACCAATCGCGTGCCGTCACAGCCGTGGTCGGTTTAAATTCCGAAGTAAAATAAACCGAGATCCAACTTCAGTCGTAGAAGGTGTGGTGACATGCCTGACAAATCCAGTGAGTTCAAAAACTCTGTTGGATAAATTACAGCTTCGTTAGCATCGCAAACTATATCGATCGATTTGTACGATACCAAGTCGCCTGGCAATGACAGCTGTATCTTGAAATCGTCGACGTCCACATTTATTGCTGCCAAAATGCCTCTTTCTGCCAGCCACACATGATTTATGTATTGTGTGCGTACATCGGAAAATATGCGGCAATGAGAGCATTTTGCGAATCAACGATAGTGCAGAAATTAGTGGCAATTTTATGCAACCATTATTTTTATAGACAGCAACTTTTCCATCGCCGATACCTAACAATTGGTCCGAGAATGTGTCAGCAGATAGATCTTGTAGCATTTAGACGCCGATGTTTATTTTTAGCTGGACTTTTTCAACATTACGCCACAGTGGCGATGATTTCAAGCAAGCGTTGATCTCATCAGCGTACGTTGAACGTGGAATGACGGGATAGGGGCAGCCTAATTACTTAGAGTTATGAAATATACTTTACCAACCTCTCATACCTACCAAATACACATAAAAAAATTTCATAAAAATCGGTCGAGCCATTTCGGTGGAGTACGAACACAAACACCGTGACACGAGATTTTTATATATTAGATTTTTAGGATGTGATATTTTCGAAAGATGTAAATGAAAAGCAACAATAGTTCAAATTCTAAATAAGCTTATATGTTAATTATTTCCTGGTCTTCAAAAAATTCACATTGAACGTCCACTTACCTTGAAATATGTATGTATCAAATTTCATCAAATTCAAATAAAACAATAGATTTACATACAAGACATACAATAATTATTCGTGTATATATATATATATATATATATATATATATATATATATATATATATATATATATATATATATATATATATATATATATATATATATATATATATATATATATATATATATATATAATATCCAGTTCAAAATCCAACTAATATCCTATAGAAATTTATTTATTTATTAACTATCTCGGGTTTCTTCATAGATAATTAAATAATTAAATTTGAAACAACTCCTTAAACTGCTAAAAAGAATAATTTAGAATTTGGCTTTTTTTTATTTACAAATTAAATTCATGTATCATCTCAAATGTTATGAGAAATCAAGATTCCTTTATTTGAAAAAGAAAAAAAGAACAATAAAATGATCTGAAGCCATATTCGTTCCTATTCAGAAAAAATATGTTTTCTATTTATTACAAAATTAATATTTCAGTCTTAGCAACTATGAAGTGTAAATTTTAAAAAAAATCAGTTTCTTGGAAACAAACATTAACACCATACCCATATATTGCAATTTTGTTATGTGATTCCCAATAAATAACTTTTTTTAAAAGGTGAGAAAATATTTCACCAGTACATTAGAATGAAAATAACTGTTTTTAATATTAAAAAAGTTAATTAAAGCAATAAATAAATTTCTTTTTTTTTTCGCTATGGTGGAACTCATGTACAAATATAAAAGGGGAACGTGAATTGAGTTGTAAAAGGCAGATAAAATATAAATTTTTAGAATATATACAGAAATATGCAGAATAGCACTTTACTGAAATTACTTAGTAAGCTTTTAAATATGAAAAAATGTGTTTTTGAAAATGTATTGTTGTTTACTAATTTTGTTTTTAATGTTTGGAAACTCTAGTATAGTTTGAAATTCAAGTCTGAAATTCTACAGATTAAAAGATGACATTCTTTATGAAAAAAATTTATAGTGATGTTGCAATTATATGCAGAATAGATTTTGACTTAAAAATACTTAAATACGCTTTTAAATGTGAAAAAAAATGTATTTTTGAAAATGTACTGTTACTTACCAATTTCGTTTTAATGTTTAGAAACACAGTATAGTTTGAAATCCTGGTCTGAAATCCTACTGATTAAAAGTTGACATTTTTTATGAAAAATTTATAGTATTTATCAATACATTAAATATGTAGCTATAAACATGAATGTAATATTTGAAATCATCATATCGCAATTAATATTTAAAAAGTTTTATATAGCTGGTAAAACTAGAAAATTTAACGTTATAATTAAATTAGTGTTATTAGTAATATATTTCTGACTGTTAAGATGTTAATAAACTTATATTGGTGCGATGATGTTCATTGTTGCAAAATTGTTACATTTTGTTTAATTACCAGATTAAGGAGTATGAATACATTTTCAAAAGCAATTGAAAATTTAATCGAAAGTGTACCGAAATGCATACATTCATTCAATACCAAATTATATATATTGTAAATTAAATATCTTTTACGTTAAAGATCATCCATTCATAACGCCAACAGACAAACTAACAATATTATTATTAGTGATTATTTTACCTTGATGGTGTTTCTGCTGATGCATAAATTACTAGCTATTTGTCATATTTTTTATTGCCTGCACCATGCAACCTCAATAAGCTATGGCCTACTAGTCCAAGGAATGGGATATTTAATAGTATGAGAGCTAAATCCTAGTTAGCCACGTATTACTCAGCAGGCATATGTTTTATCTTCCTTATTATTATTCAAGAATAATTTAAAATGACAGAGGCATTATTGCTTCCTAGAATGCGGTCCAATTACCATAAGTTTATTATTAGTACCATAAAGACAATTATGATCATCTAGTTGAGGAATTACAGCCATCTCTAGCATGAGAGCTAGTGATGGCATGATGTCAACATACATGATGGTTCTACTAATGAATTTTTCTGCCATATGTCTTCACAATGATGTGGTGCCGTTGTTTGGAAAGTGTGCTTCAGGATGATATTGTTGTGAAAGAGGACTTTCACACAAAGTTCATATCCATCCATCGTTGACAACATTTAACGTTATCAAAACAGAATCATATCCTGATAATAAACAAATCTAACTAACAATGTATAACTTTATTCTCTTATACGTACCAATGGAATTTGCTTGATTTAAAGTTTACAAATATTTAGATAACCTTTATTTTTACAATAAATTTATAATATCCATAAAATCCATTATGATATCCATTATATCCATTGAATTTCTATTTTTCTTTATATTGAATAAAATTGTTTTATTTCAGTGATTGTTTCGGCTACATCCTTGCCATGAGTGATCGATGTTTATGAGTAATCCGAGTAAGTTAAATTAAATTTACTTACAAGGTTTAAAGGGAGTGTATTTCTTTCTTCACGGACAAAGGAATAAAGAAGTTAACGCTAATATAAACCACAGATCGATGCGGCTTCAAATAACCCTTGTTTGTAGCGAGGTAAGAATCTGAAGAACAAAACAGTGAGCAGCCCATCTCCCTCTTGTGTTCTACCTTCTTGCTTTTTCTGGAACTCACTTACTTTTTGTAAGTGATGAATTATGGCAAGTACGTAGCTGACAGCATTGGCAATGCCATTGCTACTCTATATATGATGAAAAATATACATAAATATGATGTGAATGATGTAATTAATTTTATTAGGTCAAATGAGTTATAAAAGTATAGTTTTCTTATGTGACTGAATGTTTTAATCTAATTTTTAATTTTGTTTGATAAGTTATTGATTAATTTTACTTGATAATTTATTGATTAATTTTACTTGATAATTTATTGATTACAGTTATTGATTAATGTTGCTTGCTCCATGATGCAAGTAACTTTATACTTACTAGTTGCATTAGCTTGTACTTTTGCAGTACATGAAGATTTCTGGAGAGAATCAAGCAGACAATCGCTATCGCTCGTGCGCCATGTTTGAGCTAGAAAACGAAATACAGCAACTGATGGATAAGGTGCCTCACCATCTGCAAGAGCCCCTACAAAGCTTATTGCAGACGGATCCTTGGAGACGACCCAATGCACAAAATTTCTCAATGGTAAATTGAATTTTTATGCTCAATTGGATACTAACATACTGGTAGAATTAAAAGTCCAAAAGAAGAAATTATAAATTATATGTGTAAATATTGTTTCAAAATGTAAAATTAATCAAAACATTGCATATTTAAAGCATCGTTAAAACATTTTTTTAGCTTTTACTCTTTTCTTTGGTTAAGACAATCAATAGAGTTCTAATTTACAGATTGTAATATATCATCTCCCATTCTAAAATATAGCTCACAAATGAGGAGATTAGATTCTTTAGATTATTAAACAAAATTTCCGACGATGACAGAGGAAAATATTGCTAATTCTACATTTCGTCATGATGTCATAAAAGCTGAATTTCTTATTTTCAGCACAGAATAAAAAATAAAATTGATTATTCTTAAACAAGTATAGGGAACTTCATTCCACATTTTTTAATGAAGGACATTAAGGACATTGCATATTTTAATTAGCAATTCTCATCAATACCTTATCTTAAACGATGCGTACCTCCATCAAATGCAAAACCATCCCTTAGTTTTAATTGTTAACTATATTCTTATTTAATTCTAAATAATTTTATTGTTCCAAAAGTCTGAACATAATTTGCCTTGGAAACGTCGTTTCCGTGGCTGAAGATAGCTGATGAGACAGGTCTGATGCTGTGCTCCTTCTGCTTCTTTTGGCAGTTACTGCCAAATACCAGTCATCATTCGGTATTGTAACTTGGGGGAGACCTGTACCGTAGCGTCTGCTGACATTTCCATCATCTTTGAATCATTTCCGAAGTCTAGAGTTGATACTTTGAGGGATTCCAAGTTCCTCGGCTACTTCCATATGAGTACACCCACATACCAGACTGTCGATAATTCTTCCATGTAAAAAATCATCCACATACGACCCCTGTGTCATATCTATTCGGTTATGGCACTGAACGGCTTGCTTGTACAATTTTGTGTACAATTTTACTTCTTTGCCACTATTCTTTATATATCCCTCTCTTACACTCTCGTCTTTGTGATTATTTTATACTATCCGGTGGCATCCTGTAATTTGTATGTCATTCTTGAAGATGTGTGTGATAATTCTATAGGTGAAATTGTTACTTTAGAGTTATATTCCTGTGTGATTCTGAATTATCCTTAATTCGTGGATACGAGTATATTATTGTTTGAGATTTCACTATTGTGTATTATTAAATTGATGTATTTATAATCTTATTTAAAATAGTTTGAAAATAACGGATGATTTTGAATGTACAAAGTTTGGGCTTTATTTTCAGATCATAAAATTTGAGTATTTTTAGGTAAAATGACCTTACAACCTATTCGGATATATTAAATTTCAATAAATTCATCTGAATTTTTTTTTGTTTTATTTATTCAATATCGTATAAAATTTCTTCTAACAGCAAATTCAATTTATTCTAAAGTAATTTAAGCGAAGTTACTGAACCAGAAATAAGGCGTAACTTCGCCAAAGATTTAGAAAATAACACGGACGTTTATTCTGACTTGTATTATTTTTTTTCCAGAAAGAACTTCAAGAACATTCTTATTGTATCGATTTTACTTAACAAGTGCGATACACTCTGAAGGATAAATAAAAACTAAAATCTTTTTCCAACTCCGTGCTAATCTCTCTCTCCACGTTACCAAAGTATTGACCCAAAAGCGTTCAACTGAGTTTTCATGTCAAATAACCGATAAGATGTTGTAAACTATGCTTCTAAAACTTCCTCTCACGAACTTTTATTTACGATTTTATTTTTTTATTTGCTCTAAGTTTAATATCCAATATTTTAACTAGTAAGATTGCAGTTTTGTTTTTAGAATCTACAAAAAATTTCGTGATCGCACGAAGATATTCGATGATCGAGATGAGATATTCGAAATTGAAGTATTATTTATCTTCAGATTCTTTTTTATTATTAATGACTGAATAAAAGAAAAGAACGTTATCTCTAATAAAAAATATCAAAGATAACATTAATAACCTTATTAATTCAAAGTATTGTATGATATCAACACGATGGTTTTTTGATATTTTGAATGCTGTACAATATCGTGAAGAAATCGTAATAACAATATTGAACATATTGTTCTAATAAAGAATTCACTCTTGCATGCGAATCTTATTATTTTGAATTTATTTATTATTATTTATTTGTATTGAACTTGATATTGAACATTACATGGAATTTTGGTAAGATTTAATGTATTTTGTTTGCTCGTAGTTTGTAAAAAATGGTCATTTACTCAAAATAGCAAATTTTAAGAGAAAATAACAGTTGCCAATTTTTTAAACATGAAATTAGTTTAAAACATTTTATTGAATAACATTGATTAAACTTGCAGTTTTTTTATAAACAAATATTTACTTTTTTACAGAACAGACAAATTGTTAATTGTTTTTTTCTAAATAAAATTAATCTGTATCCTCTTACTTATTTATCTAACTAGACACACAATAGAATAGTTAGAAAGCTTTTCATACTAATTATATCAACTATACGCTACTTGGTCTATAATTTTTTTCCCAGCAATTGTTTTTAATTTCAAATCATGAATAGCATTTCGGCAATCTAACATAATATCTTCACGTTTTTTTTTCTTCTGTTTTTTTGTGTTTATATACCTGTCTAATTAAATGGAAATCTCATATAAAATTTAAGCTTTAATTTAAATGTTGACTTAAAGAGATAAATAATATAACGTTAGAAGTTAGTTGAGCTTAAACGTGCAGTCAAAGTAAGACAAGATTTGAGTAATTGTAATGGAACTTAAAATTTTAGGTAATGTCTTGCACTTTTATTTTTCACTCAGATTGAAAAACAATCCCCATTAATTCAATATAAATGATTCTTTGACGTTCTCTCCTATTAGTTCTAACTGAATTAATTAAGATTTTGTTTTTATTTCAAAGATTTTTGTTTCCTCTTTTTTCAGTATGTAGGGTGCAATAAATTTTCCTTAAAGACAATTTACATTCATTGCCATTTCTATTACAAATATTATGTGCTTTATAAAAAAAAATAAAGCAATACAAAGATAAAAAAAATAGTTTGTTTAAGGATTTAGCAGTAAAATCCAAAAAGAAATAATAATCCGTTAGATGATGATAACTCCTATCGATAAAACTGAAAGATAGCTGCTATTACTACTAGGTCAACAATTGATCAAAATATTGTTTTATATTAGAATATTAATTACATTTAGAGAGTAATAAAATTATTGATTTTAATAAGCATGTCTCAACTATTTTCGTTTATTAGTATGACAATTTATAAATTGCTTTATAAATTGATAGGCACTACAATTCTCTATTTGCTGCAAGTAAAAGCAGCAATTCCAATTTAAACTTATTTTAAATTTAATTATTTGTGCTTATGTAGACCTTAAAAATAATAAGAAATCTCAAATGTTAACCCACCTCATTAAAGAAATTCGACTATCTCTGCAGTTTAATGCTAAAAAAATAAAAGAAACTGAAATATTAAAAAAAACGTTCTATTTCTTTTAAAAGCAATTACATATATCATTATGGAATTATTATGAAAGTATTAAAAAAAACTCATTAGCCACTAATACATGTCATATTTTATTTTTTTCGAAAATGAATTTCAAGAACAAAATGTAAATGTCAAATCATAAAAAGAAAGAACAAAAAATGCTGAAATATCGAGTTAAGTAATATTATAATAAATTAATACACCGTGTTACTTTATTAAAAAAGTAATACAAAAATATCCATACAACAAATATTTACAAAAATAATCCAAAATTTTGAAGTAAAAGTTTATTGAAAATTCCCCCAAAATTTAAAATCAGCTTTACAGTAAATGAGTACAAAATAAATATCGTATTCACACATTTTCAATAGGAAAAAAGATAAAAAAAATATTCATATTTTTTTTAACGGAAGAAAAATTTCTTTTAAAGGCTTGAAAATTAATCAAAAAATGTCTTTTAATGCACTAATGCGGTTGCAATATTTTATAAAATAAATTCTAAAGATTACTCTAATTTAAAATATTATTCGTTTATAAAACATATTAACAATATCTTTTTTATCTTTTAGGTACTGCATAAATTATTTTGATGCATTGGTTTTTCAAACAGTTAATTATTAAAAGCATTAGAATATCCGTTAATAATAATGAATATCTGCATTCCAATTTCAAAAAAGAATCTTATCGTTTATATAACTATGCTCTTAAATATATTTATGAATTTTATATCTCAAGCGTTTCCATTTAGAACATCAATTGATACACAAACAGAAAGACGGTTTTATTAGTGTTAGAAATTCATAATTAGATTGATTTACGCTTCAACTTTTGAATCTAATAAAAAGATTTTGTAATTGTCTAAGCACGCTTAATTCTTTTACTGGCATAAATTTAACTCAGACAGTTAAAATATTATTGATTTTAATAATTCGTTACTAATATTTTGTTCTAATACTGAAAAAAATATCTTTATAGATGAGACAATGATACCATTAGAGAGAAGAGTATTGTCTATTTCAAAATCAGACGATATTTTTTTTCTGTCAAATATTATTCGATGCAGAAATATAAAAATTCAAAGAATATTCATTAAGTTAAAGCGTTACAGTTGAAAACAATTCTATCACCAAGGAGACAATAAATTATACGAATGAATTATTAAAATGAAATATGAGGCTAGAATGAATTTCATGAACACTTTTAGTTTATTTCTCTTCATAACGACGTATTCTAGCTAATTTATTAATATTTACTCGTAAATGCAAATGTCACTTAATAAAGCTAATTTAGATTCCATTTTGCAATATTTTAGAAAGAAAAGTATTTTATCAAAGCATAACATTTTAATTTTGAAACTGCACCATTTATATGGATATGATTTTAGATTTTTATTATATCTGATGGCACTTTATAAATATTAATTGTTTCGGAATGTGCTAATATTTTTTTTCAAATTATTAAATAGTTAATTAACATGCTATAAGAGGCACAGAAAATAAATTATTTTTCATTCTGGCTGCTCAAATCACATTGACAAAAGCAAATATAATAAGAATGAAAACAGATAATGCCATTTAAGTGAAATTAAACTAACTGGTGAAGTTTTCAAATTTAAAATCTGAATATATTATAAAGATTGCTAAATTTAAAAAAATTACTCTTGTGATAAGTCAATTTACTAATATTCTATATCTAATTGTTTGATATAGTTTTAAAAATAGTTATGACAAAGAAAATTATTTTAACAAATTTTCCAATGACCAATAATAGGCTTTCTCTGCTATTTCTGTTATTTTCATTAATATTTCAGTATGTTTTCTAATTCCATTTTTATATCTATGTCAGTGAAAGATTTATTCTTTAATTTTTGCTTCGAACGAATTTTTATATTTAATCAAATGATTGACGTATAAGGCGTTTGGTATCCTTAGGAGCAAACTTAATTTTTAATATATTTCGTTTTCATTTCTTTAAATTTTTATGAAATTTTTATTTAATGTACGAGATTTTATCTTTTTTATAATTTTATTCATTAATATAAATCACTTATCGTTAGATTTTGTTTCAATGTTTTTAAAATTGGCATCGATGTTTTACAGCAGATTTTCTAATATTTTTATTGCTTAAATATTGATCTATTATCACAATGCCATTTATCCCATTTGTATAATGTTACAATAATCAAACTATAACTAAAAAATAGCTACCCCACAGCTTTGTATTTTCCGGGGTTTACAGAGTGATCTGAACCTCCGCACTAGGACTCTGGGAGTTAGCCTTGATTGAACCCTAATGATCATCAAATGCAGAAGTACAACTTTTCCCTTAGGAGGTATATCCCGTCATCCGTATGGAAATAGCCAACTCCACACTAATGTTTTATCTACCAGAGAAGAGAGAATCAATTACCATACCAGAAACGCGCATCGACATTTTTAGAGTGTTACAGGGTATAGTACTACAAGACGCAAACAATTTTACAAGTTATGAAATAATTCTATATATTAGTAATTATATAGGTTTGATTATATATATATATATATATATATATATATATTAAAAATGGTAAAAAGATAGTAATCGCTTTGGTTTTAAATATCGACCAATAATCCCAGAGCTTTCGATAGATATTGATCCTATAGATAATTATATACTCAAACTAAATCTAAAGCCTTCACATTTTCCTTGATTCGAATTATTTAGATTTAGATACAATTTAATTGTTTTGATTTTTCATAATGAAATATAATTTAAATTAGGAATGCTAGTTGATTCAACAACTTAAAAAAATATATATATTCTCTTATATTCAATCTATCTAACAACTGTCTCCGTTATATTTTTAGCGTACCTTCTATGACTATTCCATGCACCCATTAGGGCTATGATTATTGCAGGTTGAGAAACTCTAATATAAGATTCAAATGCAAGGAAACTGTACATGTTAAGAAATTAAGTTTCTGTAGATTCGACAGAATTCAAATTTAAGTGACACAATTTGATTGGGGAAGGCTTATTTTTCCAATGCGGTTATGATTTTAGATTTTACTTAGTAATTTGGTGAAGTTAATCTTTCCCTTTTTCACACCAGTTTCAAGAATAATGTCATATTTTAAATAATACCTTACCCTTTACCAGGGTTTGACCGACATCAAATTTTATGAACATTTTTTTTTTGTCTAATTAGCTTGTTAAATCGAAACTTTACTGTACTTGTAAAGATCTGAGCGCTATTTTCTCGTCAGTGATCAGAAACCTGAATCTGGCTGAAGTTCATTTCTTTACAAGGATAAGGAGTTCTGCTGTATAGATAAGAAAGTTGTGAGAGTTTAACATTTCCATAAAATCAGTTTATTCTTAATCCATGGTTATTTTTTCTTATTTAGATACCTTCTAAATTATTCCAACGAATATCTGTTAACATATTATTAAGTAGTAAGGTACCGTTTACAGAAATAACTTTAATCCAACACTTTAAATAATCCAACGTTTCTTTTTTTTTTAATCCAACACTTGCGTATGATAAAGTAGAATGTTATCAGTGCAATTTTTAGCGCCGTTTGAAGGAAAGCTCCCAGATTTGCCCGTATAAACTTTAGGTAGTTTTAATGTGCTTTTATTTAATAGCTCGCTTAAAAATTGCATGAATAAATTAATATTAAATTTTAATCCACCTCTTTCTTTCTTTCATTATTATTAATCCCAAATGCTGACCAATATTGATACAATATCTTAACGATATGTCAAGGCCGTCAAAATATTTCATAACATTGCGGAAACATCAAACAATATGCTGTTCTAATAAGGACAATGTATGCATGAACTTTTGAGGCCTCTTTTGAATATAAGAAACCAATTTGACTGGCCTACCGAAGAATTATTCGTCTTCCTGCTGCTTTGATGTGGAAGTTTGGCGAGGGTGTACCAGCTCAGGTGTCATCCTGGTCATCTGACAGCGATTCAAAACTACGAGGTCCGTTTCAAAATAGTCCTAGTATTGCTTTAAAACGGGGCGTTAATATCTAAACTAAACCAAAGAATTATTCAAATTAAGAATTCGCCATATTACAAGATTTAACATCTGAATTGGTTTCGAAGGAACCTTAGGAAAGATCTCTTTCAAATTCCCATTATTCTTTGGAAATATAATTTATTCTATAGAAGAGAATCGAAAGAGATTCTATCAAAATCGCATATTCGAAAGCCTTCCGTACCAGAAAAAAGTCAACACCCAATGCAGCTGTTGAAAGAAGGGCAGCTGCTCCTAATGACTGCAATCGTGGAACAGCGAAGATTGGACCAATTTCGAAAACTATTTCGAGTGTTTACGTCCACTACGGTTGTAGATAGGTCGGAAAGCGGAATTTGAGGTGAAAGCAGAAGTTTGTAATAACCTCGGAAGAGAAAACGTGGTAGTCATAAAGTGTTTTATTTATTCGATTATTTTTCAGTCCTATCTTTTCTTACACTTGTTTTCTTCAAAAAGGCTGTTTTTTTGTATTTCCGTTTATCGAAAATGTACGCTTTTATCTAAATCCGAATAGTAAAATATAACGGTTATTATAAAATGATAATACATAAACGATATAAATTAGTTTATGGATTAAGAAAATATAAAATTTTAGTCTTAGAAATCATTGTACCAAAAAAAATTAGCAATAGAGATAATAAAATTTGATGGTTTTTTAATTTGTACACTATAAGAACTTTCCATTTTTTCGTGAAAGTAAAAAACCGAGTAATAGTACATTGCAGATAAAGTTATTAAGAAATATCAATTTGTATGTACAAATTATACACATGATAAATTATTCATTAAGCTATATCTAATTTATTTATTTCTGAATAATTCATTTCACGTGTTTTTAATTCTTAATTTCAAAATCTGGATTTTATATACTATCCAAAATTTTATACTTTTAACTTTGCAGCTGAAAAATTGTTGCTTTTAAGCTATCAAACACTCTTTTATAATGTCTGTTGCGTTTTGTAATCATTTGATGATGGCATGATCCAAATTCTTGTGACCGCGTTCTTTTTCATAACTGAGTTTTAAAAATTAAAATTTCTAAACAATGAAAATACAGAAAATAGTAATAAATTCCGCAAAATCTATTCCGCATTCCATACAGTCAAAGATAATATTAATATACAAAAGATATTACAGATAGTAAAAATATAATTAATATAAAAAACATTATTTCATTGCAGAAAAGACAGTAGAAAAGAATTTCCAAATATAGAAAATGATAATTAGCTTTTTTAACTGGCAACATATTATTTTCATAGAAATTTAGTCAATAAATATTTTTGCTAATATCATCGTTATATGCATACATTTTGAAATCATACGTAAATACGTTTCTAATGCTCACAAAAATATCAAATTTTAAGCATTTTTTTAAAATTAAATTCATTTTTTGGGGGGTTGTGAAAGGTAGAGATTGCGATACTCATCATTTACTCATTTAACTATCTTTGAAAAGATATGTGAGTAAAAATATAAAAATATCGTTTATTTCTTTTTAAAAGGCATAACGTGAATTATTATTATGCAGTTAGATATACAGAGATTGAATCTTTTTTAATAGCCTTACAAATTTAAAAAAAAATATTTAATGCTTTCATAAAACTTTATTAGAGGATAGCTGCAAAAAAAATTCAGGAATCATTTCGCCGTGAATGTGGTATTTTTTTATCTTTTTTTTATGCAAACGATAAAATAAATACTTTTCCACTTCTAAGGAAGGGAATATTCTTTAATATTAAGAACTTCATATTTAAACAGTGGTAGTGGGTTCCTCGAAATGTTCTCACACATCCTCTAATAAATTTATTTATTTATTATTAACCGCATGTGATTGAGGTGCAACAAAGAGCTATTAGCATATGATCTTTGGCGATTTCAATTGGCGGTAATTTGTTTGCCAAATTTTCTATACCTAAATCATTGCACTTTTTAGTATCATATTTACATACTTGAGAAAGTGCTTACCAACAAAAGACCAAACCCTTGATGGATTTTTTTCCAAATTTGATATACATTTACTTATTTTATTTGTTCATTATGTGTACCAGATTTTATCCATGTAAACTTAATTAAAACAATAATTACTAAGTAGTCAAATAAGTAATTATTGTTTTAACTTGTATTCGTACAATTGGACAGCCAAATATTTTGAATAAATTTCTTTCAAAATTTGGTAGAATTGCTGATACAGATTTGATAGATGTATAGAATTGATGCAAATAACTTATAACAAATTTCATATATCTAGCTGAATGGACTTTTGGATCATCTTATTCATAGACATACAAAAAAAGCATTCTAAAAATGGGTTTTATGGGCTCAGTGACATCCGAAAAATAAAGATTCGCAAAAAATCACGAGTTCGAATTTTTTTTCATGATTGTAATGCTTTATATATTTCGTATACGTCAAAATAAAAAAGTATAATAATGCTTTTTTTTTACAGTACAATCTCATCGACTACTTATGGAAAA
Source organism: Argiope bruennichi (assembly GCF_947563725.1). NCBI lineage: Eukaryota > Metazoa > Arthropoda > Arachnida > Araneae > Araneidae > Argiope > Argiope bruennichi. Next base: position 98,163,509 of record NC_079155.1, read on the forward strand.
AGCTTTTGAAAAATTCTGATTGCCTTCTTTTCTTACGTTTCAGATATTCCAAACCTATTAAAGTTTTGAAGAAGCTAATATAAAACTGCTCTTTTCTTCTCTTTCCCAGATCAAATACTTCAGCGATCCATCTGTCCACGCTTTGCAATACCTGGACGTCATCCAAATGAAAGATACGACTCACAAATCGCATTTCTACCACAGCCTCAAAGCATCCTTGCCTGGCATTCCGAAGGTAAGACACCCACTCTTACTTTTCAACCTTCTCACATTTCCTTCCTTTGATGCGAATGATGAGAAGGTCTCTAGGGTAAAAGAATTCGCAAGTTTTGAAGCAGAGAGAGAGAGTGATTTCGACGCAACATGGTTTCAAAAGCAACGCAGAAAATGGCTGCTACTGATACTTATTGACTAGCATTTCAAAGAACTAGTGCGAATCAGAATTTGTTACATAAAATTTGATAAGGCCTTAAAGTAAAATTTTTTCGTGCTGTTTGGGATTGCTTTTCAGGATGTTTATAATTTATTCAGTTCAAATAATTTGGAAAGATACCCTTGTCTCCCACGCAACTGATGCGATTCGATGTCCTTTTGTTTTTCGAAACATTGTTGTCAAGTAAAGAAAAATAATTGTTTGATTTGATGTGAGAAATTTTATTGTGGAATCCAGTTTGAATTATACTGCGTCAAACTTTATTTTTTTTAATCAAAAGCTTAACAAAAATGGTTCCAATTAAAATAATATAAAAGTAATCATTGATAGAATCATAATACAATACCAAATATAAAAGGATATTTTGAATTAAAATATAAAAAATGAAGCATAATATGAATTTTTAAAAAGGTAAAAATGTTATCATCATTTTATGCCAAGCAACATTGGCAGATTTCAATGGTATTGTTTTGAAGTAAAACAAGCATTAAAATATGAGCATTCAATAAGGCTGTGAAAAACTGTTGAGTCATACTTACAATGTGGACATCGCAATTGATCTCCTATAATATATATTTATCCGTGAATCTGATGTGACTGGTATGATGATGATTAATACAGTGTCATACTTCAACCATCTCATTATACTGCAAGTTCTATACTAATGAAAGAAAATAATTGTTTGGTTTGGTTTTGAATAATGGACCGGTTTCTTTTCTCAATAGAGAAATTTAGAATTTTATGAGAGATAGTTCTTAATGATAAATGCTCTTCAACTCTCGTTTGAAACGAAGCCGACCCAACCATGGCCCATTAATATCAAACATTTACGGACGGGCTAGTAGAGAAAGATATAAGTCATCTATACTTATAATAAAGCTCAGTGTGTGTGTGTGCGTGCGTGCGTGTGTGTGTGCGTGCGTGCGTGTGTGTGTGTGTGTGTGTGTGTGTGTGTGAGTGTGTGTGTGTGTGTGTGTGTGTGTGTGTTGGCGCTCTACACGCCAGATCATTGGACCTACAGCCAACAAATTTGGCACATGTATACCTTAGAGGTCGGGAATGTGCACCTCGGAGCGATTTTTTCGAATTTTTAACTGCAAATTTGATTAATTAAAAATTAAGCGAAATTTTGGCGTTTATCCACTATAATTTTCGAAAATATTCAAGCACAAAATGTATTTTTACATCGCATTAAAGATTTAAAATAAATTATCTTTTTAAGGATACTAATATTTTAACCAAAAAATTTATTTCCTATTTTTAATGAATTTTTAAAAAATAATTTAATTATATTTTTCAACAATTTATTTCGCACAAAATAAAAATAAAATTTAATCTGCACGAGCACGTTAAAGGCAAAAAAAATAGCTTTTATCAATATATTGCCATCACATTGACAAAAGCTCAAGTTAAAAAATAAATCAACTATTACTGCAAATTAAGCATATTCAAATATGACTATCAAAATTTGAAGCTTTAAAATATTTTGCTGAAAAACCTATTATGAATGCATAAAATATTAATTGAACCTTTTTGCAAACATTAATACTGGCGGACAGCCTGGTCACCAAAGGTGGCTAGTTTTAAAAAAAAGCCAATTTTGTGAATTAGGTTTAGGAATATGCAATTTGTTTAGTTTACAAATCCCGTTCAACATGCCCCAAAGTAGCCCTGTTTACAAATCCCAAAAGTAGCACTTTACTTATTTCTTCCAGTCACATATTGGTTTGGGTGTCACAAAATATAAAGAAATATGGATTTGTCGTTGTTGCTCAGTCCACTTATTGCCACATATATCCACATAAGATGATATCCATCTTCAAATATCATTCGATGATTATGTTAACCTTTTCTACGGCCGTGGGAAGTATGCTTCCCACCAAATGTATCAATCTTTGTATGAAATTATGTAGGTTGGCATAAGTTCTGACAAATATTTTTAGTAAGTCAGAAACTTAGATGCTTCAGTTCTTTATCTGAGAGAAAATGATGTGTCTTGATTCGTTACTTAATTATTAATTAACCAAATTAATTAATTAATCAAATTAAATTTATCTAATAAGCTAAATGAATCCCTTTTCTTATTCTAATTTCAAGCCTAAACATATTTAAACATAATATGACTAGAAAAAAATGACCCTTTAAAGGGTTAATGAAGTGATTTTAAAGACTAAAACGCTTCAAAGAATCACTGTAAATAATATAGTTTCCATTAGACATATTTAAAATCTCCAAAAAATCATTAACTTGCTATGTTCTCAGCACACATCAGCAGTTAAAAACAGAACAATATGTATGTTAAAAGCATGAAATTTTTTCTGAGAAGCTATTGCAAATGGGGCATGGTTCCATTCTTAGATTCATCAACATAAACAGGACCGAAAGGCAAATAATAAGACTTGTGCTTAAGAAATAATTTTTTTGGTAAGTAACATCTACTGCATTTCATTTGCTAAAATCCTTGTCTGGGACACAAAAATCGTCAAATTTTCGAATTTTTTTTTCAGCTGAAAAACTTCTGCATGCTTTTCTGCTTAAAATAACATTTAAATCATGTTTCTGTCTTAATTAGAACGAGAGATATCATAATTTTTGTTGACCACTACTTTGAAATTCCAACTGGCAAAAAGGCGTTGTCATGGCAACTTCATCTCTTTAAATGTAAACATACATTTCCTGGCACTGTTTTAGCTTAATTTTTAATTTTTTTTTAAATAAATTTTTAAAGAATTTATTTTAAATCCTAGATTTAGTTTGTATGCAACTCAACTCCTTCAATAATGAAGTGAAACGAAGAGATTCAGTGTTTATTAGAACCTCTGTGTTAACATTTCATGAGACAACGCGCTTTTTAATTTTCTGCTCTAAAGTTTGTTTTTTTAATTGTAAATGTAAAATTAAATTAAAATAAACACTTGTGAGGAAGGGAGGCGTCTCTTATGCATCTGGAAGCTTTTAAATGTATTTAAATAGTTTTATTCTTATAAATTTTATTTTTAAACTTTAAACGCATTTTTAACCATGTTGCGTTTTTTCATTATTTGTTGTGATCAAATTGATATAAGTCCAGATCATATAAAGATAGAGGTCTGAAATTTGAAACACATACTTTTCAAACTGTTTGCCTTAATTTTGATTCAGCAAATTAAAAAAAAATTTTTACTTTTCAAGATATGAATTTTTTAAAAAAAAGTACCCAAGATTTTTTCAAAATTTTCATTCAAAATTTTTTAATTTTTTTAAATTAATATTTTTTAAATTGCCGAATCAAAATGAAAGAATATATATTTGTGTTTGATTTAATGAAAAAATTTTGAAAATTGATCAAAAATATTTTGAGTTATATCGATTTAAAACAACGTCACTTTTTTTTAAAAAAATTTAAATTTTAAGTTTAAAAAAATTTTTTGAAAACCTTTGTGTTGTGATTTTGCTTATTAATAAGATGGTTGATCAGTACAAATAATTTCAAAATTTTAAATTAATTAATAAAAAAATTTTCAAAATGTGTCCCGGACCCCCTTAAGAAATAATTTTTTTGGTAAGTAACATCTACTGCATTTCATTTGCTAAAATCCTTCAAATGAATTATAAAAAAATAGAAATGTGAAATTTACATGGTGAGAAAGTGTTGATTGGCTGTAAGAGTATTTCTAGATGTGCTCTGTTTAATTCTTGCAAATTGGAGCATATTTTGATAGAAATATCGATACAAATTATTTCTAAGACACTGCAAAGTTAGCAAAATAGGGCATAATTTAAAATCGTATTATGATGCTAATAATTATTTGGAGTTTCCTTTTAAATTTCTTTTGTCTATTATATTATTAATGGGAAATTTTAAAATTCATAATTTAACAAATACATCTTCTATATCAGTTCCGAATATTCCATTAAATTGCGAAATATGTCTTTTTTCCAAAATTTTGTGGATTTCTCTTTTAATTAGAAAGTGTATTAAGCATAAATATCCAAGAATAATTCCTCAAACATGAATGACAAATATGTTTATAATAAGGTGGATATAAAGAGAATTAATAGAATTTCTTTAAACTCTAATCTGCTTTGATCAAAATATTTTTTTCTACAATCCATTAATTTAATTTGGTTAATATGATTAAAAAAACCATATTTCCATGTTTGAAGAATTATATAGAAAAATTGTAGATGTAGAATTAGTAACGTGTCGTATCAAGCCTTTAAATAGATTACATTCATCTTTTCTAAAAGGTCCCCACTTAGTAGCAATCTGAATTTCACGGCAGTAATATATAGAACAATCAAGACAATTTAAATGAGATATTTTATCTATATTAAGAAAATATCTCTTAAAATTTACGGTCTGGGTAATATCAGTTCCATATAAACAGAAGGGCATTTTTACGAAAGGTGTTTTAAAGAATATATATATATATAAATTTTTCCATTAAGGTTTTCAATAATTTTCGATTCTTGTCATGCTTTTCTGGTGTAGAATTTTGAAAAGAAAGTTCTAACTCATGCGCTGTACTTATTGTTGACAATAGTTCCAAATTTATGCATTCCTCCCCAAAATAGGCCTCGTTGTGCTTCAAAATGTGACGTAATTATGACTAAATTAAAATTTGAATACTGCTACTAATTCAGAAAAAAATTCATAATTTCGTAACATTTGTACAAATATACGTAGAAAGTCTTAAATGAGAAATTAATCATTATTTAATAAAATCTTTCCAGAATTGAGTGACTAATGAACAAATTCGAATTAAAATCAAAGTACAATCACATTGAGCAAACAGTTATCCTTTAAATTTATTCCAAATCGAATTTGTTTATATTCTAAAAATATCCCAAGAATATTTTGGTATTATTTCTCCGACACAGAGAATATTTCTTTCCATTGTGCCTATCTTTTTTAATATTCTTCTCTTTATATTATTTTTTTATCAAAGTGAACACGTCGCTAGAAAAGTTTGTATTATTTTTTGTTACGGATCTCACAAGAACCAGAATACAATTCTTTGAGTGCTTTTGGATTTCGATGACATTATAAAGACGCGAAAGTTTTGAAGAAATTATATAACAGAAGAAGAAAACATATAATCCAGGTTCAAATCCAATGCTTCAGTACGAAAGACAGCTTTTGAAACCGCTCGGTTTCAATTTTTATTTCTGAAAGAATCTCAACAACAAACTTAGATCTTAAAATTAATGTTTTTTAAGAATTACACACAAAGCCTTTTTGACGGAATATAATCCTCTAGCTGAATCTAAAGCATCTTTGTAGCGTGAAACTAGTTAAAGAAGGCTGTGTTGAGGATTTACTGATTATTAGATAGATATTTCAGTGAAAGTAAAAACTTTAATTTCAACAGGATCAGAAATTGAACTTTTTCAATTTCATATGACATCGAACACTACAAGATTGAAGATTTATTTCCTTAAAAAGTACTTCTCTCTATTAATGTTTGACTCCAATCTATACAAAATAATGGGTTTTTTTCCACTTGACTTTTAATTAATTTATTGAAGAGTAAATGCTTTTAACGCAATCAGTAAAGAATGCTTCTTTTAAAATTCGATATTTATTTATTATAATAGTTTGTAAATAACAAATCAATAAAAATAATTTACTACTTTTAATACTTTTTCAATTATTCCCAGAGAATAAGTTTCAATACTTTTGAAATTGATATATGCTATATTCAAGATAATTAGAAACTAGTTATCGTTAAGTTCGGATAGCTGTTCCTAAACATCATATACTGATTTGACTATAAAGATTATGGATGCAAAAATTTATCCAAAAGATTTAAAATTAATTTTATGTTTTTATCGCTAATTTGAATCCTTTATAGAAGCAAATAATATTATTGAATGGATAGATAAATTAACATGTATGTTGACCAATAATCTAATCATAGTATTACTCTTTAAATTACATATTCATCTATCCATCTAAAATTTATCTATTTATGTGAATTCCAGCTATTAAAATTTTCGTTCAAATTAATAAAGTAAAATCTTTTTCGTTTTTGTGATTATATGTCGAAGAAATAAATCGTAAATTCGTTCATCTTTTAGCGATAATATATTTTAGCCTTAAAACTGATAAATTTTTTTACTGATCCAAAATTTTCAAGTTTTATGTAGCATCAGTAAGATTTAAACTAAGCCGTTACTAAAATATAAATAACCAGATTTGAATTAATTACTTACACTGTGACGATTAATCACCGAAGCTAAAGATTTACTTTTCTTTTACATACGTTTTAAATTTATTGTGTCAAGTAATTTTTGCTTAAAAAGTGCTCTATGAGGAATCCAATATTTATTCTATTACTATAGCTCACATGCTGAAAACATTCTCACATTGTCGATAAATTAATCGAAATAATTGCCAAATTTCCTAAATGACTAGCTGTCATATTGTAAAATGTATTTCGAATTCCCATTCATTTACAATAAATTCTGTTCCTCGTGCAAATCCAAATTAACAACTTTCTCCTACTTACGACCCAAAAATAAAGCTGTTTCATTAAAAGTCGTAAAAATATATAAGCGTAAAGATTATAGTTTTCTTTCTTCACAGCAATTTAAAAAGGTCCAGAATTTTTAAACAGTTTTAAAAAGCATCGTTTATCGATTGTGTTAAAGTTTGGGTTTACGTCCGGGTGAAATTTTTTGAGAAACATTCGAAATTAGTTATGCTTTTGAATATTTGCATATAAGTGAACGAAAAAAAAAACTTATATGAAACCAAGATATACCAGTTAAATGGCAAATGTTTTTCAAAAATTGGAAAAAAAAAGAACAGATTTTGACTAAAAAAAGGCATGAAGAAAAATTCTTCAAGCTCAGAGGTTTATCAAATGACTTGCTTAAAATGTTGAATGTAACTAAAGAAATATATTATATAGTTCCTGAACTAAAATATAAGCTGTTTTTCTATCGATTCTTTAAATATTGTTCCACTGATAAATAACACATAATGTTCAATTTAATTCACATTCTGAAGTATTAATTAACTATAAAATATTTCTAAATAAATAGAATTCTTATTTTCTAGTTCAGAAATTATTATGACGTATTTGAACAAACAATATGAATTAGAATTTTATTCATGAAATTTGTCTCCAGAAAATTTGGTCAGAGGTTAGAATTTGAGAAAGTAACATCTAAATAGGCAATATAGCATTTAAACGTATGTAAAAAAAGACTTATAAACAAAATGCTAACGATTTTATAGAGAAAACTGTTAAAATATTAAAAATATTAAATAAAAATCTCATAATTTCGCAAAAAAAAAAATATATTTCTTATGTAGTCACCTACCTTATCTAAATTCAATTTACAACTTATAGATGCCAAGCTATTATTATGTTTCTTAATCTTTTATTTAAAAAAAATCTAAAATAGTCTTTAAAGCTGAAACTGTGGCGGTTTTTTAAACAGTTTCATCCACTGAATCTTTAGAAAAACACGTTACTTATACCCCATGCCAACAGAGCAAACTCTCAGAGATCTCCCATGCTGCCAACAATGGGTATCCAACCAGCGAAACCCTTAAATAACTAACCGTACACATTTTAGAGTGCTTCTTCAAGAACCCTCTCATTCATTCAAAATCTGAAGGAGAAAGCGAGAAGGAAAAATTCGAAAAAAAGGCGAGCTGTTAAAACTCTCCACAACCACCATGTCTGGGAGAGAGGGATCCTTTAGAAAAGCTAATGAAAGATCCTCCTTCCCCTTAGAGGATGCGCAAAACGAAGAATCATGTTTTTTCTTTCTTTCTTTTTCAACATCTTCCTTTTTCTGGTTCTCCTCTGTAACGTCATTCAAGCTGTCTCCCTCCATTTTTATGGAGGGAAAAGGTCTGTAACCGTCTTATTATTGTTCTATTTTTCCCACAGCCAAGGTGGAGTTTATTTTCCGACTCTTTCTGTCTGGGAATGTCGGTGGGGATCAGATTGCTGAGCTCTGCTATCTGGCGGTCAGCTTGACAGGTAACTTATAAGATTACTGAAAGAAGATAAAGAAAAAATACCTAGGATTCGTTCCTTTTATCGTTTTGTTTGTAATTATCTTTTCGTCATTTACTTCACCGAGTTTCAGATGTCAATGAATAACTAGAGTTTAGGAGAGGAGAAATGGAAGATTAGATACATAGTGTCTTTTTTTCTCCATCGGTGATCAACATTTTGGCCGTTGATCTGATTGAATAGACATTGATTAAGAAGCAAAAAGCATTAAGAAAATCAGAAATACAGTTAGTAGTAAGTCAAATGGTTAGATAAAATATATGAGAGGAAATAATTTCAGAAATTTTTTTATTGTGCATTCGATTTTGTTTTCTGATTTGATTAATTGTACTTAGTTTAACTTTCACAATGAGCTGCAAGTCTTAAAATATATTTTTGAAATTGAAATTACAGTTAACACAAAAAAATCTTTTCTTCAAGATTAGGCGATTACAAGATCAGTTATGGTTATGTGGTGTTAGGTAGAAATTAAATCATCCATCGATCTAATCAACTCAACAGGAAATGAAATAAATCTATCTGAAGACTGATATAAGACCTGACAGATTAGTTAAACATGGTTATAAAATGAAACACTTATGAATAAAGAAGTAATTTATGGATGCGTCATGTGTACCACTATTAGAAAAATAACTTATATCAGTAGAGGGATTTTATTTTCCTTGATTTCCTGACAGATTAGTTAAACATGGTTAAAAAACGAAACTGTTATGAATAAAGAAATAATTTATTGATGCATCATGTGTACCGCTATTAGAAAAATAATTGATATCAGTAGGGGAATTTTATTTTCCTTGATTTCCTGACAGATTAGTTAAACATGGCTATAAAATGAAACTCTTATGAATAAAGAAATAATTTATTGATGCATCATGTGTACCACTATTAGTAAAATAATTGATATCAGAAGGGGAATTTTATCTTCCTTGATTTCCTTACAGATTAGTTAAACACTGTTATAAAATGAAACTCTTATGAATAAAGAAATAATTTATTGATGCATCATGTGTATCACTATTAGTAAAATAATTGATATCAGAAGGGGAATTTTATCTTCCTTGATTTCCTTACAAATTAGTTAAACACTGTTATAAAATGAAACTCTTATGAATAAAGAAATAATTTATTGATGCATCCATCATATGCACCGCTATTAGAAAAATAACTGATATCAGTAGGGGAATTTTATCTTCCTTGATTTCCTGACAGATTAGTTAAACATGATTATAAAATGACAATTTTACAAATAAAAAAAATATTGATGCATCCTATGTACCTCTAATAAAATAATAACTAATATCAGAAAGTGATTTTTTTCCGGGTTTCTTTTTCTATATGAGTAGAACCTCATATTGCTGAGCTGCCTTATCTGGTGGTTATTTTGACAGGTAAATTATAAGAATACCAAAAAGAGGGGGAAAAACACATAGAGTTATTTGCTTTCGTTGCTTTGTTTACAATAATCTTTTCCTCATTTACTCCATCGAGTTTTGAATCATAAAGAATGAATTTAAGAGAAACAAAATAAAAGAGTAAATACATAGTCTCTTTCTTCTTTGAGGATTCGAACAGTTTGGTGATTAATCTGATTAAATGGATATTCCTTAAGAAGCTCAGTACTGATGTTAATAGCAACCTTAAACATTACTATATAGACTACATTTTAATAATACTACACAAAAAATAATACATAGTGTTTTTTTCCCCGTTGATCATCTGCTTGTTCATTGATCTGATTAAAAGGGCATTCACTAAGAAGCAAAAAACATTAAGAATAGTAGAATTGCTGTTAACAGCAAAACATAATAATGGTGCACATTACGATATTACTACATAGACTATATTATAATCGTACTGCATATTCTCTTTTTTACACCATTTTGCAATAGTCTGATCTTTATCTGTTTAAACAGACATTGACTAAAAAGACGTTCTTTAATTTGTTTGAACAGACATTGAATTCCTTAAGAATCGTAGAATTTCAATTAAAAGCAGAGTAAATTGATAAAAATAAGTATTGTTAAAAGCATTTTGGGGAATCTTCATTGTTTTCTCCATATTTCAATTTTTAATCTCAAATTATTTCATTTACCTGAACCTCCACAATAAATCTGGTATGCCAATATACACTTTTAAAACCGGAATTATAGCTAACATGAAATTACTTTTCTGCCATCTCAAACGATTAGAAGTTCAATTACGTTCACTTACCATTAAACATGGCGTCACCTATTCTTATCTTGCTCCCTCAGTAATTAAACGAGCCATCGATATAGGTAACGGAAATCAGAAAGAAAATTAAAAGTATCTGAATATTGATAAAAGACGAGACAGATTAGTTAGACGTGGATAAAGAGTGAAATTCTTATGGTTTTTATGCTTCAGTGTCTATCCCATTCGGTGCTAAAAAAATATTTCATTAATGTAACATCTGTGCCTTCAGTAAAAGAAAAGTTATTGGTACAACAAGATCAAAATTGTGAAGGCTTTTTGAAATCTCCCTTTGCATTTTCAGATGCATCGGTATTATTAGACTATTTCATAGAACAAAAAATATTTATCTATAATTTTCGAAGGAATTTAATGTGAAATTTAGAGCAAATGCATATATTATTGCAGAAATTATTTATTTGAATCTGGACTTTGTTCAAAGAAACAGGCACTTACATATTGAAAGGCACTCAATCTGTATGAAGTGGTATCATATATATATATACTTATTCTGATTTTTAAAAATAAAAGAAAAGAGGGCAAAAATCAATAATTAAATCACTAATTTAAAGAAAATAATTTAAAAGTTTGGACTAAAAAACAGATATTGAAAAAATTTATTTTTATTTTTCCAAGAAAATATTTTTTATTACCTTTATTTTTGAAACTACTGACGGAGTTAAATTTAATGGATTTGTTCATAATAAATTACAATAACTAATAATAAAATTTCGTTCGAAATTAAAATTCATTTGATTCTGAAAGCTCAAATTGATTTAGATCAAAACATTATCTCAAAATAATTGCTTGTCGTTTAAAATAGCAGGCACATGCATTCATGGCTCTACAATGAAACAATATGGCTGCCTTCATTATTCCAAATGAATGAAATTTAAATCTAAATTCGTGTGTATAATTCAGAAATTTTTCAATCTAGAATATTCTAAAGCAGTTATTTGTTTAAGTACTTTTAACAAGAGAAACATAACATATTTATAAATTTAATGCTTTTAAACTATACTGCAATTAAGGGAAATAAGTGACATGCACAATATTTTTGCAAGATTATATTTATTTCATGCATTCGAATATTTCTAGAAAACATTCTGCGACGTATGCTTTTGATTTACAACAATTAAACACATTAAATGGAATGTAGGAAAACAAACACGCTTATGATGAATGCTTCATTAATGAAAACTTCTAGAGAATGGCAAATAGTTATAGGATTTTTTTTTATTAATTTATTAAGGAATTTTTCTATTAATTGAATTTTCGAGATGTTGCTATTTTCAAAGAGAAGCGTAAACATATAGGGAATGCTGAAACGAAATACTCACAGAATAAAAATTATTTCTGTTTATTTCATATTCATATTTTTGTTTCTCAGAATTTTAATGAAGTAAGATTATTTCAACATATTTTCTAGCAAAATGGTTTGTTGGATAGTCTAAAAATAATGTTAAAACGCATTCCTGTTTTCAAGGAAAACAGTCTTTTAATTAAGAGTTGAATCACTTTTATTCATTTAATTCGCGGACTTCATTTTAAAGTTAACCTGGTTTCGAGCTTTAAAAATTGTACATTATTTGCTTGTTTACTTTTATAAAAAGTGGATTCCTTTTCTAAACGCGGAAACCAAATAATAAAATTAAGCGAATAGTAATAAATTCTAATTTTAGCTCCACAAAAAGCAAGTACTTATTTTTACTCTGGAAATCAAATTTAGATCCTGTTCAGAAAAAAAAAACTTCAAAGGCTTGAATAAAATTTTAAAAAAGTGCCATCTAGGGGAAATGAGAAATATGTGTAAATTTATATTCCTGTTTCAGAAATATCTTATTGAAAAGATTTATATTCTATGAAAAGAATAAAAGTAAAGAATTTTAATTTGAAATTTCCGAAAATACATTTATTTTTCATTCAGACTTTAAAGACAGAAAATAAAGTAAAGCAATAAAGCTATCCTTTAAAATATGCTATTTATAGTGTAATAAAAAATAGAATTATTTTTTTTATCAGAAATAGAAGCAGTATAAAGGCGAAGTCCGCTAAAGGCAATAGTACTAGAAGTATGGAACTAAAAACATACTTTCTGTATATTTCTCATTTCCAATGAATATTTGGAAAAGTTTATTCCTTATATTATTTTTGTAAGTTTTTCAAAATTTGATATAATCTTTTTTTTTTCTCCCATATTTTTTTATTAAAAACTTTCTTTTAAACTCTTTTAATAAATTATATTTTATTAATTATGATAGTAATTTTTCAAATTAAACGTTTAAAAAATGAATTTTTATGAATTGCATGGAATAAGTCCATCAAATGGAGCTATTACATCAATCAAAATGTAATTAATAATTAGCATATTAACTCGATATGAAACTCTTAAAATGAGTTTTGCCATGAAATCTTGAAACATATCTAATCTGACAAATATCTAAAATAATCTAAAGAACTAAATCTGACTTCGCATGCTTAACATCTTCCGTGGATGTAGTACAAAGTCAGGTATCGTCCTCTTTTTCGTCTCTACTCTAAATTATGAGACATGCCCCAAAATAGTCTTAATGTTGCTTTCAGTGGGTTGTTAGTATAACTAAACTAAAACTAAAAATGAAATGTATTCAATGTATCATGAACTTCCAAAGCTCAACAAAGTTCTAAAGAAGCTGCAACATTTTCAGTTTCCAATTACTATATGTATTTTTTATCCAATAAGAAAAAACCAAATGTACTTAGTATCTAATTACTCTTCTGAATTATTATTCATACATTGAGCGAAATATCGCTTTATTAAAGAATTCAAATTCGATAGTATTTTTACAAAGAATTCAAATTCGATATGAAATGTAAATTTCTACTTACTTTTCCTCCTTAAGCCCCGTGGGGAGTGGAAGCACCTTGAAAAGAGAATGAGATGCTTCCAGTATGGTGGTTGGATCTCGCCACCCTGGAGAGTACACAAAACGGTGGGAAATATGGCTCCTCCCACCGATGACAGAACATACTTCCTTCGGGAAGGGTTGTACCGAAGCCAGTGATGGCCCTTAGGACTCAACCACAGTTCCCGCCAGTGTTGTTGTTGCGGTGGTCTGGTCATTCAGTTTTCTTTTTCATTGTGCTTTCGGGCGGGTCGGAGAGTCGGTGATATCACTTACTTTTTCTTCTTATGAATGCGTTTTTTTAAATCTACATTCTTAATCATTTTGTTGGTTATTTTATTTTTGAATTCCTACTCCTTTGACTATGATAATGATACATATAAAATAAATCTTAGTTTCTTAATTTCGCTTCTTTATCTATTTCTTCAATAAATTTTGTATCACCTTTTAGAATGAGCTTTTTTATATTCAAGTTTCCCCTATCATAAAAGAAAGATTAATTTGAAAGCTCGATTCTGAATCTATATTATTTTCGCTTATCAATACATTAAATTCAAATTACCATCATAACATATTAGAGAACCTTTCATCTGTTATGTTATACTTTTAAAATAAGAATTGGCTTTGAGACTAAATGGATTAATTACTTTCAGTTATTACTTTTTTTCAGTTATTACTTTTCTTAATTTCTTTGCATTATTTCATCGATTATTATTTGCAAACATTTTATATATTTTTATTAAATCCCCTGTGAGACGCATACAAATCAACTTTCCTAATTCACCTTATCAAATTAATTTACTAATTCATTTAATGCATGAAAGCTGTCTTCCTAATTCCCTTTAAACTTTTTTGGTTCAAATTAAATGCAGATATGCATAGAGTAACATGATACTTATTTTATGCTAAATATTACTATGCACAAGGAAAAGGGTATTTGGGAAAAAAAATCTAAATACAAAGTGATGATGGAAAATATTAATAAAAAGAGCAAATCATGCAAAAGTTTAACTAAAAATTTCTAAAAATATCATGTAAAAATTTTGTTAAAAATACTTTTTATTATTAAAATTAAATTTCGCTACTAAAATGCAAACTTTTTTTAATATTTTTATTATTTTCTAATTTCAATCATCGATTTATATCCCATTGTTATAAATATTAAATGTTCTTGAAAATATTCCTCAGATCTCACATTACCAGGGGTATAACTAGTATTAAAATGAAACAAAATTACATTAATTGATTAGTTGAAAATTAAATGCTGAGAATATCATTAAATAATCTATTGTCATCAGAAATGAATAAGCTTTTAATATTAAAAATCACTAGTTTATCAAAAAGTGAATAAAAATTCGATTACATAATTTTATTTTTTGAAACTTAAAGCAAATAAAGTTAAACAGAATACAGGGTGTTTATAAAGTCCCGGACCCATTTTGATGTTTAATAACTCATAAAATAATAAAGATAGATTTAAATTAATAACATAAATGGTTAAATAGACTCAAAAAGTTTCATGACCCTTGTAAATGAACTTCCACGTGTGCCCCCTTCGTCGCACGGAGAATATCAAGTCGATAGTCAATTTCAAGCCAGGTAGCGACAAGCATGTCGGCATCCACAGAGCCATTTGCACACTTTATGGCGATTAACAATGCCAGAAACATGAAAGGATGCTTCATCGGAGAACATTATGCTCTTCAGAAAATCAGCAGCATCTTCTATCCTCCTTAGCATATCTGTTGCAAAGGCCATCCTCCTAGGTCTATCGTTCGGTTCCAAAACTTGAACAATTTGAACTTTGTATGCATGCAGTCTTAATTTTTTCTTAATAACCTTGTACACCGTCGAAATTGGCATATCCAATTCTGTTGCCGCTGATCTCACAGATATTCTAGGATTGTGTAAAAATGTCTCTCTGACACGCTCAACATCAAAATCACTTGTGCAAGGACGTCTGGAACGTTTCTTATCTTCGATACTTCCAATTTCTAGAAAATTCTTTTTCCACCGCAAGATGCTGTTTTTGGATGGAGGATCTTTTTGGTAAATTCTTCTGAAATTTCTCTGTGCTTGCACTATCAATTTCATTTCTATGAACCACCATAAAATCTGTGCTTTCTCTTGTGGTGTATGCATTCTCCTTAATATCCGCTCGAATAAATCATCACATACAAAAGTACTACATAGAACAAACACATCAAAAGTAAACATAACATTGCAATAGTTGACAAAAACAAAAGAGAGAAAAATGCAATTAATAAGCAGACAATATTTAGAAAAGTACAGATATTTAGACTGGAAAATGAAATTATCTGAAATTAACCACACGCGCAGACGATATTTACAAAAGTAAAAATATTCAAACCTGAAAAGGAAAATATATGAGTTATTTCATCAATAAATGCCATAAGTTTGTTTATATCTTTATTATTTTACGAGTTATTAAACATCAAAATGGGTCCGGGACTTTATAAACACCCTGTATATTTAGAAATTACTCGATACAGTGATCAAATAATTGCTATTCATTTGATTAAAGTACTTTAAACAAAATTATTTTATATATCCTATTTAAAAATACCTAACCTCTTCTCAGCTTTTAACTCAACAATTACTTATACCATGCCCAGTAACCAATATGGTTTCCTGTTGCAAAAGTCAATTGAGTGTAACGAAATCAAGGTATTTTGTATCTATTTTTTTTTCTACTTTTACGTATCATAAATCAAAAGGGAAAAACGCTTACAACGCTAACATGAAAAATACATAAAAGTTGTTCATCCATACCATTAAGGGAGTTAAAAAAAATTTCTTCAGCGATTCCGTCCTTAATCTCTTGGCGGCGTTGAAAGCGTTTGGCGAAAAAGATTAATGCGCCAAGCAAGGAAGATTAAATTTATCATAGAAAGAAGGAGTGCATTTGACAGAGGAATAACATTTACAAAAGTTGCAAATAAACATTTACAAATTTAAAAGATAACAGTGTGAAAATTAATAAATGATTTCTTCATTGCAGTTTCTATTGCAAAAAGCATTTTTTTAGGAAAGTTCCGATTTTAAAGGAAATTGAAAGCAATGAGTAGACAATTACGTATATCAATCAGATGGAAGGAAAAGAGTTCCGTTTTATACATCGGGGAAACTTAAAATGATTGTATAGCTCTCTATAGACCATGTGATGAATTTCAAATATTTGTTAACGAAAATAATGTTCTGATATCCAAAAAAAAAACAAGATTTTTAGATCTAACAGATTTAAGCCTCAAATTTTTCACCGCTTCATTTCACTAACTAATGGTTTAAAAATAAGCTGTAAGTTTCAACACTTAGAATCTTTTTTAAAAGTTTGTTTACTAACGTTTGTTAGTTTCAAAATAATTTTTAGACGATAATAATAAAAATTAAAGTCCTGCAACTAGTAAAGAAGAGCAGTTGCCAATAAATCAGAAAAGGTTTAAATTCTGTTTCGGAAATCTAGAATACTTCATGTAAGAAAGCAATATCCTGAACACTTCAATGACATGCATGGCATAAAAAGTACAGTAATACCCAAAAGAACATTTGAAGTATGTTTATCCAAACCATTTGACGGAACTGGTATATTTTAGAAAGAACTATTTTCAACACACATCACGTGACGAAAAAAGTCGAAACGTGAGTTTTTCGAACAAGCTAACTCCATATTTAACCTCAAGCATTTGTTCAAAAATAATTTCCAGAAACTGGATATGCATTTAAAGAATCGATGCATACTGCATATAGATGAGGTAATAAAGAAATTGACATTACTACAGCAAAGATTATTTAAAATAGCGGCAGCTGGAGTTTTCTGAGAACTTTTCTGTTTATAATTCCCAGCACATTACAGAGCTAGAACTGATTAAGATTCTTCGAAATCCACCGGCCCTTTCTTTTTATTCTATATTAGTGAAGAAGGCAACCATCAGAGTAAAACGAGGCTTACAGATTAATCAATTCTTCAAAATGCGAACTAATCTTTTCGCGTACATCCATTCACTTTTGATCTTTATTATTTCTTCTTTCTTTGGAGTTTTAAAATGCAAAAATCAATCAATACAAAATGTTTTAAAAGTTTTTAAGTAAATTTCCACCTGAAAGAAAGATTACGCATGTAAAAATATTCAAAATGGAATACAGCGTATCATTCACAATCATATACGGAAAAAGTATATTGTGTGTGTGTGTGTGTGTTGTTTAAAATATTATTTAATATATTAGATTATTCAATAATCAGAGTGCTCTTTGCTCACATTTCGACATTTTTGAAATATATGAGCATGTGAATGTGTGTGTGTGTGTGTGCGTGCGTGCGTGCGTTCTACTGGAGTCTTGGAAATAAAAAAATTATATATAAAATAAAAAGCTCAACATAGATTAAATTGAATACAAATTAGTACAATAACTTAATTATATGACCAATAGCCCTTCACGTGTGTATCGCATTAGAAGGCAAGGCTTTGAACATCTGCTTTAGTCTTCTGTTTCCTAACATCATTCAAGTTCATCACCTCAGAATAACGGAACACCTAAGTTTCTTTTTCAAAGATAAGAAAAATTTCCTGTCCCTTCAAAAATCGGCCATGATGACCTGTGCCCTTTAATCCTCTGACTGCGCACTTTTTTTAAAAAAAATCAGTTTTTAGATGCGACATTTGCTAATAAGTTCAAATAATTTTTTTAACAGAACGAACTCATACTATATGTTGCACGACAATAACGCGATATAATAAAAATTTGTAATCTTAAAAACAGATATATTTAACTGCTAAAAATCTGGGATGCTATAGAAAATAGGATTGATTGCCAACCGCAGGATAAGCAGCTGGAAAGTTAAAACTTGATTTACCAAAGATCTACTTCGGCGATAGCTATCAGACATCCTTGAAAGTTTTTCGAAAATCAGTCTATCCCTCAAACCTATTTGGGTAAACAACAAAGCAAGTGCCGCTGGTATTGATTGAACAGGCGTTTGAGGGTCTTTCAATATTGATAAAGTTCAACATATAAACGGTTGTAAGTTAATATAATGTCCTATTTGCTATTATCGCAATTGCCATGATATGTATTATTTGTAATGCTGTTACTCGTGTAATTAGTATATAATTGCATTCTTAATTTGAACACTGTGGCACTTTTATCGTGCATTGTATCGGATCCATATTTTTATTTTTATCGTAAAGATTTCACGTTACATTAATCGACACTTAAAATGAATGAACCAACATTTTTTTATATTTGATTTTATTTCTAAAAAGTTAGAATTACTTTATTCTTTGATGTTCAAAAAATATGCAAATAAATTCGATTTACCTGATTTGAATTGAAAATAATAAGAGTTAAATGTCTATTTTCTCAGTCGGTTAGTTAATTCACTGGCAAAGAGCTCTCAGTAGCGGTCTTCATTTGCACTTTTGGTTCCATTTTCATTTCCATTTAAAAAAAGGATAACTTGTTTCTATTTACTTCGCCTGTCCTTAATGTTTGTAAATATAATGAGATAATGATAATCTGAAATGAGTAAGGTCTTTTAAATGATATCAATTTAAGAAATGAGAAGATATATTCCTGCAATCAACAGTGAAATTATAGAATGCTCCAGTTCCTAATTATTATTTTCAGATGTTGCTAATGAAGCTTATTGGTTGAATTAAAAATTGGACTAAGAATGAAATTTTGCATAACAACCATAAATACAAACGGAAAGTCCATATTCAATTAATCCTCTTAAGGTATATGTTATTGGTAACTTTGAACCATAGAAGTTATATCTAATATACTTTTATATCTAAATAAATGAAACTCTATAGGAATGAGAACTGATAACTGAAGATATGGTTCAATGGACCATTTCAGACAAATCAAAATTATAAAGAATCAGGAATTTCCATCATCATTCTATCAGTATAGACCCTCACGTCTAAATAAAAATGATGAAATGCTCAATTTTACTAAATAATCAATTATTATTGTTCCAAAAATATTTGAATTCATGGTATAACCGATTCATTTTGTAATTATTTCTGTTATAATAGAATCAGTTGCAGAAAAGTATAATTAAATCACAAGCTTAAACATTATTACCCGAGATGTTCGCATTGCATTCCACAATTAAATATTGATTAATGTTGCCAAAAATCTAAAGCTACAAATTTGCTTGAATCATTATTTAAGAAAAAAAAATTATTATTATGTAAAATAGTTAACATAGTAAAAAATTAAAACGTTATTTTGTCATTAAGAATTGTGAAACTTCTAATAAAAATAAAACTCCTATGCGTAATATGTTATTTATATAGTATTCATTCGAAGTTGGTATTTTTAGAATATTTGCTATGTATCTTCAGAATATCAATTATGAAAGTAAATTCTAAGATACCTAGGTCCAAATTAAATATAATTCTTAAAACTACTGATAACTGCACCACTGGAGACATATCTGATTTTATTTTTGTTTTATGATAATATGTAACAGTCACGTGCTATATCAAAACGGGGTAAGGAAACATGAGATCGTAGGTTTATTTTGCACTGAAGCGACTTTTATTTTCAAAAGGAAGATGAATTTATGTGCGAAATTTTATTACTAACTATTTGATGACTTTCTTCATATAATTAAATGGGTACGAGAGCTTTAATTTATGGATATTTTTTATATGTTGACGACTTTATCTACTCAAAAAAGAAAACAAAAATAATTTATGTTCATTTTTTGTTTGTTTTGCTTTTTCTTTACTTATTATATAAAGGAATTAAGCAGAAAATGAGATGTCTAAAAATTTTACTTCTTAATAACATTGCTCTGATGTAGAAGGTAAATGATTTATTCCCCTTTTATATTTGTTCCAGTGGCTCTGTAAAGGATGGCAAATACTGTATTTTTTGCACTGTAACGAAATTAAATAATAATGATATTCTTCAAGAACAGATTCAAACTCTTTAATTATTCAGTGTAATTATCTATATCAAAAATGTATTTCAAATTTTTTCAATATTCTTTTGAAATTTTTATGTAATAATTTTCAGAAATTCATTTTTTTAACGACAGCTGCAAATTGTATTGCTTGGAGGGAGGAATACATGGGAAAATGCAAATAATCATATTTTAAGTCATTTAAATTAGAATTTAGATGACTTAAACATTTAAATTTTTGAAATTTAAATTATTTAAGAATTTATTATAATTTTTTAAAATTACTTTATAAAAATATTTATAAAAATTGCTGTTGAAAGCAGAAAATAGCTAACAAAATTAATTATATTCTTGTTTGTTCGGTACATATTTTTGCTTCGAGGCCAGATCATCGAGATGTTAGTTTAAATTCGATTGCAAATATTAACATTCATAACAATAAAAGAAGGAAAATAATTACTTAAATAAAGAAAAAATTGATTAATCGCATTTTAAGAATGGACTAAAAATTGCAATATAATTTCTCCAAGGCTGGTATATTTTAAAACTCACAATCATAATTTTGAAACTAATCCAGATAAGGTTAATCTCAAACAACTGCAATTATTGGAAACAAGTGTAATTATTTTATATATTTTAGTCCTTTTAAAAAAATATTCTTTTTCATATTAAAAAATCAATTTTACTATTGAAATAGTTGTAAAATTCAAAACAAAATCACAGAAGTCTAAATAAAGCTATTTTATTTCTTAAAAATATAAATATTTATTGCTTTTCTTATTTCAGAGCACAATATTAATCAAAAATTTTGTGCCATAAATAATAAGAATAAATATATAATAAAACTATACCTGCAAGCTTTAGTTCATTAAATTTTATACAATCATGGATATTATTCATGTATAAAATCCAGAACTCAAAAAACTACTTCATTTATATCATTTTCTTAAAGTATTAAAAAGACATTTCTGCATTAAGTAATTCTTTATTCAAGTATGAATATAACATTATTTTGTTAGAACAAAATCTTAGAGAACTGTGGGGATTTCAATGGAAAAGAATATATGTCAGTTTTTATTCGTGGATTGTACAACGCCGCACCGTTAGATGATCTGCTGGCAAAAGATTCTCCTCTATTAAGCTATCTTTGAGGCCACTTCCTGCCTACTAACTTTTTTACAGCTGCTAAAAATTTATCAATGCCAGCTTAAGAGGATGATAAAATGCTTTCGCCAGGGCGATGCGATGAAGTGAAAAGGTACTTGGATAAGTAGTGACCCTAGTGGCCGCATAAAAAAGCACGATCTGGATAAAAGAATCAGGGGTTATCTTTGTGTTGCCGACGGCATACATTTAGGTTTTCTTATCACAAACGCTACCTTATATATTTGGTCTATCATAGCTGAATTTGGTTCATGTGTTAAAAAGTAGTTTTGTAAATACTGCTTTGTCAACTTAGAAAGAATTTATAGTAATTAATAAGTATTAAGCAAATTAGTATTGTCTCGTACTTTGCAGTGTGCGTGTATGTCTGTATCACTAAGAATTTCAGTTACAAAAAAAATATGAAATTAAACAAGATAGACTTATCATTATTAGTTCATTATTGTACGGGATTTCTGATGAATAATATGAATAAAAAGCAGCAATTGAATGAGCCAAAAATGCAGCAATTGAATGAGCCAATTGAAAAAGCCAATTGAATTGAATTGAACAAGCCAATCATTCTAACAATCCTTTATAATTTAATTATTTTTAATTAATTTGAAAATACAAACTAACTCCGCTTATGATTCAGAAAAATTAAGGATGTATGATTAATGACTATATAATGATATTTACAAATGCATACAAAAGACCTTTTCCCATGTAAATATTGGATACTTTTTCGTACTGATCAGGCAATAAGTTCAATTTTAGATGCTTCTTAAAATGTACGTTGTCAAATCTATGATCTGTATCACAATGGTGCTAAGCATCAATGTGAATCTCAACGATAGGGAAATATAATTTTCAAAAAGTATTTTCACTGAATTTAGATGAGAAAGCAGTTTTTAGATACGTATAGACTGATGAGCTAGTGAAACTCAAAATTTAAATATAGGTAATTAGAAAGAAATTTATTTTTAAAAAATGAGGATAAAGTGAATTAATTACATATACAAATATGTTTCTAATTTTTTTCACATAGAAATCACTTTATTGATATAATCTTAACGTTTCTGTAACTCTGATTCAACGGATTATTTATATGGTATTTGTACTTCACAAGCATAAGAATAATTTTTTAATCTTCGAGTGCTTTTCAAGCATTTTTTAATCTGATTTAAACTACGGATCTACTTTTTAATTGTCTTATGAGAGATAGAAAATCTAAATAGGTTGAAATGTTATAGTTATAAAATCTTACGAGAATACGCAATAAAGATAATGGAGAACAGTGTTGAATGCTGTATAATAATAATAATAATAATAATGTTATGAAAATAACACTCGTTCCCATCGTAAAACCAAAAAGGTATTTAGATCCATTGTGTGTTAGACAATTCCTGGGTTTGGTATGATGGGAAAGTTTCAAAAGTGAGGCACAAACTAAAGTGTCATCCTTGTCTTCTGACCATATTTCAAACTTCAAGTTCGGTCACGAAATGACTGTAGCTTTAAAATGAGTTATCAGGTTATATGAGACAGCATAGTTAATAAGTTATCAAGTTATATGAGATAGCATAGTTAATAAGTTATCATTATATCAAGTTGATTCCAATTAAAATGATATATATTTTATGGATTTATAATAACATCTGAATATTTCTTTTTTACATTTCTTGGACTGCATAATATTTTTAGATTCTTTCTTCGCTGAAAGCATTTTTTTTTTTTTTTTTTTTTTTTTTTTGTCGTTTGAGATATTGACTATAAAAATATGCATTCAGATTTTGAATAAACACTGAACATTTATTAACCATCAAAATGTGTCTAGAAAGAAACAAGATTTTCAAAAGCCTTATATCCCAAATTTTTATATCTGAACAATAACACATCTCCTTTCTCTCAGTTTCCAGAAATAGGCTCGACAAAAGAATTTTTTTCTGAAATTTAATGAATTGTTTGTTATTTATTTTCTTTCTGTGATACTCAATCGCCATTTAATAAATGGAATTATCTTATCGCAAACGTTTTTCTTTTCTTTTCTTTTTTTTTTTTTTGTTTGCCATTGATTCAGAAAAAAAAATTATTCCAAATGATTCTTATTTTTTTAGTTATTATTTAAAAATGACATTTAAATGCCGCTGAATCAAATTTTTTGAGTATATCTAATACTGAATGAAAGGAAATTTATGAATAACAGAAGATGCTCCTCGTAACTGCCATTTAACTATATTCTTCAGAATAAGTGATTCAGTTTTTAAAAGTATTTGTCTCCCTGCAATCCTCTTTTCATTTAAACATCTTTACAGACGCTTTCACCTGTCTTCAAACCAAAATCCATCATTTTTATTTCAGACTAACTTCATAGTATAGTTCAGTCAGTAAATATTTAAACGTGTTTTTTACGATCTATGTTTTGTTGTTATGCCACTCTCTCAAATGCCACTCCAAAATTTTTCCAAATAGTGTTACCCATCTTCTAAATAATTTATACTTTGGCTGGACTTGCAAAACATCTGAAAATGTTTTTATACAAGCAATTTTTCCCAATCAGATTTATGTTTCTTCATTTACAACTCTTTAAAAATAAATTATATAAAAACTTTATGATAAATAAATGAGTATTCTCTATTAGGAGGGATAAATGCTAAAATAATGAAAGTTTTTTTGCGTTCTTTTACGAAAACAAATTCATACTTTTTTCAGTTTACAAAATATTTATCCAGATGAGAATCTCCCATTTAAAGCGTTTCTAGCTTATTTAATTACAGAAAATAATTTTAAGCTCAAGAAATTGAACATTTATAAATTAAACAAAGCTTTTAAAGACTTCTTAATTTTTAATACATATTGTTCTAATCTCTGTAAATAAATGAAGGAATGAAGAGATGAAAAATATATTTAATAAGTGTTTAAATATTTCAGGATCTCTAATTGTTCAATTAAAATATAATACTTAAATCTTTTTTTAAACTCAAAGTTTGATTTAATATATAATTTTATTAGCCCTTTTTTTTAAAATGATTAAACAGTAAATTTTAAGTAAATATGGGGTTACGATGGAGTTAACATTAACTATAAATGTGGATATGTTTATTAAATAATCTATATTTCTTAAAATGCAGTATGAGCTTAAACTTAAAATGAAAACAATTTTTATTTTTCATTTTATAAATCAATAATTAATGTACCTTGTATTTAATATTTCAATACATTTTTTTTAAATTATTATTTCGTAAAATGACTTTGATATTTCATATTATTCGAAAAAATTATTCGATATGCCTTTTGGTGGAAAAATAATTTAATGTAAGAATAGCATATTCACTCTGAATAAAATGCTTGATTTTATAGAAATTTAATGGTTATGTTGGTTTAAGGTGTATGTATGCACTTAAAACTTCGAAAATCGTTCAAAATATTGATTTTTTTTTATTGCTTCAAAATGTTCTCTGGTCCTTTAGCTTTCAAACGATAACAAGATGTTGTCAACATTCGGAATATTTCTCGAGTTATAATTATTTTTCTTGAGGTACTTTCACTAAAAACTAGTTTCGGTTTTTTTTTAACTCATTTTATAGAGAATGATATTTTTCCACTATGTTGCTTCATTCAAATAACCATAACTCAACAAGAAATTAAACAAATACAATTATTAATTATATATCAAAATAATCTGTATGAAACAGTGGATGTTTTTTGCCTCAATCAAAGTTATATTTACAGAAATAAATTTTTAATAGCTATTTAAAAATTAAAATTACAGTAAAAAATCTCGCTTTTCTATTCATTGATGACAAAAAAAAATTGTTAAAAAAAACCCATATATTTTTATAACTTGATTGAGGCAGACAACATGAAGACTAATATTAGGCCTAATTTCCAACTAGAATTGCATGTCTGTACAAATTAGAATTTAAGATATCATGTTCAAAAAGTATGCTAATTAGCTCATTAAATATTATTTAACTAATTAATAATTAGTGTAATAGGGTTTTCCCATTGAAATGAGTTTAATTTATATTAATGACTTACTGTAAAAAAACTGGATTTTTAAAGTTAAAATTTTTCAAAAATCTAGTGTGTACGTACACCTTAATAAACCAACACAAAGGCATAGTAAACAACTAATAGGCTTTAATTTAATTTCCTTGAAATATTTTCCAAGATTTTGATTTGATAAACGTAACATCGTTTCATTTTTTTATCTTTATAAATGCTATTTGAGATATATTGCTATGTCAATCTTATTTTATTATTAATATTTTGTAATATAACAAATAAGTTGAAGAAACTTTCTATTTATATTTGGCCCCTCCTCATTTCTTACCTGATATTTCATTCATGATGAAACAACCATTAAATACAAATAATCATCTGTAGAAATCATGTCTAGCCAACTATCTTTGGTTCTACATATTACCATCTGTCTATACAGACATTAGTTTTGAGACAAAAATAACTTTTGCATTTTAAATTCTTTTCAAATCTTTTTTATATTTTAATATACTTATTCATTTAAGTATGAATTTTTCAAAGCTTAAAATAAATAGTTACTTTACCAAAAAAAGGCCTACAATCTTTTAAAAGCCAAAAACGCAATGCAGCATTTCTACACATAAGAACCATTCATAAAATATGAGGTTTTGGAAATTACACATCAGTACTTCGGAAATGTATTCAAAAACAAATTTCAAATCGAAGAGGGAATCATATTTTCATTTTCGGAAATAACCTGAGCACGGCATCATCTATTTTTACACGATTTCGAGAAAAACATAAGCATGATCCAATATTCTGGTTTCTGGTTTTTCCTTAGAAAAATATATTTCGACAAAGCTTGTTTACCTGAAGGGCTGTACCTCAAAAGTTGGGGGGGGGGAGAGAAATTTTCGTTTTTATTATTATTATTATTATTTTCCTTTGAAAGAAGAGTTGAGGTGATTTCTCTTTCTCGAAACGTGATTCATATGTGGATATGCTTTCAGGAAAAGAATTTATTTTGTCCACGTAAGAAATGAAATGAATTGAGTCTTCAAAAAGCGTCTAACGGCAAACGGATGGAACCGGATGGTCAGAGGTACATTAGAGGAGAAATTCAATATTTCTGATGATTTTAGAGAGGGCATCATTCATCAAATTTTCATTGAGTAATACCATTGTAAATCTTCACTCGTGGTCGATTAGACCAGATCGATCATAGCAGACGAGGAGAAACATAAATCATCTCTTTTAGCAGACATGAAAAATAGTCACATAAGATGTCTGCCGTCATGTGCTCCTTTAATGTAAGACGCAACAGGCTTATAATCGACTGGAATCTATCGAATACGTCTACTCCAAACAAGGTTATTGAGACAAAAAAAAAGGCAATATTTGGATCGAAATTTAATACGTCTGCTTCATACAAAAAGGCTGAGATAAAAAAAAATTCAGTATTTGAATCAAAACTTATATCAAAGCAGCAATTAATAAAAAAATACATATGCCTTGTATACAATTCAATTGGGTTATTTATATTTTTATATGAAATGCAAGAAAAATACATATCCAAAAATGATGCGGTATTCGACTGATGATTAAATTGATTTGTTCGCGGAGATAAAAATTCCTCCGCTATAATGACGTTCCTAAGTTTCTTCAACAGTAGGCGCAATATGCTTATAATCTACTGACATCAATAGAATTCGTCTATTTCAGACAAAATTGTTAAGATAAAACATTTCAATGTTTGAATCGAAATTTAAGTCGAAGTAGCAATTAATAAAACACATATATCTTGAATATAGTTCTACTGGGTTATATATATTCCTATATGAAATGAGATAAAAAATACATATCCAAATATGATCCATTTTTCAAGATTATTAAATTGATTTGTCCGTCGGTACCTAAAAATGCTTCCGCTGTATTGATATTCTTCAATGGAAAGCGCAACAAACTTATAATCTACTGATATCAATCGAATACGTCTATTTCATACAACATTTAAATTGAAATTTAAACCAAAGTAGCAATTAATAAAAAATACATATGTCTTTCATATAGCTCTATTGGGTTGTTTATATTCTTATATGAAACGTAATAAAAATTCATATGCAGCTGATGATTAAATTGATTTGCTCGCCAAGACCTAAAAATGTGTCAACTCTATTAACGCTCATAAGTTTCTTTAATGGAAGGCGCAACAGGCTTGTAATCTGCTGAAATCAATCGAAAACGTCTACTTCATACGAGAGATTGGTGTGATAAAGAAAAAATTTCAATATTTGAATGGATATTTAAGTCAAAGTAGCAATTAATTAAAATCACATATGTCTTGCATATTATATCTCTACTTGGTTGTTTATATCGGCATTTATTTTTTATGCCATAAAAATACATAACCGAAATATGATGCATTTGGTTCCGCAAAGTAACTCATGCCAAAATAGCTGTAAGTGAATGCACATTTTTCTAACAGCCTGGTGAGATAATTTAGATCTAGGAACTGGAGAATCATAGATTCGAGGATTGATTTCACACTACATGTGCTCCTTGTTAAATCTATCGTGAATCTTTATTTTGATGATGTATGGAAGTTTCAATAGGTTCACCGGCTCAAGTATGATCTTAGATTATATTACCATAATTGAAAAAAATCTCAGTATAGCTTCTTCGCATCCCAAAGAAAGCACGATTAGTTTCATTTAAGGATCACTAATATATTTTTAATTAGATATTCTCTACTGTATTTACCAATAATTATCTCTAAACCATGAGGATTTCACATCTTCTTTAAAAGACATTCTATATGGCCTTTAAATTATATTAGAGAGGTTTTTATTCTTCATTCTTATGTGTCAGATCATGTGTTATTACTGGATTTATTGTTGAAGAGGAAAAGAGGTTAACTTAAAATCATTTCTGAAATATCACTAGCCATTATGTCAATTTGCCGGCTGTCGTTCAATATTATGTTTTAGTCCGAACTGAGCACTTCTACTTCTTCGATGTACTATCATTCTATTAATTGTTTTTAAATATGCTAGTTCTAACTTTGTAAATAAATGGTTATGTTCTTAGAAGTTTTAAAACTTTTTTAAATTCTTTATAATTAACAGAAAATCCTCTCAAAGCGGATAATATGTACTATTTCCCCATGATTTGGAAACAGGTAAAGCCTTTACAGCTTTTATTTTCAGAATTAAATAAATATTTAAAGAATTTATTTACCATTAGTCTAATGTTTGACAGAATATAGCTTATCTTATTCCGGTTTTAATAATTATTTTGTCGAACTTACTTGATCTTTCTTCATATTTTTACGTATTATCTATCGATATTTTACGCTTTTCTAAAAGAAGCAACAAGTTTGGATTCCTCTATTCGAAATATATCAAAGCAGATAAAATATTGATGCAGACTTACGTAAACACGAGTTAAATTAGTAGATGATTATAATATCATATTTAGTAAATGTGATCGAATACTTTAATCAGATCTTGTACTTAAAATTATATTTTTACAGTATTTTATATATTTGGATTATTAAATATTTGAAATATTTTCAATTGTACGAAACTGAAATTTATAAGTTTAAAAAGAAAACGAGCATCCATTTTGCTTCATTCCATTATTTATATTAACAAAGTATATTGCTCGATATGTCCACGATATTTTTGATATTTTAAATGCCGCTTTTTGATATTTTCCAAACATATTGTAACAGTATTGCTAGATATTTTGGGCTCATAAGGTTTCTCATTAATATTGTTACGTGAAAAATATGTCCCTGATATAATTAATAAAGAAGTTTGGATTTCAAAGATTTTAAAAACGTAAATACAAATAAATAAATCTTATTAAAATTGAGGTATAGGGGAAATGAATTCTTCATAATGAAGTGCCTAATATACGAAAAACTTTTAATCCACATTTGAAAATGTGCAATAAAAATATTTTCTTAATAATAAGATATTATTAATATTTTATTTGGAGTTTAGATCGAGCAATTGCTGTTACTTTCTGTAGAATAATTTTTTCCTAATATAAACTTTGCATATTTAGCATTTCATAATATTTGGATAGATTTTGTTAAAATCCCACATTCTTTATATAACCCATATTTCCAACACATATTTGCCTTTGAAATTCAACACATTTTTCTAATGAATTAGATATTCAAATTTCTTAAAAATAAGATAGAACATATAAATAACCTTCATGCAAGTTCTTTTTAAAATTCTAGTTAAATTTAAAAATATATTATTCATTTAATTACATTTTAATCTTGGAAAATGAAGCAGGGACATATTATTATCACTAAACAACTGACTGACTTTCTATAAATAATAAATTATAGTACTATTATTTTTTATTGAAATGAAAATAAGTTTTTTCCAATAAGTCAACTCCATTTTTAAATTTATTATAATATAAAATGCATATTTGCATTATCTATACCTGTTTTCTGGCAACTTTTATTATTCTTTCTGAGGCCGGTGCACCTTGCTTTGTGAAAATCAATTATAAGTGAAATACCTTACTTTAATTGTTTGAATTTCTCATGAGAGTCGCGTCTAACTTGGGTTCGTATTTTTTTTTTTTCATTTTAAAATTACATAATGCTTTTCATTGTTATGTGAAACTAAAGTTCCATTAGTGCCTGCAGTCTTTTTTAGAACATATTTCATTGCATATTGTTTTTTTATATTGCTTGTAAAAGAATGATAAGTATTAGTTTCGTTCAGCTATCAGGAATGTGAAGAAAAAAAAATCACGAACTCATTTGTGTGGCATCTAAATCACTTTATATAAATAAATACAAAAAAAAATCTAAAGCTTTTTGTTCTACTAAAAATTTGCATGATATTTTGGAAAAACTAGCACCAAAAAATATTCAAAAGAATGTAAAATTCAAGCAAGCGATAATGAGATAAACTAAGTCTGCTTCGATGAATTTTAACCCCTCGAATGTTGCCTCTCACTCACCATTTAAGATGGTGCATCATATTAACGTTTTATTTATTTTCCAATTTTGATGGTTAAAAATGCCTACAGAATTGTAAAAAGATGAGGATGAATTTTTCAAAGAAATTCGACTTAAACCAATTATGTATATTTATTTTTCAAAGCAATAAACAGATCTTTGTATTAGGTCATTATTCTTGCGTCTAATTATTTTCCCGACTTCAAAGGGTTAAAATACAAATTGACTTCATTTTTCGTCGAGGAAGAATAGTATCATTAACTTTCTCTTCCATGTTTGGCAATAAGTTAGACATTTTGGTAATTGCGTTAGTTATAGAACATTAATGTTTGGAATGAACAGATAAAGAGAGGATATATAATTTATTAATAGAAAATGAGAAGATGAAAACTGAATCTACCGTCGTTTTATTATTAGAACAGATGAAAATATAAGAAAATTTAATTTCATAGATAATTTTCTTTACGATTTTTTAATTAGATAAAAGTATGGAATATTATCTCAATAAATTTATACGTATGCTTTTCTTGGAGCTAAGAACTTAAAAAAGCCTTGAGTGTTGAAAATAAAAAAAAATAATCTGCAAAAACTGTCATTTCAAAAATTTACTTAAAATATCTATCATTAATTTAAGTATACAACAAATTGTGTTTTAAAATTTTCTATTTCAAAGAAATCATTTCGTGAAAAACTGAGTTTTCAGCAGATTTTTGAATATTTTCTAAAACCTTAAAATAAACATGCTATTGTTAAAAAAAAAAAAAAACACCTCCAATAAAACCAATGGAAGAAATACTAACTAAACTCCCTGTCTTTCAAATTATTTAGCAAAATTCAATGTCATATTTTTTAATAAAGATATTTCTCCCATTCCCTCCGAGTACGAACGAACAGCAACGGATTGCAACATTGTCCTAATTGTAGGACAACATCCATTAAAATTGATAATACTTTGGTAAATTCTTTGATTATATGTATATACATAAATTGTAATGTTATGGCGGGGGGGAGGATTCAGAGTTCTTTACAATATGACTTTTCACAATATTTAAGAAAAATATAAAAAAGAATTTCCATATTATCTTATGTTAACATAATTGTTGATTGGAAATATCGCAGCAATTACCAAAAATATGGTAATCACAGAGTGATTTTAAATTCTTGTTATAGCAATTCATAAGTACTAGAATACCGAATACACACCTAAGTCTCATCTAGCTCTTAGACATGTCTACAAATAGGTAAGAAATGCATGAATCTTGAAAAATAAAATACGTTAATATGAAATTCTGAAATTAGAGAATGTCGACATTGTTATCCGGTGAATGTTGAATGGCGACTTTAAAAATGTTGATAATCTTCGGAGAAAAGCGATATTTGCAAATTTCAATCTTTAATGGTAAGATCATATTTTAAACACTGAAAACCTTAGTAGTTTTTGATAAAAGAAAACTAACAGCAAAAAATGTCATGACAGTATTAGACTAAAATCTCAATAAAATCTTTGAACAGACGACGTCTAGAAGAAATTTCTAGAGCCTAGGCGAGAAGTTATGTCGCCACTTTTCTAGACATGTTTAATCTATTCGTATACATTTAAAGCAGACAATAAAAGCATTTATGAATTCGAATTTCCAATATGAAAAGTACATTAAACACACAGGAAATTTCACAAAAAAATGGATTATGAAGTCATTTTATACACGTTTTTATTGATGTACCTTGGTATATCTTCATGAATGTACTTATTTTTATTTTTTTAATATTTATTTCTGATTTCTGATAAAATAAACATGAAAGTAAAATGTCAAATCCAAAACGTTCAATTTAATAAGAATTAACTTTTTAGACTAAGTTTTGTCAAGTTATCGGTTTAAAAAGATAGCCCATCAAATGGATGTGTTAAAAATTAAAACATATATATCCTAAATGAAAATAATAATGGTTACTAATATTGTAATTTTCTTAAATTTAGCTTCATTGAATAAAATATAAACATCACGATAAAGATCTTTAAGATTATGCCAATATTTTATATTAGAAAACCCAACAGAAGTGTTAACACCTATGCATTTTTGTATACTTACATAGGATATTATATAGCATTACATTATATATTAAAAATTGCAAATGAACTTACGGAGAAACTTAAGTAAATCTCTGAGATTCACACCAATCTTGAAATGGAAGCTTTTAACAACTATTTCAATGTTTTCTTTTTATATAATTCTTTTACGAGTAAGTAAAATTGAATTAATGCATGAAACATAGTCATTAATTTGATACTTAATTTAAAAATTATTAAAAAAATTAGGACATGTGATAACCATTTCAGTATAACCTTTCAATAAACATTAAGTATATTTGAAAAAATTACAGTTAATAAAAGTACTTCCTCTAATTAAACTAAACTATATTCAACTAAATTACTCTCTTCTGATATTGCAATTTGAATGAAAGATTAAACTATCACTAGAAACATCTAAAAGAATGCAAACTTCGAAAGTTCAGAAACGCTTAAATTTTTCAAGTAACATAAATGAAGTTGTCGAAAATGGTATTATTTTGACCACTTAATTAAATGTGTCAAGACAAGGAAGCTTTCAGTTTGTGAGCAGAAATATGAAAGGTTGATTTAACTAAACCACTGAATTTATAATATAAAATATTTAATTATTTGAAACTATGTTCTATGTTTCCAAAAATAAATTAGCAGTTGTCGATAAACATTCTCTTGAATATAATCCTAATAAATTGAATAACGATATAGTTATATTTTATCTTTAATCTCCTTCTTCTGTGAATTTATTTGTTCTGCTATATAACTTCCATTTCCCTATAAACAATTTCATCATAATATTTTATGTTATCAAGTTTTATTATATTGTATAAAAATCACATTTCTCTATTAATAAATTAGGGAAAGAAGCCATTATAAAATTTTGATAAAACATTTTTAACATTATCTACCTTATTTATCATTTAAATTTTATTTAGAACAGAATATAATTTATTATTTTTTCAATAAAAGCAAAATAAATTATTACATAATTATTAATAATTGCTTTCTTTATTTTATCTGCAATTATTATTTGTTTTTAAAGTAAGAGCTTGAAACTGGTTATTTATTAAAGTGAAATGTTGAATAAACATTATTGCCAATTTTTTTTATTCAAATCATAAAATATATATCATTTATGAAATGATAAAGAATCGTATGGAGTTAATTGCAATTTTACTCCCAGCATCGTATTTTGTTAATCTATTCACTTAATTTAACTCATTGACTTAATCTATTCATTTTCAATAATTCGTATGATCTTAATTAATAATATAGCTCTATTTAGAAAAACTAACTAAAAATCTTTAAAAAAATTTATAAATAATAAATTAAGCTTCTAACAATCGCCACAGAAAAATATTTCTATCTCCAATGAACTACATCGAGCAAAGAATACAGAAACCGTTTAAAAGTCATAACTACCTCAAAATTTCAATCATGGCATCTCATATTCATACAGTTTTAGAAATAAATCAAGACTTCGCCAAAGAATATACCTTCCCCATCCCCTTCAACAGATGGTTGAAGCGATGGGCGCAAAATAATCGATACATGGCTTTCCCTAGTCGTGCTGTCAGGAGGGGCGGGGGATGATTTCCAGGAAATGAACCACTCGAACCATCCTACTTGAAACTCGCTAAAAGATTCATAATTAGTTTCACCTTCTTGAACCCTCCTGCCATCTTTCACCAATTGGAAAGAGAAGTTAACAGAGCCGGAGAAGAGATTTGTTATATTTAGTTTTGAAAAAAAAAAATGTTTTGAGTCTGTCTTTAAATGATCTTTTATAATGTCAGTCTTATTTCTTTGTATACTGTTACATTGTTACATTTTGTATGGAATTTTTACATCCTCATTTACAAATGGAAAATACAGCTATCAAAAAGATAAAACGAGATTTTATATATCTTCATGCTTCAGGTTTCTTTGAGACAAAAAAAAAGTCATTTTTGGTATTTTATCTGTCTGGGAACAACTTAAAATTGCATTGAACTTGAGGGGTGAAATTTGATACGTGATCTTAACACGAAATTGTTCATGCTTGTGTATTGGTATTGTGCTTGCGCATTTGATGCTAGCTGTTTCTATTTTTATTTATATGTAGTTTAGAGCTTTGTAATTCTGTATCCTTTGCTGTTACTTTATTTATGTGTGTTTTAATTATCTTTACGGTTGTTTTCTTTCCAGTTCTAGCATCTATTTTTAGTTCAAGCCCTTTCTTTATGAAGTCAATCTCAGTACTGTGCTTACTACAAATATATATAAAATTCGTAAATTTCTTTCAAATTCAAAGCCCAATTATCTTCTGCATTTCAATATGATGTCTGAAGAGGGCAAAAAGTTGGATGGTTGAAAATTAATACATGATTTTTTTTATCATCTGAAATTTAAATTTGCATCTAATTTTCGGTCAAATCCATCAATGAAGGGGCCATATGTTTATTTATGCCTCCGTATGTGAGCGCAACAACTCAGAAACATAACAAAGATCATTGGAATTGTTTGGAGACCGAAATTGTTGATCTTTATTAAAATTTGGACTTCTGCAATTGGAAAAGAATATTCAAAATTAATATTCATTTCTCGTCATTATAAAATTATATATATTAAATTGCAGCAAGCGAAAGAGGGAAGGGACTTTTTCTTGTAGACTTTTGACGACCTTGGTGTATTTGTTTTCACCCTTTTCGTTTCTATTTTCATTGGGAATTTAATATATGCAGACTTTAGAGATCTTTTACCGCTACATTATCTAAATATGTGAAAAAATCGAAGGATAATTCTCTCATGTTTATTTTCAAATTTAAAGGAATAGACTAGTGGGATGCAGTTATATAATAGGAAATCAATTGTAATTATGTATTAGTTATAACCAAAATTATCTTTAATTATGATTATGATAGTTGAATTTGCGATAATTCATCTTTAATTAAATTATTGCAGTTCACGATTTGTGACAATTTCATTTATCTTTAATTACCGCAATATGCTTTGCGTGCATAAAATATATTCTAAGATGTATTCATCCGATTTTGATTAAAATTTATTATTCAAAGCAATAACTAACCGTCTTTAGAGACCTACTGTTTGCACATTACCCATATATTTCAAATAAATGGCAAAACCAAAGAACCAGTCATAAAACTACACTCACTGTACTAATTTCGCCAATTTTGAAAATCAATTATACATAGGCCTGCCATCAATGATTTTCTATTTTCAATCAGCAGCCATTTTCGAGAAAAATCTCAAATATATTATTTCAGTGCATCTAAAATCTTGACAATCACTAAATAAAGTATCTAATGTAAGAATGATATCATAGGACAGCCTCATAAGCTCTAAATTTCGTATGAGTTGACAATATAGCTAGCTAATCGGAATGATCTATAATTATTTTGCAATCATAATTTAATATAGAACTTCCTCTTGTTCAGATGAGGATCATGTAATCAAAATAGATTCACATGATTAAATGAACTGATCATTGTTACTGTCAATAAAGTATTCATCAAAGAAAGTTAATATTATTAATTAGTTAAATCAATGAGTTTATTATGGAATTGTAGTTTATTCCAACAAAACTACAATGAATTTTTAACTATCATAATGTAAATAAATGTATTATTATCCAGTGGTTAAGACTGGACGACGGATGTACATTTTCCTTATTGCCTTAAATATATAATTAACCTCCATTAGAGTCTGAAGAAAGGTGAAATCCTGATTATTTAAAATAACTAATAGATGAAAACTGAATGTGCATTTATTACTTTGTATGCACATACAATGTAGATTGAATGTACATTTATTGGAGATTACGACTAATGTAAGGTTAAAATGCATTTTTTTTAACATTTTGAGAACATTTTACGAATTTATTTGTATTCTGCTCGTCTTTTGTTACAGATGGAATATAAAACAATTCCCCTTTCATGCAAGTTGCACTTAAATTATTCTATTGAGATTTATTACAACTATTCCCCCACTTAAATGTTAACATCTGTAATCAATGCATTAAACTTGATTCAGCGTTTTATATTCAGACACTGAAATATTTAAACTTTTTGTAAAATTTATGAAATGTGAACTCATTTATGACTGTCCACAGGAAAAAACACTTTATAGCTGGAGCAAATTGGAAGAAAAAATGTCTAATTTTCAATTAAGATATAACTGTTTTCTATAATATATTGCAAAAAATAAGCTATTACTGCAATTTTTCAAAATTAATTTTCAAACAATATATATTACAAAATGCACCATTGCATTATAAGTAGTGCATTTTCAACGGTGTTGAGATGTCTCAATTTACTCAAAATGTACGTATTAACCCTTTCCACTCTAAAAAGTAGTTAGATGCATCACTATGCATTTAATACAAGAATTTGTTTATTGTTCCAAAAAATAAATTAATATATAATTGTTTTAAGTTGAATTTCCCAGAAAAATTAATTTGTCTTTTTACCATTCTGTAGGCATTTTTAACAATCAAAATTGAAAAATAAATAAATAATCAAAATGATGCACCGCCTTGGATGGTGTCTGAGAGGATCATCAGAATGCTAAGGGTTAAGATACTGTTTATCATGGTACAATGGAATTCATAAGATGATTATCAGTTCAGTTACTAAGTCAATTGTATTATTCCATAGCTCATTTGAAATGCTAAAGGTTTTATTTTATAAATCATAAGTGCACTAAAATGTTCATCAACTAACTTTAGACAAGAAATTACAAATATCCCTATAACTTCTTTTTTGTTTAATAAATTCTTTTTGAAAAATAAATAGTTGATAGTTAAAGTGCAATTTATTAGATTCATTCCCAGTTAATTCTTGGTATTAAAAACTTGAGTATTGGTTAGTAATGAAAAGAACTCAAACGAAACTAGAATTATAAAATTTTGGATTTTTTTTTTCCTTTGTAAGAATTATAAAATTTTTGGATTTTGGATTCTCTGTAACTTTGTTAAGTAAGCATCAATTTGAAAATTCTTCCCTGTAATGGCATTGATTTATGCTTTTTAAAATTAATTGTCATTTACAGATTTTGCTGTTTTAATTTTATTTTCAACGACATCCTGCTATTAGTCTAGGAAATAACCCCCCCCCCTTCTCATTATAACGTTGGATTACATTTTGTTATCCTGGAATGTAATAGCCTAACTGCAATGGAATTACTTCCACCCTACCTTAGTTTACAGGGTAATCGTAATGAATGAGACACTACGAAAATTAAAGTGGGCAATTCATTGAATCCATATAGCTGCTAGCCATTAACTATCTTTATATGAAGATTTCATAGGCTTGAACCCTCATATAGAGGTATGATCCATCATCTAGAATAATTATTTTGACTACATACCATTATTGTATTATATCCATTAGAAAAGCACGAATCAACTCCTGTATCGAAGTCCCTCATATCATAACTGAAACGCCCTCCCTTGTGACCATCAAATAGCTTATTAATGTAATAAAAAATTAGTCCTCATAAAAAATATTTCGATATATTGCTAAACTTTGTGTTTTAATAGCTAATTAAGAAATTTTGCAATTGGAGGATCATCCCTGCTTCTTACATTTTGAGAGTTTTACCAATTGAAACGTATTGCCAGTTGTCATTAAAGTATTTAACAACTCGGGTATCATGTAAAATGTCGAACAGTAAATAACATAAGAAAAACCGGCAAAACTTCAGTTTTAGGTAGACAATTCATATTTGATATAAAAACCAGCCCTATTCACTTAGGGTTTAGGTAGTCTGATGATGAGAATTTGACTTCAGTACCAGGCGTTTCTATATTCGAAACCTCAATCCAACGAAGAATCGCTATGTAAGTAGGCGTGTTGTATGCCGAGGTAAATGATAATTAATCATCCGGAAGACGTGTCAGCTCTCGTGTAAGTGGGAGCATGATATCAATTTTATTAAGGCTGTATCCCTCTATTTTTGAGAATTAATATTTTTATGCTTTGCAATTACGGAATTGAACTTAACGTGCTATTATTTCTGGATGGTACAGAATGCTGCAAGATATTGTGCAATATTGTATTATTCCATATTTAACATTATTATCCAATATTGGGAATATTGCTTAATAATATACAATACTGTACAATATATGTGTATTATAAGAGTTGTTCCCTTATTGTTACATACCATTCAAGTGAGATCTTAAATACCAATTCGCGTTTTAAAAAAAAGGATACTTGAACTTTTTTTCAAATGTAGAATCTAAATAGATATGATTCTTAAATAAACAGCAATTATGGCCTTGGCATTCAAACTTATATTTTTCTTAAACCGAGCAATTGTTCTGTTTATGGCTATACCATTGGATTGGAAAAAATTAATGGTTGCTAAAATTTTCAATTAAATTTTTATATAACTAGCATTTAATGAAAAAAGTAGTCATACAGAAGAGAATGTATCACTACAGTCCTTAAAAAGTAGTCATACAGAATTATAGAATCTCCAATAAAATTTGAGTTTGAAACCGAAATGATTAAATTTTAATTAATGCAAAAACGTTTTTTTTGCTGAAACAAAAAATACTTTTTTATTGTAAGCGCAAAATATAGAATAGTTCAGCATTGAAATTTCATACACATATAGAATATTCATTTTATAATTTATGCAATATTTAGAAGGATTATTCTGTAAAACTTTTCCTGACTTATCTTAAAATTTAGTTTTAATTTCAAAAAGAAATGGCGTGGGTAATAACATTTCCATTTTGTATCTGTGAATAAATGAACATTGGCGAAAATTGTGAGGTTCACATTTTATATAGTCCTTCGTTTGTTTGAATCATATTCAATAAAACATTTTTGATACTCCAACTTTTAAATAAAAAAGAATTTTAAGAATCTGAGAAAAAAATATATGTCCGTATTAAGAAGTTCCGATTATATTCATTTAGGATTATCAACAATTTCATTATATTGGTTTTGTCAGCCTTGGAGAAAATCAGCAGTGCTAATAAATGCATTTTTCTCAAGATTGTAAATGGAGTATTCGACAACCGCTTTTATGAACTAGTAATATTTTGATTTTCATAAATCGAATCCGTTTTTATCTTAAAAGGGAACTTGTTTTTATTAATTTCTCAAGAATATTTTATGAAATATTACTCACAGGATCGAGAGTCTGTATAAGAATTTAAAATTCTGACTTAATTAGAAATGTTATTGACTGAATCTTAAAATATAATTAATTCACTTTATTTAGATCATTTTTCTTATTAGATGTATATACCTATCAGTAAAAGTTTAGAAATTAGATGTTAGACTCGATTAGAGAGGAAATCCTTTATATACTAAACCAATTTTACTTTAAACATCGCATAATTATTGAATTATTATGTAGACCTGTTTCTTGCATTAATGTTTCGAGAAATCGTTATGTTTCAAACTTATTTTATTTCATGGAGAGAGATACTTCAATTTCAGTTTTCTAAAGGTTGTGATTGTTAATTTAATCTTTTATCGACGATTTGCCATTACGCTGTTGCTAGCGTAATGGCAAATCGTCGATAAAAGTTAATTGTTTTCATTGAAGAAAAATTAAATTCTATTTTGCGTGAAAAATGTTGTTAAAAAATGCTAAAAATATTTTTTTTTTTCAAAATTCAAAAAAATATATCATACGGCAAAATGATAAATATAATCAAAAATAATTTAAATTTTAAAAAATCATATTTGCGCTATACTATTTTCAAACGATTAAAAATTCCAAAATTTCGTTCAATTTTTAATCAATTAAAATCCTATTAAACTATCAAAAAATCGCTCCAAGGTGTACATTCCTCCTCTCCAAAGTTTGTATATACTAAGTGTGGGAGCTATAGGACAATAGTCTGTACAGCATCAAAACTCACGCAAACACATATTAATCTTTATTATAAGTAAAAACAAAGATTTAAACTATTCAAATAACTTAATATTGAATTACTCAGCCAAAAAATGATTCTGTTGGTCTTTTCGGATGCTTTCCTATTTATTTATTTATTTATTTTTGCGTTTCTAACATCTTAAATTCTGTCAAATGAAGGGAGCAATGCAAAACGAATTGGATGCTTTTAAAACATCACTTGCACATTTCTGTTCCGATTGCAGAAGTAAAGTAAATTCCGAATCAAAATGTTAAGCGAAACAGCTATAGTGGCGATAATAGAGGGCATTTTAAATAATTCGAAAACCAATTCATTAATTCGCAATTCGAACGCTTAAATTTAATCTACTGATCGAGCAAATATGCATGCGAAGAATTTAGTACATCATTGTTTGATGTTAAGCAGGATCGAATTACGGGAAGTGCTGGAAGTAATTGACTAATTCACTCATTCATGAGGCTGATATTTTATTCATTAATATGTAATATATTCACTTTTCAAACGAACTGTTCAATCATGAAATTTATTTGTAAAGTTGAATGTTTATTTATATGTCTTTTATAAAAGCCTATAGTTTTTCTTCATTACATTTGGTCCATGTACTCATTAAGAAAAGACCACTATCAATTTTGAAAGCTTAAAATTCGATTAAAAATTTATTAAAAATTAATTAAGCTATATCATTCTAAAATTTTATCTTAGGAAAATGATTTTTCCCCTATGTCAATTCTAAAAGAAATTTTCTTTTTAATGATACTAACTTCATTTCTGTTTAGCTACTTTTCTTCCAATTTCCATCCATTTTAAAAATTTTGTTTTATACAGAATCCGCAACACTTTTTTTATAGTTTAAATAAAAATCAAATTAATTTAATTGCTCCATCAAAAAATCACGTGCTTTTACTGATATCAAAATTAAGATCAAGAATTGCTTCCTTGGGCATTTAGCCCAAAACTGAATTTTTAATACCAATTTAATTTCAAAATGTATATATTTTTTCATTTATAAACGTAGCAATCCGTTGTATATTCATTTCCTTAAATTACTATTATTCAGTTCTAACACATAATAAGAAATAATTTAAATATTTGCTTTCAATCCAATATTTTAAAAGTCAGAAAAGTAAACATACTGGTTGACAAAGGCAGGCAGTTTCATATTTAAAATCAAGAGAATAATCAAAATAATACGAATAATTCTTAATAAAAATGTAAGATTAAAGTTTTTAAAAACCATATATCACAAAATGATATGGATGCATACTTTTGGAATAGCATTTCGTATGTATCAACTAGAATTTTTATAAAAATTATCAACTTTTGATTTTGATGCTTGCTGAATATTCGATGATGCAGCTCAAGAATTCGTTGGAAAGCCTAAATTTAAATTCTAATTTTATCAATGCTAAATTAAAGATTTCCGAATTGTAAATCAAATCATTTAAACACAAAGTATTTTACATTAAAAATACTTTTGAGTATTTCAAGACATTAAAAATGTAAAATAGATTGAACCATGTATATCCAAATGAATATTCTAACAATACTAGTACGGATTTTCTGTAAAACTAGGGCTTTTATTTAAAATATGTGGAATTAGAGAAAAATATTTTATAACACAATTTATAAAAACAACAATATCATTTTAAGGTAACAACTTCAAACATTTCCAATCCAATTTTTATTTTGTGCACTTTTAATAAAAGACAAATTAGTCGTAATTTAAAAACTATTATTTATTTTAGCTTAAAAGAATTAAACTTTTTACTTTGCATAAATTTCATTACCGAGAAAAGTAGAGGACGAAATTTAAATAGAAAGAGTGGA
The DNA here is from genome assembly GCF_947563725.1 of Argiope bruennichi. Taxonomy (NCBI): domain Eukaryota; kingdom Metazoa; phylum Arthropoda; class Arachnida; order Araneae; family Araneidae; genus Argiope; species Argiope bruennichi. The sequence goes on from NC_079155.1 coordinate 98,205,905, forward strand.
TGATAATACATAAAAGTCACACATGGCATATGTAGTGATAGATGAAATTAAGACTCCTTAGTCATAATGGCCGTTTCAATAATGTTATTCCATTTACTTAAATAAAAATTGATTAATTATAAAGTCTCGAAATTAAAGCATAGTTCCCTTATTTCAGCATCAGGATTTTATAATAATTAAAAAAAATTCGTTAATTTGAAAAAGTGTTGATTATAAAATTAAATTATGATTTCGGACGATGGATTGATAAATATATCACTGTTCTTTTCCATTAAAATAACAGTAATAAATAAATCATTTAAATGTATTATTGAAAATCACACTTATTTTTCCCAATTTCTCTATTATTTATTTATATTATTGCTTGTTTTAAGTTATTTAATTGTTGTTGTTTGTTTCATGTCGCAGCTAAACAGATAAAATGTAGTGACTGTCAAATCATCTTCTGAATCGTTTAGTCAAAGAATGAACAAGAATTTTTAACAGGGTTTAAAATCATTATAATTTATTTCAAAATTTAATTAAGATTTGAATGTGTATTATATCAAAAAACTTAACTCTAATTTGAGGAATGAATTTACGACTCTATTTTTAAAAGTTGTATTTAATGATAAATTTTGCATCTCTGATATAATATGTCTAACAGCGAATTTGATAATAATCTCTTGAACGGTCTGCATCTGGCAAGCTGGCTGTACATCACACATCACTTTTTTATACTATTATTGTTCATTTTTCTGAATTTCAAAAATAATGTGTGCTACTTATGTCCATTTCATTAATATGAGCTGTCTTTTGATTTTTGGATATTGATTTTTGCAACGGTTTTAAATTATTCATGTTATAACCGATTATGTTGTAATTTTTTTTTTCGTTTTGAATAGTACAAGCTTCGGTTTGATTTAAACTTCGATTTTGACCCTTTTTTTTGAAGCAACAGCGTAATATTACTCAATTCAGCAAAAAAAAAAAAAAAAAAAAAAAAAACTATTTTTTAACAAATTTTAATTCAGTCAGCTTCTGTTGCAATAAATGTTTTTCCATCACATTTTCTGCGTTAATTTACGGCAGTTTTAATGATGTTTACATATTCAGAAAAAGAATTGTTCGATTAATGCAAAATGTATTTTCTATTCATTGAAATAACATTTTTTATCTCAATATATATATATATATATATAATATATATTCCTTTTTTCTTGGTCTTACATTGAAAGAGGTCTGAAAGATCAAAGGATTATAACATAAGATTATTTATAAAGGAAATTTATTCATTGTGCTATTTTCATTCAACTTATTATGTTAATATTAAATCTACAATATTATCTCGTAAAGAAATTAGAATGTATTTCATCAATTTGCTTTATTCACTTCCCGCCCTACCCTTGCTATTATGCTTATAAAAGTTGTTTCAATAAAAAAATCAAAACTAGTCGTTAAGTAAATAAAGAGTGACCAGAATTAAAATACAAACTTCCAAAAAAGTTTATACACATACGAAATTTATTGAAAAACTGTTATATCCATTATTAGAAATAAATATTTCAGAAATGGTATTTTTAAAGACTAATTATATCTTTATATATTAACTTTCTAACTTTCTTTCAACAAAATTTTAATAAATATTTTAGAATACATTTAAAAACTTTTAAAAATTCATTTATCAAAAATAAAAAGCTATCCCACAAAAGGCTTCGTACGTTTCAAAGAAATAATCTATACATCTGTATAAATATTGGGGCATTTTTAAGAATAGGTTCTTAGTAAATTTCATGTTGCATCTATAACAACTTTTAAATTTAAAGGAATTAAGTGCACTAATTTTATTATTACTGCTTTAATTAAGATCTTTGGCTTAAATTCTGCCTTTTTCCATATCAATATAATGACGCAATCCTGTCACGACGCAAAATGTTAAATTCATTTTCATCTGCAAGCAAGGTATGATTACAATATATTTGGGGTTTATTTTTCATTCATTTCATAAAAGAAAGTTTGAACTTTTTTTAAGCTGTTACGAAACTTTTTCTCTCGGTCTAACTGTCCATTTAATCCACTTGATCTAATCAGTCATTGAAAAGGTTCAATTGATTTCGAAGTTGAAAATATTTTGATAAACTGCGTAGAAATTTTTGTGGCACTCAAAAATTGATTTTCCGAATGACCTATTCTTAACCAGACCAGGTTTTTCCTTTAAGGCCTTTTATCACGTGGAGAATCATGAAACGGAGTAAATATAATGAAATAGAAGAAATCTTTTTTGTCAATTTAGCAATATATCTAACTGTTTTACCCCTACTAAAATGAAAAATAATCACTTTTCGTATAATGTTTGCCGTTTTCTTATATGATATTAATCATTTTAAATAATAAATACAACACAAAGAAGTAATCGAGAAAAAATTAAAGTAAAATGATTTTTAAATATAAGCTAAAATTCAAAAACAAAAAATGGCAAACGATATTTTTAGTTATGAATTTATTCGGAAACTTTCTGATGTTTTTGTGCGATTACTTTTCTGGCGCATTTTTTATCTGTCATCTTGCGTTTTCATTTTTACTCAAAAATTAAGTGAAATAGTTTGATATTCATGTCATTTTGACAAAAAGAGGAACATTCATGTCATTTTGACAAAAAGAGGAACTTTATATTCGAGTTCAATTCTTGACTAGATCACTTTTTCTCCACATTTTATAAATGTGCTAACACATTTGGGAGCCATTTTCTGTCTAATCATAGTAATGTAAAAAAGGGAGAAAATCAGAATTCATAAATGCCAGAACTCTCTTATTTATCTGACATTTTATTATTTGTTTCTTTGCATTTTAAGATAGTTTCCCCCCTCCCCATACACACACCTTCTTCTAACTTCTTTTTCTTTGTTCTGAATAAAAGAATTTCCAAATCATCTGTCAGTAACCGTTTTTTTCTTGTCGTTTCCTTATTTATTCCACTATTCAAATTGACAGAATGTTGCTTTTAATTATTAGTTCTATTGCATAAAGCACATACAATTCATAATTTATATTGATTATGACTGGTGTTCAATCATTTTCTATGCCTATTCAGTTATGTATAAGATAAATACAGACTACTTATTATCATCTAGATTTCATTTATAATTTTCATGGTACTTTATTCTATTTCTTTAAATAAATGTATTCAAAATTTGGATGAATGCATCCAGAATGTTTTACTATATGCCTTGTATAATTGTTTTTCATTTATAACTATTAAAAATAATAAAATAATGAAATTTTCCTTAATTTCTAAATAGTATTTCAATTTCTAACATTTTGAATGAAACCGGATCTTTCATGGCATAAGACGGAAAAGCTAATCAATGAGACGCCAAGAAATCTGAATGTTATTTTTGTCCTAATGATAATTAACTACGAATAGAATCATTAGTCAGATAACGTCTATAATCTGCTAGTCACTAATGATAGTGTCTTCCAAATTACATGCTCTAAAAACGCAAAAATTCAATGCATCTACTCACGATTCTTCTAAAGCTGCGACGATGCATGTGCTTCATACAAGTACGAATCTGAAAAAATACAATTGCCTTCTATTGACCACAAATCACAATTATCACACAACCGGTGAATTTTTCTGTGAGAAAGGAGATTTTGCTTCACGCAAACCATTGCGTATGCGTGACCGAATGTAGTTATTTTTATATAGATAGAAAAAAGGAAAAGAGAAAGATGCATAGAGCCATGTACTACAAATCACCCCGGTAGTATTTGACAGAAAAATCCATATTCATGTACCTAAAATCTGGATTGGACTGTCGTATTTCACACGCAAGAAAAGAAGATGCATGGAACAGACTGTGAAAGAAAAAAGTTAAAAATAAATAAAGAAAAACATTGCATCTTGCTTCATAAATTTCAATTTATCAAGTGAAAATGCAGAATTCATGTATGCAGAAAGTGCTAATCGATAGCATGGTAGCCATGATTTCTTTTTTGAAATCTCTCGAAAAATGGTCGAAAACATTAAATGGAAAAGGATAAATATTAAGTGAATGCTTTATTTTTTTTAATATTTTTAAAATCCCTTTGCATTTTTATGCTATAAGTCAATTATAAATTATTAAGTTATATAATAATAAATAGAATCTAAGGAATAATTTCTTCTGATTGGCGGGACTGGTTTACTCTAAACTTTCACACATACTCCTTAATAATGATGTTACCCACCCACCCCTCATGCCGCATAAAATCTTGTATCTTGTAAAAGATAGAGAGGGCCTTAAGTGGTACTGTCTAAAAGAAATTGCAAAAAGAAAACAGATCTTTGGCGATAATAGCATGTTTACTAAATATCTCATGAAAACTTCGGCGATTATTTTTAAAGATTAATCACTGGGGTGCATTTAAATTACCAAAGCCTCAAATCAAAAAATGAAATGTACAGTTTATATGCCTTTTTCCGATTGATTGAAATCAAAATTTGATGCAGAATTATAATTCTAGTCAAAATTCTTACATTAAATTTCATATATTTAAGTCACTGAGGGAATAGCTGCTGACTTTTCAACAAATCAGGATCATTTTCTTGTTTGAACCTAATAAAACCTTAATGCCAAATCGCTTGGGCATCGAAATTCATCTTTATAACTTATCTGTTAATTACTAGAGCATGAAGAGTTTCTATGTGATTAGATATGAGAGATCCTTCATCGTTATTTTGATCAGTACAATATCTATGATAACAATAAGCGGCAATTACTGTACTAGCTTTACTATATACCCCGACAGCATAAGAAAAATGCACTGTTTTGCATTAACCCTTCATTGCATTAAGATGGTAATTTCCGTCATAACAATTAGTGAACAAAAATTGTACTCTAAACAGGTGAATTGTAAATTGGTTGTTGCTATCACCTTTTTTCACGATTATTGCGTAATAAGGAATGTAGTTGTCAAAAAAATCAAATGTCTCAATCATTATGATGAGTTTGAACTTGCCATTCCCCTGTTTATTCTGGTTGGAAGAAGCGTGCGATATCTTGAATAATTTTTATAACTAATTTGTGATTATTATTATTATTATTATTTTTGCTAATAAAAGCTATAATGAGAAAAAAACTTAGGAAATAGAAGCATTGACTATTTTGTACTATAATTTGATTACTGACGATTTTAACATGTAAATTTGCAAGTTGATGGATATTTCCATCATACTGTTTTTTTAATTATTTTATATTATATATTTATAAGAGGATTTTTTTAATATTTTTCCTTTAATCTAGAGCATGAATTATATCACCCTCATTTATTTCACACAAAAAAAGAAAAAAAATCATGTAAAGAAATGTTAACATACCTCCACGAAAGTTGAGAAATCTATTTAAAAAGTAATAGCAACTGAAATAAGTAATTACTTCAGTCTGGAAATTCTAAAGCTCATTAAGAATGACTCATATTAAAAATATAACTACTATAAACAAGACAGTCTTTGTAAAAGAAAACTATCTGGAGCATAACTTTAATAAGACATACTAATTAAAAATATTTTAAATTTTTAAATAATAAAAATTCTTATGGGATTTTTGATATACTAAAATTATTTTAATAACAGTTTAAAAGAATATTAATATATATATTAATTATAAAGTTTTACAAATTTTTAAAATATCACTGTGAATTCGTCAATTATTAATGCGTTGCCCGATGTTTATATTCTGCAACAATTTATGTTTTGCTCAAAATATTATTTTGATCAGAGAGAGACTCCCATTATTTTTATGACAAGTCTTCTATTCCATCTTTTATTTAATCCAAGCAAATTAAATGATATCAAGATTAAATGAGCTTAAAAAATTCTCATAGATACCTACTTAAAAATAATGCCACGGGATTTATCAAAAAATCGAAAATAAATTAAGTATTTATAAGTCGTTTCTTTTATCATTATCTGTTTACTTGCCACATTTATTAACCTCTGTTGTTTACAACATTAAAAATGTCACGGAATTTTAAAAATTATAATTTATCACGGGAATTCTTCGAAAATGCTAAATATTTTCTGAAGCAATTTTTACAAGAGATCGGATCTTTAGAAGAATAATTTCTTTATTATCTTTTAATTAGGAATTAACTAGCAGGAAAATTTTTCCGTAACCAATTATTTTTTTAAAAATAAGGAATTTCCCTCACTTTATTAAATAATTTTTAATACGGAAAACCTTGCAATGAGCCTTCAGCTTGTTTTAATTAGGAATTCATTTTAACCTTTAAATGACCTCAAAATGAATAAAATTCATCATAAGCATTAAAATTCTTTTATTCTAATTCACATTTTAGAATAAAATGTTCTTTGCTTTTTATACAGAGTGCAGGATTTCCTATGATTACAGTATTAAGGAGGACTATTATCTAAGAAATATTTTTTGACGACTCCCTTTCTTAATTAAATCGACAGCAATAAAGCTTTATTACTTGTTTTTAAATATATCGTTCAAAGTATTGTCTTCGGATTTGATTTTGCAAAGCTTGGAAAATTCTTTTAAAATTCTGTGCCGCTAAATACGATATTTTTAATCTGATTTTGAAAGATTTATCTTTAAGCTCTGTAACTGAAGTTGCATAACTTAAAAATCCTATTCCCCAAACTTCTCGAAAAAAATTTTTAATTATTTTAGAATATAATAATTCAAAAACATTTTGAGCTAGACGAGTGGGAATGGTATATGAATTTTAGATCAAATTAGTAGATTTCTATCAAATTTAAAAAAAAAAAATATTCATGGAGGGAGGCGGGGGGCTGTTTGATTGTTCGAGTACAAGAGAACTGGATAATTCTAAAAGAGTTATATATATGGCATTTGGTATACAGGCTTAGCAACTGAAAATGTATATCTGCATCTGAACTTGAACCAAATCTGCAAAAGGTAGGCTGTTTAGTATTTTTGCATGCATATAAATACAATAGCTCATAAATTCAATTACTTATATTAATGAAACTCGGTATGTTATTTTGCTCCTACAAGTATAATTTCATGCCAAATTTTATTTATAATTAGTCAGTAAAAACTTATAAAATAAATATTCTTACAATAGAATCAGTAAAGAGACTAGATCCAAGCCATAAATCTCTATTTCGTGGCAATTGTTCCCAATGCCATGTAAATATAATGTCTTAAAGTGAAATTAAAAAATACATAAAACGTACTGACTTCTCCTAAACATGGAAATTAAAAGATGTTTTTTATCCACATTTCAGACTACCTAGTTTTGTCCTATATTTACAAGTTATAAAGATTAAGCAAAAGACTTGTAAAATTATAGACATGATACACTTTTTAATCCTCCCAAAAAGCAATTCTACGTATTAAATTTTTTGTCCTCAGTTATGTGGCGATAACGCATTGCTAGAATGCAAATGAATACGAGTTGTGAATAAAATAGAACTCAGACATAATATATATATCTTTCATCTATATAATCGCTTGAAGACCCTTATTACACTTGATGTTTACACACATTTAACACATTTAAATTACTTAAAAGATTATATAAATTTTGATATTTCACTTAAGAAACTTTGAAGCATCTCATTGTTAACATATATGTGAAATTCCAACAATAGACTGATATGCTAAATTGAAACCAAAGGAAATCAGGCATATAATATAAACATTTGTTCAATTTTGCATTAGAATAAACGACTTATTATGTTAAGGGAGGGATATATACATATTTAGCATTGTTATAATTTTCAGAAAAAAAATAGTTTAGCATTGCTAGTCTATATGAAATGTTTACACAATATACATTGTTACATTGCTTTACTCTTTACCTCTATACAAAAAAAAATTAACATCTCTTTTAATCTTAATAATAATTTAAACAAATAAAATCTTTTAACCCTTTAAAGGGCCATTTTTTTTCTAGTCATATTATGTTAAAATATTTTTTGGCTTGAAATTAAAATACGGAAAGGGATTCATTTAGCTTATTAGATAAACTTAATTTGATTAATTAATTAATTTGGTTAATTAATAGTTAAGTAACAAATCAAGACACATCATTTTGTCTGAGATAAAGAACTGAAGCATCTAAGTTTCTGACTTACTAAATAAATGTGTCAGAACATGCCAACCTACATTGATACAATCTTTATATGTCAATTTATCATATGTATATATCCCTATGATAAATTGATATATAAATTGATATATATCCTATGATAAATTGATATATTGACATACAAAAATTTATCAATCTTTGTATGTCAATACAAACATACAAAGATTGATAAATTTGGTGGGAAGCATACTTCCCACGGCCCTAGAAAGGGTTAAACTAATAATTTAAACAAAATTATCTTGATTTTTGCCATATGCTTTCTAATTACAAATTCCATAATTTTTTTCTATCTTAGGTTTGATATGTGTCATCATTAAATAAGAATTTATCTAAAGCTTTGCAAGTATAACTTTTAACATCTCTTTTAATCATATTAATAATTTAAACTACAGAATTATCTTCATCTCTACAATATCATTTTCAAATACAAATTCCACATTTTTTATCTTGGGTTTGATATGTTCCATCATTAAATAAACATTTATATAAATCTTCACAGATGTAAATCATTTTTTCAATCTCTGTCTAGGAAAAGAGCGATAAAAATATTTCAAGTTAGTGTTTCGCAATAAAGAGGAATCAAAGAAGCAGAAACGCCACTTTCAATTTAAATCCATCCCCATCAAAAAACCCCTGCGGCATTTCGGGTTAGGTATTCTCAACATGGGCTGCGAAGATGAAAAAAAAATCCAAAATATAAAATAAAAGTTCTACTAAAGCCATCGAACCAAAATAGTCTGCAAGAAAATATTTTGCTCCAACAGACATGGATCAAGTAGTAAAACCTTACGTAGAGAGCCATCATTTACGAAAAGATTTCTTCCATTGATGAAAATGTTTAGTCTTAAATCTAAATTTGGATAGTTTATTTTAGTTGCATTTCAAGTTTCTATTAATGCATCAGCTCGTTTTTAAGTTCAGTTTTGTTTCTTATCAGAATCGAGGAATTTAGTGTTCTGTGGATTTCTTCCAGAATATTTAGTGAAATACAGACGAAATGCTAGAATTTTGAATTGTTTTTTATATCAATTTATATACTTGATATGGATTCGTATTTGCATATTGTACTTCCTTTTACAAAATAAAAAGGGAATCCTGACACTGTACTCGTATAATTAAACTGTCAAGATAAATATGAGTTCAAGATATAAATCAAGTTGTTTATGAATTTTAATTCTTTTAAATCTCATAAAAAATTCATTTTATTAATTTTATATTTTAGAAGCACTATTATCATAAAAAATCTTAATTGAACCTATTACTTGGAAAAAAAAATTTTAATTCAAAAAAGCTTTATTGAAATATTGGATTGAAAATGTACTTCAAAATTACATATTTATGATTAATTCAAATGTAACAACACAAGCACTTTGGCATGAATAGCATAAATTAAGATGAAATGTACTTGCATATACGTGTTTTTAAGTAATATTTTTAATATTATGGCACCCAGAGCATGAATTTTAATTTAAATAATATTCATATACCTTGAATTATGATTTTTATATTTCGAATTATGGAGATGACTCATTTATAAGACAGCATTTGAAACATTTTGGTATCGAATCAAAAAAATTATTGAATTCAAAATTATTTGATTTTATAGGAATTATATATATGAATTTTTATGAAATATTAATTTTATACAAATCAGTTTCTCACAACTTTTATATGAATAAAAATTTAATATAAATCTTCAAAGGAATAGTTTTGCTAAAATTTAATTGCATAGAATATTATGCAAATTTAAATATTTAAGTATGATGTCATTGTGAGAAATATTACTAAGTGAAAAATTAAATGAATAATTCAATATCGATATCGAAATATTAGATTTCACAACAAAGTTATATTAATAATTATTTCTGGGGTTGAATCGATACTGTAGTTCTATTTTTAACGATGAATAACTATTGTTATTTCGAAAAAAAATGTTTTATTTGCCGTTTTATTGACCTTATTTCCAAATACTAGGAAAAGAAAGGAAAATCATTTAGCATTTCAGTTGCATTAACTTGTCAAGAATAACAAAAGCGACTGTAAAAGTAACAATCTAACTGAATAATGAAAATTCAATAATTCTATGTTCCAAAATGTTTCAGTCAAAGGATTGACACCTGGTAGCTTTGTGGACGTCCAAAATCCTAGTACTAATTTTATTTTGTAATCATTTCTTTTTCAGAATAAAACACAAAAGGTCACATTGCAGCATTAATTTGTCTTAAGAGAAGATATTAAATGATAAAAGCAGACGTGTAATTGCTTTGTATTTTTTTCGAATTTAAAACATTCATGTCAATGTTGTTACAAATATGTAATATTGCTAACTGTGCATTAAATCTTCTTGGAAGGGAAGGTAATTTTACATATATTGTAGTAGTTGCTGAATGCATGTTTAGTCAGATTGCTAGCATTGGTAAAAAATCTGTCGATCATTTGCCATCTTGACAATAAATTCGTTGACTTTGACTAAAAAAAAAATGAAGGATCCGGCATTTTCCAGAATCTTGGCGATAGCTCCATTGGGACTCGATATGCAACGTCTGCTCTAGAACAGAGCCCTATAAAAAGTGGAGGCGCACAGACGAGAATCCATTAAAGTACACTACTAAACCTCAAGCGAGTTTCGGCAAATTGAATAGAGAGAGAGTTGTTGAATTCTTTATGGGCGCTTTCAGTTATTGCGATTGTTTAATATTCTACTTAACAATCAGAACTACCTGTGGTTGTTTATATACACGTACCTGTTTAGTCTTATTTTTGTATAGAATAAAGCATCGTTATTCGCGAATGAGCTTATTGGATTAATTCAACCCACTATTCAACCCACGAAGGGCTTCTGGAATTTCCCCAACATTATATAGTTTATGAAGGATGTATAACATTTTTCCATACCATTCCATTTCATTCCAGATATAATTGTTAAAAACATTTCACATATACCCACACAAAAATCACTAAGGACATTTACCATACATTCTATAATAAAATAAAATTATTTCTTATTTTTTACAAAAAAATTCTGATGTTTATTTTGGAAACTTCTTAGCAAGCTACAATTGCTACGATTTTGAAATGAGTGAGTAATAAGATATGTAATGTGCCTAAAATTTACATAGTATAATTTAATATTGAATAAAATCATTCAAGTTTATTGCAATTCATCTCCTTAATAAAAATTCCTTTATAGCTTTTATTTTCAGTAAATTTATGGGAAACTTTAAAATATATTAAGTAATTAGTAAATTATAATTCATTATATTAGTAAATTATATTTTTCTCTTCAATATATGTTATAATTAGTAAATTATATTTTTCTCTTCAATATATGTTATAATTAGTAAATTATATTTTTCTCTTTAAGTCTTTGATAAATTTTCTGTTAATTATTTGTATACATAAGGTTGAAGTAATTTTTCTACTTCGAAAATTCTCGTATGCCTCTTTTTTAAAAATATTAATCTCTTTTAAATGAAATCTTACTGCGTTTAAATTTCATAAAATAATAAATGAAATTGAAAATTTTTTCACCTCCTGTTTATACATTAAAGTCAGCAGATAAATTTTCGCTGCTTCATGAAATACTAAACAATAGTTCAGTGAATTTTTAATATGCTAAACTTCTCATCCTTTTACCTTTAAACGATATTTTCCATTATTTCATGAATATTTAAAAGATGAATCATAAGCATATTTTGCTTACATCGCGGAGTGGCTCAAAAATTGCATTTGTGAGCAAACTTTTCCCGTGGAATGTTTTAAAATGACCATTTATTCTTCCAAAAATATTTTTTCTAAATTGTTCCCATTTATTTTAAAGAAATGTTTAACGTTTCAAAATAATTTGTCTAAAAATCTTCCATACGATATTTCTGCTTATATCCATATTCTTAAAAATATTTATGTTTAATATATGCTGTTCAATTAAAAATACGGTTGAATGATTAGCTATGAATGGCAAGTTAATCAATTAACTTTCCGGGATATCAGTAGAGGCACGTTATTTGCATAACTTAGTTGGAAAAAAGAAGCTAATTTGAATGGTACTCAGCATCGGACCGTATTTTTTTATTATTATTATTGAGTTCTGTCATTATTCTGAACTTATTTAGCCATAAGAGATTAAACATATTTTCTCCCTTAGACATTATGGAGATAATTCATCTAATTTTGAATTGAAAAGAATTGCATAGTCATTTTTGGCTGATTCGAATTTTATTTAATCAAACTCTTTTATAATTCTAATTTTTCTCTGGTATTTTGAATTTGTTACAAACATAATGTTAAATAATCGTATATATAATTCTTTGATTAATTTAAACTCAAGAAGAAATTTTGCTTTTATTCATTATATTGACCCCTTATTCACTCAAAGAATTAGCTAATAAAAAATATAAGCTAATAAAATATATAAAAATATAATAAAAAATAAAAAATATATCAAAATCTTTATTAATAATAAAAGACATGCATCCATAGATTTCACTTGTATTGATTATATTAGCTCCTTATTCATTCGAAAAATCAACTAATGAAAACATGAGGAATCAAAATCTCTAATCTCTATTAATAATAAAAGAATACGCGTGAGCTATGGAACTCTGCTCCTGTGAAAGATTCATGTTCACTTAAACAGAACAGGTGCAGGGATATTAAAATATCATGTCTCTATATCTTTCACCATTTGATGCTTAGAAATATTTTATTTAAAAAATTTATAAACAAATTATTCACAAAGAGTTTAGTTGAAATTAAATCTCACCAGTATTCCTTGCAACCAACTGGTGGTCAAATGCCGCTAGACTTAATAAATACATTAACAATAAAAGGTTTTTAAATCTTTAAAAATTCTATTAATTTATTCTATTTATTTTGAAAATTCAATATGCAACTTTTGTATACAGAAAAACTGCATGCAGCTTATTTATTGAAAATGTTGATTGTTTATAATTTATATAGATCTCACTAAAACTGTTCCTCTTTTAAACAAATCTTGACGACTTTTCTTACGTTCAATTTATGCACAGTTTTTCTTCATTTAAATTTTTGTGTAAATCAAATTCTGGCTATGAATTCGCTAAATTCTTCTGTAATTTAAGAAGACAAGATATTAAAAGACTTTATATTTAAGGCTCTCAAAGCAAATAGATGCATAGTAATTATGGATTTGTATTTGAATAAGTATTTATACAATTTAATAAGCTTATGATGAACATTGCATCATTTTATTAAATAAAGTAAATAACCAACTTTTCTTCTGAATTAATTATCAGATCTTTGGTGAAAGCGAAAAATTTTCATTCTCTAAGCAAAGATGTCGATATTTTTCAGCTTTATTTGTACTACTGAAAAACTAGAAATTCATATTAGTTTACATAATTTCTTAAAATCTTATTTTCTCTGCATTCTAATATTTGCTATTTAAGGAAAAATTTTAACTCATATAATTAATAGTTCAAATTCATTTCTGCTATGATGTTTTAAGAGGTTTTAAATAACCTCATGGGCATTTTGAGTGGAGTCAGGGAACATGACAGGATTCGAATAGATATGAAATTCGCAAGAGAAACATATTCATATTTAGAATACAATAACAAAATAAAAAACTGTGTATCTACTTTAATAACAAAAATTAACACAACAAAAATTGATAGACGCAGACCGTTATTTCACATGGAATTAATAATCTAAACAATACATAAAAAATACATAAAGAATCTAATTGAAAATTAGTATGGATTCAAAATTGTATCTCAATACAATACTTAATACATATTACAATACTTTAATAATTAGGTCACTTCTTCATGTGTATTTCATATTCTCTTGTTCCTCAACTATATTGGGAGGGATTACAGCTTTATTATATATTTATAAAATCTAATGTATATATGGGTTAATTACGAAAAATTATCACTGTATATGAGACAGTAATTATCATAGCACATCCAGAAAGGAATACAATTTTGGTTCAAGGTATTTGAGGTATGCGCTCAAGAATCATATGTAAAACAACTGTGAAATTCTAACAGAACGGTTACAGTGACAAAATTATGAAATTTCCAAATGGCAACAACTTTTTTTTATAGGAATATGCTCTCTATAACAAAAAATAATAAATAGCGTTGGCACGATACTTGCAGCATGAAAATCACTACTGATAGTCAGACTAAGAAGAAATGAGAAAATAACTGTGGTGTGCCTACCAGAGACGTGAAGTTCAACAGATTGCTTCCAGTACGATACGTGATTTGGTTCTAGGCACCATCTGCCGCAAGCAATGGGTCATCGTGGTTGAAGTAGGTCGAGTAGAAACACAATATAAACACAATAGCTTTCTATTGCTAATCTGCTGTTATTGGCTGTTTCCTATTTTCTTCTTAATATAACTACTGCTGGTGATTTTCGTGATACATTTCGAATTTTCACGGTTTTAGCGATTTCTTTGAATACTGGTAAACGAGAAAATGAAAATTGCTCACCGACATTTTGATAAAATACAAAAAAGTTAACTGACCTTAAAAATGGACATTATTCTAATGTAAATGTAAACATATCAGTTGAGTTGTAAGTTAAAAAAAATAATTACAAATGCAAAATGGAAGCTAGAGGTTCTGGCTTTAGAGTACAATAAATTCGATTTAAAAGTGTCTTTTTATAAAGAAGACATTTTTTTTCCATATGCTTACTGATATACATTGAATTACAAAGAGTAATTAGAAGGGTTTTTCTTTTTTTAACGAAATGCACAGTAAAAAAATGACCCGTTCAACATTTATAAAAACAACTTTTATATTAAAAAATTTTTTTTTTATTCAGAAACTCGCTTTTATTAGTGTGCTAAAAATGTTGGATCTTCTTTTATCAAAAACAGACGTCAAAATACTGAATAACTCAAATAGAATTGCTCTAATTAATTTGGAATTTTAATTGTGTTTATACTATAAATTTTAACTCAAGATTGAAAAATTTTCTTTTATATAATACTCAATATGGTTTAATATATATAGCTTTACACTATATAATTTTTATCATGAAATTACAAATCTTTATTTTTCTTTGTTTTATCTGTAATATATTTCGCAATTCTTTATTTTAAATACTGTGGAATTTAAAATTCTCTTCTCAGTTTCAGAACATTTTTTAATAATTAAAATTTAATTAAAATATATCGTTTGACTGGTCATTAAGTTTATAAAACATTAAAATATTATATTTTCATAGAAAAACACCGAACTGTACAAAATTTCCAAAATAAGATGTGTCAAGATGCGCATTGAATATATATCTCAAAATTTCATTATAAATAATAAATGCACATATTTAATACACATAATAATGCTCAAAACATAGAATAATGGAATTAAACAAGTGTATAAAAATAATTTATTTCTAAGCAATTTTTACACCTTTTATAAGCTTTACGTCATGTATGTATGATTACATGCGCATTATTTTACTATTTGTAATTAAAACTTTAGGTATTTGTATTATCACTTTTTTTGTATTGTAATTTGTATTTTGTTACTAAATATTAAAATACTAAATATTAAAGTTACTAAAATATTAAAATGCTTCATTTTTATAATTTTAATGGGAAAGATGCAAGAAATTTTTATATCCATGCTAATTTACTTTTAAAATGACATTGAAATTCAAATAATCAAAAACAGAAAACTAAACCTAAAAAAAAAATTAAAAAGAATCTTATTTATGCAACTACAACTATTTCAGCAAATTTGTAAAGCAATCCTTTTATTTTGAGATTTCTTTTCTTTTTTTCTCGCTTTTTATCATTGTACCCAAAGAGATATTAAAGACCCCTTCACTTAAAAGAAAAAAAAAAAACATTGCAATGTTCACAATAAATATCATAAAAAATAACTCGACTTCTATCAAGATAATTATTTAAGATAATCTGAAGACCCAAAAATAAAACTTTCAAATGAATTTATCTTCAAAGCGAGGGTGGAAAATACTATAAAATAAAAAAATAAAAAATAAAGTCACTGCACTTCCTCTTTCCTTTTCTATTTCACCTGAATGAGTTATATTCAGACTTAAAAATCGCATTTATTTCGAGCCAAATATACTTTTAAGATACAAACACTTTCTTCTCTTATCTAAAAATAGAAATTTAATTTACCAACGCGTCAGGTTGAATTGAATTTTTTATTACACTAATGCAGTAGATAATATTCTGTCAACTATTTCTTTCTTTGTCCTTCTCTTTTTTAGATCTCTTTTTGTAAGAGAATCTGTTTTCATATAGCGTTGTCGTATGTATATATATAGTAAATTCTAGTTCAATGAATTTTCAGTTTTTAGATATAGCGCCAATTGTTTTAAAACTTATATTCTTCATAATTATTACTTTTAAAATATTTTTATTACTATTCAGCCATGGGGACATCAGGTTATTGCCCTCTTTCTGATTTTTATGATACACGATTTCAAGTTTTCCAAGATATTTGCATGTTTTTGAAATCTTATTCTTAAGCAGCGTAATGAAAGATTCAAATTTCAAAATAGATATTTTATTATAATTAATATTTATAAATATTTCATGAATAAATATTGAATATAATATTTTTTTTTCAGATATAATAGAAAAATTATTTTAAAAAAATATTATACTAGAGGTTGTGAATATGGGATGTAATAAGCATGTTTGGTTACAGTAATTTAAATCAGAATTAACTATTTATTTATTTTGCAAATACACTTTTTGGTGCGTGGTTTAACACGCATTGCCAAATTTACTTTAAATTAAAGTATTAAAACATTTTTACTTAATGAAATCTGCCAGCCATGTAAATAACAAAAATAAATTTTAATTACAAATTAAATTAACAAATATAAATCGTGATACATTGGCCGTAATTCCATCGACCAGCACGAGGCAGAAGTTCTAAGCCAGCTGGCGAAGGCAGGAAGTGAGTCACTCGTATCCGTTGGAGAGCAAAATTCATCTCCAAAGGTATGATTGATGCTTATCGCCAGTTGGCGAAACAAACAGTCATTTATCGCCTGTTTGGCCGCTGCAACTTCAACTATTTTTATTGTTATTTCTTAATTTTTAGGCATAAAATAAAAGAAAAATATAAGCATAAAATAAGCTTTCTTGTTTTTTAATAATGCTGCTATTGAAAACGTATATTTAATTCTATGGAAAAATTCCCGAATTTGATTGTAGAGAAATGTTGAATAAAATCATGCAATCGTAAAAATTGCTTCACCTTGTTGTCGTTCTATAGAAAGATTATCGCGATTCTGGTGTAGCTTTCGTCAACTAAACTGTCTTCATAATTACAAAATCCATTTCATAGTGGTTTACGAGTAACTTCAAAATGAGATTTTTCTTTACTAAACTACAGCAAGAATATAAAACTCGATGATAGAATATTTATTTACAATGAACTTAGAATGAAATACTAATAATATTTCTCATGTACTTGTAGAAATCTAAGTTGCCTATTACAGTAAATTTAGTATTGATTTGTAAGATTAGCTTCCCACTTTGAAATCATATGAGAAATGAGAAATACATTAATATTGTGAAAATAATCGATATACAGATATTTATACGAACATAGACATATATGCATCTTTGGTGAAATAAGGTGTCCAGCTCTCAATTCACTCGTATCGAAGTATCCTGCAACAAAATTATCTTTGTGTCGTAAAATAGCACACATATAAATTCATTAAAAAAATAATTTAATGTGGTAAAATTTTATATAAATTATTCTACTTGATTACAATTTTTTAAACATATATTTACCTGCATAAACAGAACTTTCAATGCAGTTAAGTTTATTAATTTTTGAAGTATTGAGAATTATAATGGATTAACATTATTCACTAAGCGTCATATTTTATAACCACTGACATTGAACAAATTGGTCAGTATTGTTTTCTAATGTATTTTATTTGCGCAAGATATCGTATGATATCTCCACTATTTTGTTCAATATTTTAAATGCCAGGCAACATTATGAAAATATTGTAATGATGCTCCTTCTTCTTCTTATTCTTATTCTGTACAACCGACCACTCCGCCAGCACTGAACAAAGCAGCATTGACAGGATTTGTTGTGACCGATTGGTGTCTTAATCATAACCGACAGATTCCCCAAACTTACATCCACTTTTGAGATGGTTGCCCCTCCCCAGCCACAAAGTGCTCAATTTCTGATCTTCCATTTAATCTTCTCACACATCCATCAACCTGTTAAACGAAGAACACGTCACCACTTAAAGAAAGTCACCTCAAAATTCTCAATACTCCTAAATTCTCGTTCCATAACTAAGAAAGACACACACCTGAAAGCTTCAAAATCGTTGGTAAAATACTGACAATATTTAACATCATGTTTTTCAGTGTTTTGAGATTTTCTGGCGCCATCAATACTGTACCCAAGTCAACTTTTAGATTCTTTCATAATTCCGAGACTTCTATACACTCCTTTAAATAATGATAAACAGTTCCATTTCCTCCACAGGTGCATTTATTTTCCTTCATTCCTCCATCTCTCAAATCACTCATGTCCTGATATAATTTGGATTATATGTGGATGGCATCTTCTTATTTTTATTTCTGGGCTAAGAAGAAAGTCATAATTACTCTTTCTTTTTTGGACATACACCATTTGTCAAACCATTGCAGTTTTATTTATCGTAATGATGTTGATGGACATTTTGTACTAATAAGTTGGATTAGTAAAAGTTCATTAAAGCACTCTGCTTTCAGAAGTAAGCTATGAATGATGTTTATTTCAATTTAATGAAAATTATGAATTAATACATTATGGTTCTCAACCACTGAATTATCTTTCATAATGAAAATATTCAATTAAACATTATTTTTTTAGAAACTGTGGTACATGCATGTGCTGCCATCGCTGAATTCAGAGCTCCAAACTCCGGAAGTGCTCGCTGCTGCTCTACAACCTCTTCTTTATATGATCGAAGAATCCACAACAGAAGAGTATACGGAACTCATCCTGCCTGTGTTCCGAGCGGTGTTCGCCATGCCGAAGAGCGTACAGGTAAGTCACAAAAGAGATTCTATTACTTACTCACTGTTGATGATTTACCTCAGCATATCACTTTTTTCCGAATTTTAAATGGAAACATTACAAAAATTATATCCTTTATTTTATGAACTGTCAAAAATTTCCAGTCTCTGCATTAAGATTCCTCCTACGAAGAAAGATACGAGGGCTGTGTTAAAAGTATCCGAGCTTGAACCAGGAAAGATGTATTACGTGAAGAAATTGAGATCCTAATCTCCTTCAAAATAGACCCCTTGCTCCTCATAAGCTTAGCAAACCAATCCTCCCACTGCCGGAAACACTCCTGGAAGGCTTCTTTTGGAATGATGTTCATCTCTGTTGTCGCGCTCTGCATTATCTCTTCTCTACTTTAAAAATGGGATCCTTTCGAGGCATCTTCCATTTCGGAAACAACCAGATGCCGCAAGGAGCTATATCTGGTACGTAGAGATGTTGGGAGGCGACTGGAATCCCGTGTTTCGCCATGAAAGTCCGAATGTGACAAATGAGTCGGAGCATTGGCATGATGCAACTGACAGTTTTTCATAGTCCAGAGATCTGGTCTTTTCCTCCGAACTTCATCTCTGAGTCGACGTAGAACTTGTTGATAATCCTCTTTATTCACTGTTTGTCCTTCCGATGTCTCCATCGATGTGTGGTCATTTTTGAATCGATTAATCAAGTCCTTCCCTTGTGTTATCCCGAAACATCGTCACCAAAAACTTACCAAATCGTACGAATTGTTCCGCTCTCAGAATCACCAGCTTTTGGAAAAATTTGTTGCAGTATCTTTTCTCAACTCGTTTAGTCACCTTGAGGGAAATCAAAAATATAACAAATACTTATGGCAGCATCTTACTCAGCGGCCAATAGGCAGCTGTTGTCACACTCGAATATGGAGAAAAAAAATGCATCCTTTCACTGTGCACAACGGACCCGCTCCAGCATCATTACGGTACTCAAAAAAATTCAAGGTTGGATACCTTTTCGACAGCCTTCGTGTTGTCATAAAATATTTTCAAATCCAGGAAAAATTGCCTAAAAAATGCCTGAAAAGAATGCCTAAAAGTTTAAAAATCTATGTCAATGCATAATTGATAAAATTCTACAGGCAATGCTAAATAATTATTGCATAAATCGTCTTAACCTCTTCACTGCTAACTGGTCTAAGTAGAAAAGCTTTGCGGGAAGGTGGGGATTGAACTAATAGCTTACACCTGTTGCAAATATGCCCCCATAAACCGCTTCGAATGTTTTTTGAGCCCATATATGCTCCATTAGCAGTCAAAGGATTAATCATTTAATGTTTTTTATCTACTGTACTTAGTTTAAGTGTTCCATACCTATTTCTGAAATAAAATTTGAATTATTTACCATGATTAACGTTCATTCGGGAGGAAGAGAATCTAGAGATTCTTTTTACAACCAAAGCTATTATCTGAAATAATCTTATCATGAAATAAATCAAGGTTTTCATCACCTGTGGGTGATTAAGCTTGTATTATTTATAACATTTTAAATAGAGCTCTCTCGTCTAATTTCATCAATTTAAAAGAATTAAACGTGGCCACAGTAAAGCAAATTGAAATAAATATATATTATATTTCCAATGGAAAATAATTGGAAGCTTAATATTTCAAAATATTTTATATTTTTATTACTGACAAATAACATCTACTTGAAATGAATATAGTTTTCTTGGGAGTGTTTGACTAATATATTAACTAATTAATTAATATATTAATTATAACATTAAATATGTTTTAAAGCCTTTTTATATATTTAGTGTTTTCATGTGAAACTTAATAATTAGCCTGGTCGAATTATATTTTGGCATAGAAAAAACATATTACAGTAGTTTTATAAGTTTAAGTAGGTGAGTCAAATCAGGTCTGAAAGTTTGTACCAAAATATACTACAGGATAAGTTTAGAAGAGAAAGTAGAAATTAAAACACCTATTTTTCACTTTTAAATAAAAAGCTATTCAGTTAAATTGTAAACTTTCAATAAAAATAATCAAGTATTAAAAAACCTATAAAATGAGTTATTAAACATTATGAAAGCTTAATTAGCTTAGAAGAGAAGTTTTTTAAAGTGAGAATTTTATAAAATTTTTAAAAAATCGAATAAAACTTCTGAAATTAAAGTTAAATGCATAATTAATGGAAGAATACGATAAGTAAAAATATCCAGTCGACATTTGCATTAGTTTTTTTTTAAAATATGATTTGGTCGTACAAAACAGGAAATTCAAAATATATATGTAAATATTTATCTTTCAATCAAAATTCATAGATCGATAAAATTCCCATTCTAAAAGTATTGTTTTTTGTTTTCAAATGGTGTGCAAATGTAGACTTTGAAAAAAAAGTAGAAATTAAATTTCAAAAAAAAGTCTTACTTTGCATCAACTAGATGAAGCGGATGAAGAATTTAAACTTGCTTATTTATGTTTAAATTCATTTAATATTTATTTTAAATCTAATTTATATTTCAGCAAACACAATACATGCAAGATTTATAAAGCAACAGCAAATACTTTATATTCGTCTGAGAAATATTTCTAAAGGGCTTATTTAAAACAAATATACTATCTCTATAGCATTAAAAAATATATAAAGATTTTATGAAGACTTTAATGCTTATAACAGTAATTCATTGCATAAGTGAAATTATTTCATTTCATTTTAAATCTCATATATATATATATTTCATTAAGTGTCACTCGTATACTTTTCATCACTTCAAAATGTCATAAGTAATAAAAAAAAATTTTTGCTCGATGTTAGCGTGATTGTCAATCTGAATCGAAGAAGAAACATTTTTTTCGTATATTTTCAAAAATTGAATGTCGTTTACTGGGGTAATAAATAATTCCAACGGACAAAAAAAACAGTCTGAATATACATTCTTACAAATGCCATCATGTTGCTGTGCAATAAACTGAAAAAAAGTATTATTTTACTCAAATTCTTTATTGTGGATGCATATTTCTCAACACAATAGGCCTATTTATCATACATCTTTGATATGTTTGTTCCATGCGCAATTTATAAAGAAATGGTTTTAAGACATCTAAAACATCAAAAGAACTATTTTTGTGGCTCTTACGTCGAATCACGCTCTGGAAAATCATTTGTTTCACAATAAATAATAAATACAGCATCAAGAATTTTTGTTATTTATTTACATTTTCATATACTCGATCAGCCTTCCATGATAGCCTATTTGAATATTTGGCAATTTACTACACAAAATATCATTTACACAATACATTCATATAACACTTTATAAGAAATGTAAATAATTTAATACAGAAAGACAATTTTATATCATATTTACTGGATGCATTTTCTCAAACAGATTGTAGTTCACCGCAGTCCGCAAGAACTTTCCTTTTTCGGTGCCTTTATCAAATATGATAAGTTGACAAATATTATTCATGAGCAAATGTAATATTTTCTTCCCTTTTGTAATCCTTGAAACGAAGTATATTCCTTTCCTTTCTCCTTATATACATTCCTTTACAATTCCTTAATCTTCTTAAGTCCGTTGTCTTCAAATTTCAAAGGGATAAAATTATCTAAAATGGGACATAATAAGTTATTTGATTTAAATTTTCAATAGCAGATGCGAAAGGTTTTATAATTAAATATAGATTTTGAATTTAAATATGGTGATTTCTCGTAAGATTACAATCCTCTTTTCCTTCTGTTTCGTATTTTAATTGTTTTATTAGATAGATGAAATATTTGTTCCATATTTTCTTTAAGCACATCAATTGATATATATATTTTCTCTCTGAAATTAGAAAATGATTTTTTTTTTCATGATTACGACATGAAAAAAAGGACGATGATTAGAATTTTTTTCATGATTTTTCATGCTTAGCTTCAACAATTCGAATCATTTAAAAAGCAAGAACAATTTTATAGAATGGAATAACCTCAACATGCAGTTAAAAATGTACTCTGCCTTGTGCGCATGCATGAAGCATTTTTTTTACTAAGTGCTCAAATTAAACCTAAAAATTGCAGATTTTAAAAAACCAATCCCAACAATTTTGTGTTATTCTTTATTCACCTGGATGAAAACTTAAAACTGAACATTTTTTGAAATTAAAGTTGAGCAAAAAATCTTTCAAATACATAAAAGATTATTTTTTAATTTTCGATTTCTATCTTTAGTAACAATATATGTGAATATTTAATTAACTTTCAATTCTGATTTAGAATTATCATAATTTAAATTTTATTATATTTACCTTTTAAATTTAATTTTTCTTTTTACAGAGATAAACACCATTAACTATGAGGTTATTCCTCTTCAATTTATAATTCTTAAAATTTTAGATTCATTTTTTTTTCATTGTCGTATAATCATTGGCTTTCAAATGCTTTATTTTCACCTAGAATTTCCTGGTAAAATTTATCTATAGAGATCTGTTTTCATACGTGTATTAATCGTAATGCTTCATAATGTTTAGACACAAGATATGGGACGATCTTCCATAGATGCTAATTCTAATACTATATAAGCCCAACTAACAACATTTGGATAATTCTAATTTTATAAAGCTATTTTAATGTAAAGATTTAAATATTTTAGATTGAAAAATAAATAATTTCGGAAATTAAGAATGAGAAAAAATTGCAATGCATCTTGGAAATTTGTTACAAAAAAAAATGAAAGAAAATATAGCAGATTGCTGAATATTATATAAGGTTTACAGATATAATGTAATTTCATTAAGGTCAATCTAAAACTATTTTAAATATTTTTAAGTAGGAAATTTACATGTTCAGTACGAAATATTTTTCCTCATTCAGTGAAAATAGTAGTCGTTTTGTTTAGTTCTTAATTGAAGATATTATGTTTTATGAAAAGAAAATAGAAAGGCATAGACTGAAATGGCCCAATTTTTTTATTAATGAGCAAGTAAAATATAAAATATATAGGTTTGAATTTCATTATAAAAACTGAATTAACTTTAACCAGTTATTAATTTTTTTTAAAAAACCATTTTGCTCAAGCAAAGTTTAGAAATCAATATTTTTATATTTCTAGTTTTATTATTTTATATAAACTAGTATTTTATAGCTGCAGAAACTTCTTGTATACTTCCATTTAATTTGTAAAAATGGAATTTTGTACCTTATATTTCATTCATTTTCTGGTTTGATTAACTGCTAAAATTTTATACGTTCGTTCTGGATGAAAATACATTCCTTAATATTCCAAATATTACTTAGCAGTTAATCAATAGATTTAATTTAATTCAAATTCATTTAATTTAATGAAGTGGATGCATTTGGAAATCTAATTTTCAAATTCCATAATATACAATGTATTGGTCATAGAATTAAGCTATTATACTATATTTAATTTGCATTTCGTTAAGTCTGTGTTGTTGTACATTTTTAACTTATATATACATATAAAGAGAGAGAGAGAGAGAGAGAGAGAGAATTATAAATTAAAAACTAAAAGAAGAAAATCAACAAATTATAAAATTTTGCTGTTGTTTTTCATATTAATAAAAGTGTGTTTTTAAAATTATTTTTAATATTTTAATAGTGAACAGTCTGATTCTAAAACATAATACTGGTACAAATAAGTTTTTTTTAGTTATATATTTTTACAAAAATATTCGATTAACTTTGTTATAATTAAGCAGGATGTTCTAAGTGAAATATTTTTAATACCAGCCTAAAGAAATATTTTAATTCAATTACATATGCCATTTTTACTATCTATAATACTATATGCACAAAGTGTATTACAAATATAAAAAGAAAGGTATATGAAAATATTTGTGTATAGTCGGCACTTTACAAGAAATATAATTAGATCTAAAGTTTTTGAATGTAGAACTATGAAACTAGAAATAATTTTAATTAAAATTAAAGAAAAATTTTAACACTATCCTACTATGATTTCTGAAATGCTTGTAGTACTGATATAAATTTAAAACCCCTTAAAAAATTTTAAAAAATGTACAAATAATTTAAATGCTTAGCAAATTTCCTGAATTCCTGATTTTTCTTAATAAATATTTTTGGATAATTTTCAATAATCGATTTCTCTGTTGCAGTGAAATTCAATCTGTATTGTGTCATCAAAAATTTAATTAAAACATATATTTTTTTGGTGAAATCTTGGATAGTATAATTCTGGAAATTTTTTGGCCAGTTTACAAAAGAAATTAGAAAGTGAAACTGCATTAATACAAAATATAAATATAATTTAAAATAGCTATCTATACACATGTTATATGCTATGTTTCATTTTATCAGATTAATGGTACGTTAATACCATGGCACTATACTTCATTAGACGAATTCCTCTTTTGTTGAGATGATAGTTATTATCACGTTATGCATAAAAATTCAATTTAAATAAAACCAACTATTATTCTGAACATTTAAACAGAACCAGCCAAAACATTGCCGATCAATAGTCATACTTCTTCTTGTGTACAGCCAACCACCCCCGCTACCATTAAACGAAGCAGTATCGACAGGATATTTTATGGCCAGGATTTGCTTATCATAATTCATCCATATTATTGACAAAATCTCCGAACTGGCATCCTCTTCGAGGTGGTTGACCCTTAGCCACAGGTGGTCAATCACTGACCTTCTTCCTCTTCTTCCCCTACACTTGCCATCCTGCTTTACGACCAGCTGGTCAACACTGAGAAAGCCTCCTCAAAATTCTCTGTATTCTCTGTACATCTCACAACAGAAGAAAGGCAAACACTTTTAAATTTTTAAATAGTTGGTAAAAAAATGTCAATTTTCAATATCATATCTTACAGTATTTTAATATTGTCTGTCAATCAATATTCACACTTTTGGATAAAGGAGACTGTTTAATATACAATACAGATTTTTTTTTCCTTAACAGAAACAGATTATTCATTTAAGAAAAATAACAGAAAGTAACTTTTAAATCACCACATTTCCAGAACCAATGCGATTATTTTATCCAATCCCGACGTGTCCCGGTTATAAATTGAGTGAAAAATACCTCATACATTTTTCATCGCATCCTGAGATGACTTTTTCTGGAAGGAAACGCCTGCAGGTAGGATCTGCTTTTCTCTGGGAAGGAAAGACATTTTTCCTCTGTGCCACGAAAAACGGAATAAACGGCTTAGAAAACATTATCCGTCATCGATATTAAATGGATGGGGTGAACGTCAGATTGATGTCCTTGGGGTACTGGAAAGCAGCTACTAGAAAAACAATGCTCAAGATCACGAGCATATAATAAAAATATCTATATTCAGTGTTTTGACTCGGGGTAATAAAATATTTATTCCTAATGGATATTTTAAGCGTTGTTTTTCAGAAAAATTATTCAATATCAATTTCTTATAAGAAATGCTATATTTCTTTGAATTTGAATTTTCTCGAACAAATAGTTGATTGATATTTTTATTATATTAGAAGGTATAAGAAAATTCAGCTTATCTATAAAGGGCACAAAATCGTAACATTCATGAAATTAAGTTAATAAATAATGCCTTCATATAAAGCATCAGCTTCATGTTAAATGTAAAGCATCAGAAAAAAGTAACATTGCCGATGAAAGTTTCATTATAGATTTCTAAATCAGAATTGCTATTTATTGGTTGGGATAAATCAGCAATTTCATTCATTCTAACAGCACTAATAGATATTCGGAGTCGACCATAACTAATCATGTCGACACTGTTTTTGTCAGTGGTGGTGGGATGGTCGAGTATACGCAAGAAGCAGCACTGGTAGACAATCCATCAACACATGTGACACAATTGTTAAAGTGTATCCCAGAAAGGACTTCTTCCCGAATGACTTCTTTTGAAAGTTTCAAATGAAATGATATCCTCAGCATTTTTATTCTTTTTCGGTCAAAGCATTTTTGATTTCTATGGCAAAGCGTTTGGTCTGGTTATAAGTCATAAAACAATCCTGTTTTCCCTGCGTTGAAAATATTGGATGATTAATATCCTTCAATCAGACTCATCAATTTTTCTTTCCTAACTTTTCCTACATTTTCTTTCACATCCGTCCATTCTCCGCAAACTCTTTTTTGGACTATTATGTATCTTTTCTAAAAAAAAAGGGTCCATCCCACCATTGGATAAAAAGAAGTCTTTCACATTCTGCTTTTCAGCCAGTTTTTGTTCAGAGGCCTATAAATAGCTATTTTTTAGTATTAACGATGTTGAACTATTCTACTAGGTGAGATTCAAGAGCTTTCAAAGATTTTCTTATTTCGAATGATTTTTTAACCTCATTCTGCAAGGGGGGGGGGGTTTCAATTTCTTAAAAGGCACTGAACTGTTGATATTAGCTATAATTTTTAAAGAACACGATTCTTCAATAATTATATCTAATGCCTACGTGGAGATTTCAAGACTTTCTCTTCACCCTTAACTGGGGAGGTGAAAATTTAGGACTTAACTGAAGAGGTGAAGGCTAACTGAAGAGGTGAAGGAAGACCGCATTTTCTTTATACTCAAATCAAATTTTCTAATGACAGTATTAGTATAAATATCGACCAATATATTTTGGAGATATTTTTCTTAATAAATAAATGTTTGAAAAATTTTAAAAATATATTACCATTAAAAAACTTAATTGCGTTTTAACATATATTTTCTTTTCAAATTAAATGTTACAACGAATAATATTCTTGAAAAATCATGCTACTTTTTACTTTTTAAATCATGTTTATTTTTTCATAATACAAAAGTATATAGAAAACAATGTAATGAAAAATTCAACAATTATATGAAAAATAAAAAAATAAAAAAATTGACAATGAGTAAAATTGATCCTTTTTTTTATTATTGGCATCATTTCTACATTTGTAGCATTCCTAAGCATTTGTAGCCCTTTTTTCAAGGGCATTTTAAACATACAGGTAAAATACTAATATAAAAATCAGCCTGTAAATTTTAAAGATATTTCTCTTGGTATATTAATATAATTTAGAAATTTTTCAAAATATATTATTACAAAAATTTATTATATGTGAACATACATATCAGAATCAATCGATTGCGTTCCTTGAAATATCTTCAATCCTTATCATTATCCTCATCACAATTATCCTCATCATTAAAATCTCTTTTTTGTTTTATTTAAAAGTCTCTGGAGCTCTGCTTCATAACGAGGATCAGTAGGTTGGATGTTATTTCGGGAACCAAGTTTTAGAGTCATCTACTAAGCCTCGTATAATAAACGAACACTAAAATGGAGGTGCGGTCTCACAGACGTCGCTCAAAGAAATAGCTGAAATATTTTTAAAAAGAATTTGCCGAAACCAGTTGAAAAAGTGCACACATAGTGAAGGTCACAAAACAGGAAGCTACAGAGACAATCCATTTGATTGAGCCAAAAGTAGAATAGGGGGGGGGACAGAAAGTCCATCCTTAGCGGTCTGAGACACCGCACTTCCCAGTTAAGGTTTAATGTGTTTTGTGATCAATGTAAAAAATTTTCGTTCCCGGTAATCTGCTTAATCTTTCACAAAATTTCAAAAATCAAACGTTCTGCAATATGGAGTGCCCAACACACCTCACTTCTTTACGTCGGTAGAGTGTGGAAAGGTAAGAAAGGAAATTTCGGTTTTTCCCATGTGGAACCCGCATGGCACTCTCATCTGCAAATATTTTCTCATTACTCATGTATCCTGTAGAAGATAGATATTCGAGTCATTTGAAAAGCAATCCAATATTTTGCTCACCCAAACTGAAAATAAAAAAAATAATCAGCTGTTGAAATAATTCTCTAATGTGGGGTTTATTATTTATTATATACGAGTTTTCACCTTCATTTTAGTAGGAGGAAAAAAAACTGAAATGAATGAATGAATGAATGAAATGACTGAAATCATGAAATTCGGTAAATAGAGATTCGTTAAATCAGGCTCCGCCTGTATCTTGTATATTACAAACTTAAACATAAACATTTAATATTATTTCAAATGTATTAAAATGAAAGTAAGTTCTCTTTAATGTTTTAACATATACTTACCTATATTAATTATGGAGTAATTTTCTCCAAAATTACATTTCTAGGCCTACCGGTATGATTGTAAATTTAAAGATTACCACATCATTTTGAATTAGTAAATTCCTTTTAAAAACAAATATTATAAGAAACGTTTTCTTTGTTCTTTTATTATGAGAACAACTTAATTATTTAATATATATTGTATTTTTCACCGAATATAATATTTGCTATGATAAAAAACTGTTTATTTACAAATTTAATTTTGATAATTTTTGTTGCCGAAAATATCGTAGTTCCGTTAAATTATAAATAACGATAATAGTTACAATATTAATCTTCTGAATTTAATTCATTCAATATGATTTTCAAATAATTGTTAAACTCTTTTATTGACAGGCAACAGTGACTTTACTTGAAAATATGGATATTATCATGAGAAAAACTCCTAAAAGCGATCTCAAATCTGAAGTTCTACCCATGCTGTACAACGCATTTGATTCAACCACACCACAAATTCAGGTAAGTTATATATTATCAATTTATTTGATTTCCATAACTTAAAAATATTCTTTTTCTTTAATATGGGGTAAATTCAGGTAATTCATATAATTTTCAAAAACTTTTAGTTATGAGCAATATTCTAAATTTTGTTGAAACGTTTTAAGAAAATCTAAAGGCAATTTCCTTTCATACCTTTCTATCATAGAATAGATAATTAGAATCAATTTTGAGAATATTAATAGCATTGGAAACTAATTTGGTGAATATCGGAAAAATAATGCTTAAATACGGAACTCATTATTGATTAATATAATGAAAATTTTATATTTTATAACATTTTAATAATATTGTACAATATTTTTTTACAATATTGTACAATATTATTAACAATTATATTAATATAATAAACAATTACAATATTATTATTATATTACAATATTGTGTGTTACTTGGGGTGACATCACTACATGTTATACAATATTGTACATTATATTATTTAGCATTCAATAATATGGCGAATATTGTTCAATAATATGCAATATTGTATAATGTAAGTGTGCTCTTGTATACAATAGCATACAATATACATATGCTTTTGGGATACGCATCAAATTATAGTCGCATAAAGTATACCAGGTGTGCAATAGAAACTAAATTTAGATACTAAATAGCATTTATTGTCTTAAATAGGAAACTTGAAAATTTTCTTGTTACTGTGGCACTATGATGTCACAAAATGGTAGGTCATGAAAATCATTCGAAATTTTCGTGAACATAGATAACTCAGCAATGGAAAGCGTGAGAACTAACTAGGCTGTTAAGCTTCGCTCACATCTTCTACAAGAAAGAATTATTGAATAACTGTCATTTATTAGACACGTGTCATCTATTATCCATTAATGACACCATAATAAATAAAATTCTCAAAAAAAACAAAAAAACAGGCATACGTTTTTAGATTTAGATGATTTTTTCTTTTATTCTGAACACAAGTATTTCCAAAAACATGCATCAATTGTCAATGTAAGGTTTATTTTTCCCTGGATGTAATTCTTTCTACTTCTTAGCATCGTATTATTGCTTCTTTTTCAGTGAAAAGCTGCTCTAAAGCCTTGTAAGCATCTATATTCAAAAAATTAAAAACAAATTTTAAAACATTCAGCTAAATCTTTACATACATCTAATAAATGTACGCACAGCTTCAAGCATTATTCTATAAATAATTAATAAAATAAATTTCAGTTTAATCGCTTAAATTAGTTTATATGCTTCCAAAATTCTATCGGTGCATCAAAATATATTAATTATCCTCTATTTAAAGTTTAGACCTCATTTATAAAACCTCATTTATATAAAATGGACATTCAAATCGCGTTTAACGTGTCAATTTGTATTTTAACATATTTTTGTAGAATAGATGCCTTCAGCTCTTTGATTCTCATTGATAATGAAATGCAAACGTTGTTTCAGTTACACTTATCTAAAGAAATCCATCAAAGTATATTCCAGTGAGCGTGGGAGGAAACAATGTTACATTATCTTCTTATATAGTTTGTTCCTTCAATAGGTATTCCAATTTTTTTCTCTCGGGTATTCAGATGCACTTTCAAAACAGATATATTGTACAATATTTGCATCATTGTAAAATATTGTTAAATATTGAATAAAACAATATAATATCCAACAACATTGTACAATATTATGCAACAGGTTGAGGAACTTAGGTACTTAGATGTTTCTATTTTTCCACTTAAGCCTTTCTTGATCATGTAATATAATACAATTAGTTTAAGTTATAACCAATCACAATATTCTCAATGAAAGAAAGCTCACATAATTCACAAGCTCATGAGCTGTCTTACACTGTAATCATCTAATAAATTTAGATGGTGCTTAATTGTGAAATGAATGTGATAATCTGTTTAGTAAAATCTGAAATTATAAATGAAAATTATCGTATCATGTAAAATTTGTCACTATGAAACATGAAAAATTATTGAATTAATTGATGTATTCTTGAAATTCATTTTTGCTCTATGAGCGAAATAATTAGCAAATTTGTTAATATAAAATCCTACATTCAGTGCCGATGGTTCCATACGACTGATATAATTTCAAGTAGTTAAGACACACACACACACACACAAACACACACACACATATATATATATATATATATATATATATATATATATATATATATATATATATATATATATATATATATTTAATAATATGATTTACAGTGCTTTGATGCAAGTTACGATTATTTAAGTTATCATTAATTGAATTAAAGACACATTGATTAAAGAAAGAATAAATGCACGAATTGAAAACCTACAACTATTGACATTACATAAATAAACACAAATGTCATTTTGATTGGTCTTCAGAATGCTAAATGATACAATTAAATCAAACTCACGGAAAAAGTAAAAAAAAAAAAAAGTTTAACTTTTATATGGTTTTGAATAACTAATCCATATAAAGTCTTAAAATACAATTTAATCACTCGAGTCTATAAGTATGTTTTATGTTATTTTTTTGTTCCAATAAACTAGTTAGAATAACTTAAAAAGCTAAAATAATTATGTTAATAATGATTATATTATTCAAAATATTTAAATTATCGATTATATCGATTCGTTGAATGCACAGTTAAAAATTAAATTTTACTATACAAAAATTTCTCTTCCTTTTTTTTCATTATAATGTGTTATGCAATTTCGAATACATAAACAATTAGCGAAGAAAAGGCATACTTAATTGCTTCTTCCAATGAAAAAATTTCATAATAAAAATATTCTTTCACACCAGTTTCATACATTGACCTTATCTGTCGAAGCAGAAATATGAATGAATAATTCATCAGCGTTCTGTAACTGAGTAGTTGAGATGCTCTGATCCTTATTCGTTATTGTCATTATTTTTGCAACATGAACAAAAGTTTTACTAAGCAGAGCAAAATATTGAATAAATCAATATGCAACAGAGAAACAGAAAGGCAAAGATACTTTTAGGATAAAAGCCTCTAACAGCTTTAAGGCTTGTTACTCAAGAATCCAGCTAAATTTAAAGATTTAAAAACAAATGAAAGACAGATCCACGATGCAATTTACCTCAGAGTCTTGACAATTTCGACATATTTCTACCAATGCTTTAGTCCGTGCCTTCAGGCCCCATTGATGGAACAATTTATTAATGTCAACCATTCTTTAATTTAATTGCCTTGGGGTACCAAAATAAGCAAAAATGCTTCCTTTAATAAACGCGGGTAAAATTAAACATCTTCTTCGGGACGAAATCAATTCCATGCGTTTCAAAATCAGTTTAGGAAACTAATTAATGGAAATACAATCGAAAAACCACTGTGCGTGCAATGAGATTTATTTCCAACGAAATCGTTGGAAATCTTTAGAAAAAAAATAATGTTGGAACGCTATTTGATAATTGGAGAGTTCTCATTTGCCAGCGAGAGAGTAACGATGTTTTCGTACATGAGGTATGTTGAAAAGAGTGAGAAATAAAAAAAAAAAAGATTATATGTAATATGTTTTGCTATTCAAATATAATCATTTATTCTTACTTCTTTAATACAGAAATAATCTTCTTCAAAAATCAGCATATCAGAAAAACAAACAGTTTGAGATTTCAATATGAAGTTGTTCAATCATGATACAAACTGTGAACAAGATGTCAAATTTTTGTCTTTCTTATTGATTTTTAAATTAAAGGCAAAGATAAAATCTTTGAAAGAATTCTTTGCAAATTCTTGTAAGTAGAAAATGGCGTATGTTCATTTTCGAAAATATAAAAGTGCTTTTAATTTTTGAATTATAATAAACTCGAAAACCGGACATATAAAACACTAATTGTATAAAACAAATTACAGATGAATTTTAAAATTTCAGTGTAAAGAATTAAATAGTAAGTAAGCACAAAGAATTACATTAAAAGCAAACTGCATTAAAAGAAATAATTTCTTCCAAATTTTCTTGAAAAATAATTATCTTTTCATAAATTGTGTATTTTGTCTTAGAAAGAATAATCTAAAAGCAGCTATTTTCAGAGAAAAATCATTATATCAAATTTTGCTTGGAAAAAAAAATGGATAAAAGGTGCTGAAAATCTCATTTTCCTAATTTGCTTTATTTTAGAAAAGAACTTTAATAGGTATTGAATCCAGAAGAATAAAAATAAGGGCTTTCAGGAAATTTAAACATTCTAAAGATTATAAAAATTCCTGACTGTACTAAAGCTATTATTGAAATTTGATCATTTCTAATTAATGAAAAAATCATAGTAAATAATACATTTACATCCTTAACTCTTGGTTTCAGTGCAAAATAATTATCAGAATAGTATTCGAAATTTAATCATAAATTAGATTGTTTTACTCAATTAATTATTTTTTTCTTAATCACAGTAACATAGATTTGAAGATATTTCCATGCTTCTCAACCTAATAAGAAAACGATAATTTGGGAAGAAGAATCGTCAGTTTTTTTAGTCTAATTCTGCTTTCCAAAGAAATAAAAAGAAAACATTAATTTTATCGCAGTATATATTTCTACAGTAATTTTACTTTTGAAAAATTGAAAAAATAAATAAATCTAAAAAAATGCTTTTATTTTTGCTTCATCTAAAAATTTGTGCAATGAGCATTTAACGAATGTTTTCGAAGTTGAAAGATTTAAATCAAATATGATAATTTGAAAGCTAATAATGATTTAATATCGTCTAATTCTTATATTGATATTTAGAAATGTTTTATGGCTTTTATTATTTATTAGACCTGTAAGATTAGGAGAACAAAAAGAACAGATTTACCGTAAATCAAGATTTCTCTTTAATTCAAATAGGCTCAGAACGTAAAATTGTTTATTTAAAATATTATATCACCAAATTATTAAAAAAATCCCATTATTTTCTTTAAAACTCTATCCATGAGTGTTAGGATTTATTAGCGATTACTTTTCTTGCAGACATCTATATTATTATCTACATTATATTACCTGTAATTAGAAGAAAACTTATTCGAATGCCCATAATATCCTCCTACCTCATGTATTTGAATTCGTTTTTGTCATTTTAAACAAAGCTTTATAAAAATATTTCAAACTTTTCATGAGAAATAAATGGCTCAAATTTTCAATTTGTTATATACAAAGAAATGTTTTACACACTACGGAAGAACGATTGCACCGAGCCGGTGATGGCCCTTTGTACCCAACTATAATTCCCGCCAGTGACATGGTTATATAGCTATTCAAATTTATCCAAATGTCTTCGGGGCTTGGTGGAGTAGCTTTTATGGTGCAGGAAGAACTAAAAAAAATTATTGTAATCATTTATGTATTCGAAATTGAAATTTTGACGAATCTCTATTTTGGACTTCCATGAATTCGAAGAGGTAGGTCCAAATAAAATTTGGAACCGAATCCATCAAGGGATTGTCAGTCAGTTGCTACTTTCGTATACATATAAAACCGATAACTTGTAAACGTAGCAACTTAGATGAATGAAATTTGATACACAATATTAGAATCTAGTGTCGATACTTTTCAAATTTTGAATGAAATCTGTCACACGGTTGATTTGTCAGTATTTTTGCCACCATGTAAAGCAATAACTCAAAAACACAATGATTTAAATAAATGGCAATTTTAATATGTGCAATTAAAATAACTACAAAATAATTGCAGCAATATTTAAAATTTTTTATTTCAGTCAGTTGAATGAAAAGTGCTCCAAATAGATATTCGGTTTTACTTTACTTCATTCACTATCAAGCACACAATCCTCTGTGCGGGACTTTGAAAATAAAACTTTGATTACCAGTGACGTTCGCGTTTTTGGCCAGTGTAAAAAATTTTATGCTGGGTAGGAGAAGACAATTTTATTAGACAGTTTCCTCCAGAAATTCCTGCTGGGTATATTTTAAATACATTTTCAAAGATGCTACTGATAATTTTAAACCAAAGTACAATAACACAAGGATTTCCAAAAGTGATTCAATTCAATTCTTCTTTCTTTCATATATTTCAAAATATTCTTGCATCTCAGTTTTTCTGAAAAATACATATCCATTACGTTGGGATGTATCCTCCCATTTCGTATATCCAAAATATCACTGAATTCTTTTTTCAACCCCAGCAATGCAGGGCCTTTCCGTTTCAATGAAATATTTATTTTTCATCCAACAACACTTGCCCTGGAGCTTCGACACGGACAGATATTTAGATTTAAAGATTTGTCCAACCAGAGGAAAAATCTCCTCTGGACCACCCTTTTTTTGAAAGGATATAGTTTATTTACTTTGGTCCATCTATACTTCAAAACGTGAAGAAAAAAAACCCGATTAAATGCAACCATGTCCCCTTTTTTTGTTTATGTATCCTGGATATATTTTTCTTCCTAATACTTTCAGATATTTCTTCTTTATCGTCTCGTGTTTGAACTTTGACTGGAAATCTATCTTTTTGATGATATAAATATAATATTTGATAAGAACCTTTCTTTCATTCAGTCATCCAAAAATAGCCATTCATCAGAAGTATTATTTTATTTGACTGATGTAGAATTCTGTATTATGTCAGATTGTTATACAACAATGGAAATGCCTCCATCCTCAAGAAGTAACTTTTGGGATGAAAATTTTATATATATATATATAATATAATTTTTATTATTAATACATTAGCGACGATATACTTTAAATAAACCTGAGTTTAATTCCTGTATATTTTTGAAACTATATGTTAATAGAAAGAAAGTAATTTGGCTATGCATGCCTGTATATTGTAATTTCCTGCTATACAATATTGACGTATTCTACTCAACTTTGCACTGTTATTATTTAAATAAAGAGAAAACTGAGAGCTTAAGCTAAGAGAAAGATTATCAAAAATTAATTGATATCTTCTGTTTTGTACGGAACTTAAAAGTTAAAAAATTGTTTAATGTTTGTAATTGTTTAAATTGTGTCTGTTTGTTTATTATAGCATTGGCTCTTGCATACTGAGCGTCTTAAGAGTAATAAAGTTATTTTATCAAAATCCATTTACACCTTCTTGTCACTCTGTTCTTCCAACTTAAACAAAAGATATTTCAAATAACTTCAATATACAGTGTTTAGTTCAAGTCATCATCATAGATTTCATAAAAAAAAATTTAGTTGATGAATTATAGTTGTTCTGTGTATTTGCATGGAATAATATTCAGAATTAAAAATTATCAACTTTCTTTTTTCATTACAAAATTAAGCTTCGAAACTAATATATTATTTGCTAGTAAAGAAAAAATAACTAGAGTAAGAAAAGACTTTAAGAGAAATCCCTACATTTATTAAAATAGATTAATGCCTTTTAAATGCTTCTGCATGGCGTTGTATTCTTTCTTCTCACCAACATTTACCTCGAAATCTGATTTACAGGAAAATTTTTATCCGATTTTTCCTGGAAATCTGATTTACAGGAAAATTCTCATTCGATTTTTCTTGGAAATCTGATTTATAGGAGCATTCTCACACAATTGCCCATGGATATCAGATTTACAGGGAAATTCTCACCAAATTGTACCTGGAAATCTGATTTACAGGAGAATTATCTTTAAATGGTTCTTGAAAATTTGATTTACAGGAGAATTCTCTTTAAATGGTCCTTGAAAATTTAATTTAAAAGAGAACTTTCACTAGATTGTACCAGAAAATTTGATGTACCGGAAATTTCTCTGTAAATGGTATCTAGAAATCTGATTTACAGAAAAACGAGGGCGTTTCATATTGAACTACCTACGTGGATTGATAACATTTATTAAGGATCGAAAATATCTTCTCAATGTTCTAGTTGCTCTTTCTTTTCAGTATTCTAGAATCTGCATTCCGCGAATTCTGGTTAAATGTATCGGATAAAGAATCCTTTTTAAACAAAAATTTCAGGTGATTAGCAATAGAAGCAAAGTACTCAGATGATGTTAAAATAAAAAGAATATAAATTTGAAATTTTTCATGTTGCAGTTGTAAAATGTTAAAAGGAAAGAATACTTCTCAAAGTCTAAAAAAAGTGTTTAAAGCCATCGGAACTACTCGTCACCTTTCTGATAACTTACTTAAAAGTGTTGAACGCGTGAAAAGAAAAAAAAATGCATTTGTTATGTGCTAATACGATGCCACTTATGGCACTAGAAAGCAGAAAATTCTTATTAGAATTGGATCTATATAGATTAAAAGACAGTAAATGAGACACAAAGAGAAAAACAATCATAAGCTTCAGGCTACAAACATTTAAGATATTCCAAATAATGTGAAACCCATCCATTAACAGGAGTTTTTTGTTCTCTTTAAGTACGTTTAATCCATATTTTTCTTGAGATGGAAAATAGTTTCATACATTGATATCTCGAATTTTATTCTTCACGGTGTTATTTCCCTCTTCAAATTTTATATAAAAAATACTTAATGGGATGGTTCGCTTTATATTTATGCCCGAGGCATCGAAAACCATAGGATTGGCTGATCAGAAATACCGTGAAAAGTTTGCGTGTTTGAATCCAAAAACGGTGATATTCCATAATGGCCGAATTCTCCCAGAAATGCAACTTCTAAATATCAAGAAAGAAAACGTAGTAAAATGCTAGACAAAGTTTAAAATACAAAAATATTTTATTTGATGTCTTTTCTTAAAGTCTTGTAATTTTTATTACTTTCCGTATTCTTACCGTTCGCTTTGTGCTAATAAATGATATCGTTGTTTTGCGAATAAGATTAGTAATATATTAACATAAAGAAAAGGAATCAGTTTTCCTATTTTAGCAAACACAAATAATATTTTGCTATGAATATGTATCAAATTATAGTAATTCATCGATAAGATAACGCGTGAAGATTATAGTAATTATTACGGACTGAAACTTGAATGGTGAAATTATTTCAAGTATAATTATTTACTCTGGAGATGATCTGTAATTGGCTTTATGAACCATTCGTCATAAAAGAAAGTTTATTACTATTGAAAAATTGCACTCTTAATAGGTAATACTGTATTTTAGAAATTGTGAAAAAATAAAGTAGATGATTACGTTGAAAAGTACACTTTTTTTGCGAAAATATAAAATTAGTTTTATTTGATATTCTTAATGTTTGAACATTTACTTTCATAAATTCGTTAGAATTTTGTTTTTAATTCATTTTGGGGGAAGTTAAACTAGTCTATATATTTGCATTTATATAGATTTTAATGCTATTTTACATTTTTAAAGGCTATTTCCAAAAATTTTAATCTTTGGGCGAATTTTCTTAAGACAAAACATTGGAAAATAAAATATAATTTACATTTTTTGTAAAAATTTTACATAACAATTCCTGAATATGTTCTGCAGTTACTGAATACGGATTAAGCAACTTTCCTATATTTAAAAATACTCTATGGTTACTGAGCTACAGAATAAGCAGCCTTTTGCATTTAAAAATATTCTATGGTTGCTTTAGTGTTTCACAGTGCGAAAAAAAATTGGAAATTTCCTGTTATTTATGAGTCAAACCCAATTTTTTTAAAGACTGGATATAAGAAGAGCTTCTTTTAATTTAGTGTCAGGAAAAATGAAATGTATTTATTAAGCTATCTGTAATTATCTAAACTTAAAGGGTTTTGCTTTATACCTATTTTTAGCCAAAAAAAAAATCCACATTTATTTTCTATTAAAAAACCCCTTTTAAATAGTATTTTTAAATTTCATTGATGTTTTTTCAATCAATTTATTTTATACAAAAATTCAAAAATATTACAATATTACAGCTTTTAAAAAAAATCCCACCCAGAATGTTATCACATACTTAATAAAACAAACAAAAAACATCAAACCCATGCAAGAGCTATACTTAAATTTTTTTAGCTTTATAATTTTTATAAGCTCCATCCAGAATCTGAAATATCAATGAATTTTTCTATTCCCCCCCCATCATATTCTTCAGTATCCTGCATTTTTCTGCAGTATAACTGTATGAAAACTACTTTTTATTGTGTTGACCCATCGTAACGTTTTGTATAAAGCAATGACGGCCTAAAGATAGAGTTTGGGCTCATGTATCAATGGATCACCAGTCCCAGAAAATATTTCACCATATTTATAGATTTGGTGCACGTTACAAATGTTGAGAAATTCAGATGGATCCATACTGATATACGTGTAAGTTTGGAGATCAGAAACTAGTTGCATGTCGTCATTGTTATTAGTAGTACTAAGTTACGAATATCATTTCAAACCACACATCATGCAACTATGGAGACTGACATTTTCTAACTAATTTTAATGAACAAAAGTTAGTTCTAATACAGATTCTAAACGGACTTTGATTAGGCTGCGCTATTCAGTAATTAATTTTTAAGTAAACTTCAAATGAATTTGCTTCAAAAATATTATATTCATCTTAGTTTTTACTTATTTGATTTTACACACTTCTGAAGAATTCCTGAAATTAAGCATATTTACTTTTTATGAGAGGAAACACATAATTTTCTCGTTACGCTCTCTTTTTATATAGAGAAAGGGAAAATTTTCACTTTTTATGAGAAAGTCAACATTCTCATCTTTATTCTTCATGCATTTACAGCACGTAACGATCTTCTTAAGACACTAAGCGCTGATTGTTATAAAAGTTAGATTTATAATGTCCAAAGGCTGTTTTAAGTAACACGTAAAAGTTATTCTGCAAAGCGGGACAAAGCTTATAGGATGAGAAAACAAATTTGAAAATAAGAAAAACTGCTCTAAATAATTTGCAAATATGCGGAATGGAATGCGTTTATATTATAAAAGAATACAGTAAAACTGTTTGGAAAAATTACTAAAGCTAAGAATTGAAATAATTTTATCTTTATAAGTAAAATTCTTAGCTTAAATGTTTCATTATTAAATGATTTAAAAGGAAAAAACATATTTGTTTATTAATTCTTTAGCTTTTATTTATATATACGTACTTTTTTTATTTTTTCAAATGCGATGAATAATTTTCAATATTACAGTAACCATTTTTCAAATATGTTACGAGCAATTCAAAAAGCATTGTCATTTTCCTAAAAATATCCGACTGATAAAATTTCAATTATTTTTAATTGATAATTTTTTTTACATGAAGTTTCTATTTTCCTTTTTCTGGCGTTTTTTTTTCAATTATTTCCTAATCTCTATTTACTTTGTGGTCAAAAGAAAAGTTTTTTCTTATAATTGTTGAATTTTTCTGCGTGAATTTCAATGAAAAAAAATTATTTTTGGAAATAATATTTTAGAGCAAATCATTATTACATGCTAGTCATTGCTATTCACAAATATCATTTATGAAAAATAAATTGTTTTCAGTAACTAAGAATTGTTTTTATCTGTATGGAATCACATATTTTTTTCTGGAAAGTTATTTTTCTGTAGTTTCTTTACCACATTTTTTTCAGTTAAAATATTTTATTTCAACAATCAGGTTTCTTGATTAAATTTTCTTTCCAGTTTATTCTTGTTCATTTATAGCATTATAAAAAGTAACATTGATAAAAAAAAAAACTTTACATTCAAAATATAATTTCAATTGCACATAAGTCAATTAAATGAATCTGCAAAAATAATTTTTTAATTGCCTTTCTTTCTGTCTTTTTTTATATTTACTTCATATGTTTCTTTATACGCGTCTGGGGCCTCAAAGTTTATTAAATTATAACGTGAATAGTTTTGGAGGTGGATTATAGGAGAAATTCATTACTCTATAATAAATTTAGCTATAAATTGGAAAGCTATATATTGATTTCCAAAGCAACTATAGTGGAAAACTGATAGTTTTCTTTAATAAATTTCTTTAAGTAAAAGAAAGTTTGTTTTTTTTTGAGAAATATATAATTTTCTAGTATAATAATTTGTTGAATGTGTGTTTCACACTTGAAATCGCATAAAAAAATTAACCGAGAACAGTTATCAGATGTTCATCAATCATATTAATAGAACTAGTCTTGTCTTGTGAACCAACTTTGGCAAATTACATTTTATCACAGCTAAAGATGCATCGTAGCTAGTATAATATAAAATTAAATTTACCAATAAAAATAGAACATTCTGATTTTATAAAAAATCGGGAAAATGGTGAAATCGGTCCAGAAAGTTTATTTTGCACAGGCTTTCGAAACGTTAGAATTGTTGGAGAAAGATGTATGCGAATATTTATGACGTATATAGGGAGCCATAAACTTCTATAGGAAAAAAAATCCAACTCGGCACTATGACAGAGATAAACCCTGTTGCTATTTTTCCACATAGAGAATGTATAGTTAAGTATTGTTGAACCTTTCTTGAAAATTATAGGTGGTTATAAACAATCTCCTATTGATGACTTACCCAGAGCTCATGATCATCATATAAAACGAAAATTGACGCAATCGGACCAGTAACCGGAAATGTGGCGTCATTTCCGGTTACTGGTCCGCTTTTCGTTACTTTAGTTTTCGTGATTCTCTTAAATATATAGATTTTATATGATTTCACTGCAAGATGAAAAATACAAATACATTTTATAATTACATGAAATATCCAATTTAGTTAATTCTTTCTTGTATGGTATAAAAACCAATACAACTCGCTGGTTTAAAGAGCAAGAAATGTTGAGGTGGTAAAGAGGATTGTAGTGACAAAGACGTTTTATATACCAAGTAATATCGTTGAGCCTCTAGAGTAATTTCAAAAATTCAATTGTGCAAAAGTTCACATAAATATAAATCAAGCAGTTGGGCAATATATTGAAAAATTACGTTATTTTTTTTTTTGGCTATTATGATATTGCAGCATATTCTAGAACATCTAATCACATATTTAGTACTTACAGCAACTCTGATTGTATCGTGATTAGGATGCCATGTAAAGTTATTACATTATGTTACAACCAATAGAACTGTTTACCTTCGATTTTCTGATGTATCAACTCTTTCTTCCTGCCTGTTTATCTCTGCATTTCTGGAATATACTTTGAGGAAAGAGGTGG
Source organism: Argiope bruennichi (assembly GCF_947563725.1). NCBI lineage: Eukaryota > Metazoa > Arthropoda > Arachnida > Araneae > Araneidae > Argiope > Argiope bruennichi. The sequence continues at coordinate 98,248,589 of NC_079155.1, forward strand.
CGTAAAACAAAAAGGGAAGTTGCAAACCCTCGCAAGTCACATCATTCTTCAAGTGCTAATGCCATCACCTTCCTACTTCCGCGTGTAGTAACACAGTGTAGTACGCATTTTTCTTTCTTAATATAATGAAGAAAATTTGGTATGTATTTTGGGCACCTTCTTTTCCATTGACTAGATCCAAAATTCGCCATAGACCTAAATGTCTGTCCACAAGACCATATATTAAATTCATTTATCATAATTGCTATTTCTTTCTCTTCATGTTCACATAAACTTATATAAGACATTAAATGTTTGGTAGGTTTGGAACAAAATCAAATATACATCTATGATTTTGATTATGGATCCTATGCCGAATTCCATTCCTGTAACTCTGCGTTTTTGATTTATCATGTTCACAAGCATGTGGGCAAATCTACAGAATTTTTTTTCCATGGATTCCATCAGATTTAAGTATAAGCCTACAAATTGGTTTAAAAGCTACATAAATCTTCAACTTTCTCTATCTCAATATAATTTTAAGATATCGTATTCACATACAGATAAACATAATACCAAACATGTACTTTTCGGACTTCGGGAAGTCTGAACGAACAGATTCATAAAAATATTAAAATTGAGTGTAAATAAGAATCCCGACATTGTACTTAATAGTACAGAAAAATATACATTTTTTGAGTCGCTTTTCCGACCGACTGCCAAAATTTAATATAAGACAATAATTTTAATAAAAGTATCTCATACTAAATTTCATTTATTTAAGTGACTTCATTAATAAGTTATTTCATTTGAGGTTTTACTATTATATGCATATGGAAGTACAGACAGACAGACGGTTAATCCTTTGATTTATTTGGTCAAAACTTTCATTCGAATCTATATTTTAGATTTAAATTTGCACACTGAAATTCAGCTTATTATGCTTTGTAGGTAACGTGTTTACTTGTAATCAAACAACCAAGCAGACAGACTTTTTGCCTAAGAATTTCATTCAAAATTTAATAAAAATCTACAGATTTGGTTTACACATATAACTCATCCGTCTAGATTTAATCTATAATCTAATCTCATCCGTCTAGATCTAATTTATAATGTCAAAAATTTAAGATGTTGTGCTCGCTGACACAAATCCAAAAATGTGCTTTGGGGAAGTCTAAAGTTGTAGATTCGTCAGAATCTTTAAACTGAACTTTTTTATCATTACAATATTTTCCCTTTGTGTATTTCATATATGATGAAATTAAAAATTACGAAATCACAATTATGTAAGCATAAACTTTATGTAATTACACATTAATTTATTATACATCAACATTTTTTTCCTAAATTTGATTTCAAAGGTTGTGTTGTCACAGAACATCATATAATGTACGTTTGTATAAGTACAGTTACACTTGTAATATGATTGTTATATCATATGAATTCATTTCATTAGACCAGGGAAATTAAAAAATCACAACTGTGTAACTACACTTAAATAAGATCAAAGTTGGTTATTACATCATAAAATTATACTTAAAAAGGCTCTTTATGATGTGATGTCACACTTTATAGTAAAAGTATATTAAGTATTCATTTGTGATTATAATGAACTGGTGCTATTTGAGGGGAAGGGTTTTTAAAGTACAACTGTATAAGTCTGGATTTCAAGAATATCAGACATTAGTTTACTGTATTATTAAAAATGTGTGCAAAATCATTTTCTAGTAATGTGCAAAGATGGAATTGCTGCTCAAAAAAATCCACCAACTTATTTCAATAATTTACTAAACTTTTCAATTTTGAATTAAAATAAATACTTAAATAAAAGTTAAGAGCTATATAATATAAAAATTTAAAATATCACTTTATATCAAACATTTCTAAAAGCTTTTTTACACTAATTAGAAGAAAATGTTTTCTTAACTATTTTCAATCATTTACAAGCATTAAACTTATTAACTGTGCATTCATCAAAGGCAAGACTAATAGTTTCGAATCCTCTAATGCTCAAGTAACTATTAGTGCATGCCTTTCACGCAAACTAGCACTAACAATCTTTATCCTTTCAAAGGAACATTAAAATTGAATTTTAATTACTTAAGTCCTAACATCTCCACGAAGCACTACTAGCTCCTGCTCTTTGGGCTCTTTTCTACAATATCAATCAACAATTTACTTGGTAAACAACTTCGAAGTTCCATAAAAGCTTTTACAGAGCGGTCGGTCTAGCTGTAGCGACATGTTTTGATAGTAATCAGTTGTTTACTCTGTAATGAAATAATCTTTGAATTTTCTTCCACATTAAAGGGATAATATTAGCTTTTAAGTTCACCAAAATGGAAATTAAAGAAGTCTTGATGCCATTGAAGGTGTAGGTTGAAATGTAAATGGAGCATACCTTATCAAAGTATTCTGAAATTCAACTACAATTTATTCATTAATGATAAGTTTCTCTAATCAAGTTGTAGAAATTATGTTAGAAGGATTAAAATAATAGTAAAATCTTTTTTGATTAACTCTAGTTTAAAAACAACAATCTATATCAATGAATGTAAGAAGACAATCTATAAAGCAATAAATAATGTATATCAATCAATATAAGAAGACAATGTATAAAGTAATAGATAATGGATATCAATCAATGTACGAAAACAATATATAAAGCAATAGATAATGATATCAATCAATGTAAGAAAACAATATATAAAGCAATAGATAATGATATTAATCAATGTAAGCAGACAATCTATAAAGAAATAGATAATGATATCAATCAATGTAAGAAGACAATCTATAAATCAATAGATATTGTATATCACTCAATGTAGGAAGACAATCTATAAATCAATAAATAATGTATATCAATTAATGCAAGAAGGCAATCTATAAATCAATAAATTATGTATATCAGCCAATGAAAGAAAAACTAGATCGATCTCTCTCACTCTCTCTCTCTCTCACACATACACACACAAACAATGTTGCAATTTCATGAATGGTTTCACCTATGTTACCTTACATATTAGTTACCTTACATTATACCTTACATTTTGATGTGTTCCATCAGTACATCATGTATTTTTATAAGGTTTTTCCGCTTGGATCTATTGAATGAGATTTTATTTGACATAAGTTTATTTATGAGTTTACAATCGAATTACTAGTTTTTAAATATTCTATTAAATATTAAAGAAAATTGAAATATAAAGGATTTTTCTTATGCACATGCAGAATAAATAGAGAAATATAATATACAATAATAAATGAGTTCGTTTTTTGTATTATTATAGAGCTTGCCAACAGAATTATTGTGCTAAATTCAAATAAATAACTTTAATTAATGTTTATCATACTAATAGACGAAGTATTTTTTTCTTTAAATTTTGATAAATATTACAATTATGTTGATTTAATAACCTTACACCTGTTTTATTTTTTTAATTGCATATTGCGTTTTGGGGTAAAACAACTTCAATTTCTCGAAATTATTATCTGCTCGATAATAATTTCGATATAAAGACGTAGGAAAAGTTTTGCCGCTGCGGAAATACAATTTGTTTTTCCTTCCAAAGATAAATGATATTTAAAATCATCATTAACAAAATACCCACAAATAGACTAGATATATGTGAATACATTATATCTAGTTTCACAGCATATATGCAAGTTAATTAAAGACTTGCATAAAAAGTGGATTTTAAGCACTGGGTTCAATACCTCACTTTCATTAAATTAGTCTTATCTTGCATTAAGTACTGTATTTTTCGTAATGGCATTCGCTCCAAAATAATAAGGAATTATCATTCTAATAACAATCGAACATAACAGTTATGATATTTTAACATAACTGTTTATTGTTTACTGTAGAAACTCAAACACTAGTGACAGTTTAAAAAAATAAAAATTGTGTTTCTCTATCCATGAGCCATTCTTATCCTATACTACATAAATGTAGATTATTTACTATAAAATATTCTGCCTTAACTTAGAGCTTTTTGACAAAGACGCTTCTTTTTCATTTAAGTGCGAAACAATGGAATTTGCCAAGCGATATTCAGAAATAAAGAAGCGTTTCTTACGTTGACCGATTCAATAATATTTAAAAATGTTTAACTGCGCTATGAAGCTGATGTCTTGAGACCATTTTATATTGCTCTGATTTTAAGTTTTAATGTAATAAATATAAATCTTCGCGCGATCTAGTGAATTGTTCAAGTCTATTTGCATGTATTTTGGTAATATGCTGCTTTCCTAGAAAAACTAATAAAGTACAAGATTAGATAAGTTAGGATAAATTAGATTTTTTTGTCAATTTTAAATTAACGCAACAGATTTGCAAAGAAGCTCTAACTAAATAATAAAAATGACACCTCATTTGCCACTGTCCAAACATTCACAACACACTAATGGAAATTATGGATCTAATGTCTGACAGATCCATGGACACGACGTTCTTTTACCATTACTAGAACGAATTTTCAAACTTCTTACATCGAATTTCATTTAAATAATAAATTAATTTAGTTAACTTACCGTTTACGAAATGACAAAGTAAGCTTTGGAAATAAATTAGAACCTCAGAAATAGCTCGTAATTCAGATATGTTATTGATCAGATAACGAGGATGGCATTCGATCTGACACCTTCCTCTCCAAACTTAGATGCCATATCAAGTTGCTACAAAAGTTGATCTAATTTTCACCGAATGTATACATCTATATGATAAGATAATGTTTGATAGAATTAGGCCCCATACATTAAATTTTGCAATCATAAATTTGAGATTTTACATTAAATCCAAGCAGGGAAAAGCGTGCGAAGTAAATATTGAAATATGCTAATAGTATGGCATAAAAAGGGTAAATAACTTTTACTGAAACAATTCTTTCCCGGGTATAAAATTTTTATTAGAAAATCAAGATCGCAGAAAAATTAAATCCTCAATTATTTTATTTTAATATCTAAACTAGATTTTCTCTGATAAGTAATACCCTGATACTCCAAACCTCGCATTAGTTAAATATTTGCACAGAAAAAAAATGCAAAATTACTTTTGAATTTACTGTAGGTTTCCAGTCACTTTTACAACAATTCTGTCTGGAAACTTAAATAAAAAAAATAGTGATTAAAATCTGACTGACAGCAGAGGCCTTGTTATTGAAAAATTCCTCATGGTTGCTGAGATGGCAAAAAAAAGTAGCGAGAGAGTTCCTAGAAATAAAACATTTCCAAAAAGAAATGAATTAAAGTTGACTCAGAGAAGCAATACTTTCTTTTGTGAAATATCGAAAAAACCACAGTTGATTCTCGCAACTTAGTTCTCCGAAATGAAAAAGAAAATGAAACAAGCCAGAAAAATCTCTTTCAACGGACGGAAGAAAATTACAAGTAAAGGAATTAAGGTAGCGAAAAAATTTCCCTCTGATCTAGATTCTTTTACTTTATCACGGGAGACAAAGACAACTGACTTTGATATAGGTCTATAAATGTATTGCTAAGGTCATTCATTTGATCTGAAAGTTCAATTTCTTACAGACTTTATAGGAAATTGAAATAAATCGTCCTTACTCAAATGTTTGACAATATCTATTTCAGATCTTTTCTGAATCCCATTAATCTTAAAGCAATCGGGCGAATTCAATAAAGAAATCATATACTGAGTTGAGACTGGAGGTTTTATTAAGTCAAAAATTGAATCACAGTTCCGAAAATAGAATGCAAGAGGCTTAAAATTTGATTCAATTGAATTTTTATATATGAATGTACCCACAACTAGAATGGTTCTAGTTGTATTCCTAAGAATTAATCTATTGAATTTAAACCTTTCAATACTGAAACGCCCAAAAAGCCCGTTCAATAAAAATACGGCTATTGCTGAATATCCCGAAAATATTTCCCTTTTTCCTTAAATGTGATCGATTGAACGTTCAAGGTGTCTGTTCTTTAGAGTGACTTATTGAGAAGGAAAGAAGAGATGAACTCGTTTCCTTGTACAAATCTCCTTAATACTCATTTAAAGAGTAGTCTTCTTTTGTATATCAATCCTTTGAGAATACTAGCTGCCCTTAAGGATTTGAAGGAATTAGAGGAGATTTCTAATCTTTGAAAGAGGAACTCGGGTATTTCAATATTCTAATTCACGACCCTACCAAAGCTACCAAGAATCAGAGGATTAAGTTATATTGTCTTCAAAATAACCGAGAGGATATTGACAGACTTGACTTTAAAAAATTTTTCCTTCCTAAAATTTTTCTTTGCATCTTAACAATTTTCCATTCATATTTTTTCATTCTAAAAACATTCATATAGTCAAAATCTCTTTTAAAGTTATCAATTTATAGTCTTTAAAGTCTTTCTAAAAAAAGCAAAGCACATGAACGTTTTCTATTTTGATGAGATTTCATCATAATCTTAGGGATATAATTTGATTGCTTGACGATCACAGACCGCTGAATACTAAAAATCTACACCACTTGCCAATTCTAAACATTTATTTTTTCTTAGACTCATTTATAAACCTGTTTTCTTTCGAATCGCTGGTTAAAATTTTTATTTACACTGTTTTCAGATAAGATATTAATTAATGGTTGTTCATTTATTTTCAGTGTGCTGCTCTGCATGCGGTTGCTCAGACAGCTGACTATTTAGAAGAAACTGCTGTTCGCAAAATGGTGCTTCCCAGGACCAAACAAGTTTTTGAAAACAATAATGGACTCAAGGTATTTATGCAATAAGCCCTATGAAAATTTTATTTAAAGTATTTTTTTTAATCAAATCTTCTTGAATGTTTGATCATTGCAAAAAAACGTACAATTTATTCATCTGATTTTCTATAAATCAAAAAACAGACATTAATTTCATATATACAAAAAAAGTTTCTTCTTCTCAGGTATGCACATTGGGCTTTTTATATCTGTTGAAAATAAACAATACAAAAATCATGCAGAATTAAAATTGTACAAAAATTGGTGCTGATATTCAGAATACGCTTATTAAGGAATATATATATTACCCTACGAGTACCAAGAAACAGCCACAGATTTTATTTCTCTATATATGTTTGCTACTTATAATATTTATATCATCTAGGAAAAAAATACACAATACTTGAAAAAATGAAAATTTTTAGGAGAATTTCAAGCATAGTTGTTAGAACTTCAGTAAGAATACAGTATTTCAATTTCAGAGAATAAATCAAGTGACTTCTCCCATAGATGTATGTTTATAAAACTTAATTTAAGGAGAGTAAGAAAAGTAATATTTCAAACCGAACCTGAGGAGGAAGGACTTGCATCAGAATAGGGTAGGTGTGCTCTAGATCAACAAATAACGCCAAGTATTCAATCAAGATACAAAAATATATTAAGCTTCTTATCAAAAACCATGCCAACAATATAATCTTGTATATTAAGCCCCGAAGTATTCAAAAACACAATTGAAAATAGTTATAATGCTTTAGCTCCGTTTTCTTTATAAAATATTTTATTTCTTTCATTGCAGTTTTAATGCTAATTAAATTGCTCATAATATTGCAGAAATTTTATCCTACATTGAATAATAAATGTTGATAGTCCATCATAATTTTTATCCATATTCTGCCATAAATATTACAGCTACTTACGAAGGTCAAAAGACCCTATCTTAATTTAAATAATACTTAACCCGAGTAATATTTTCCAAGATATAGAAGATCTCACGAAACTGGTGAACTGGAAGAAAATACCCACCATCAAAATGCATTTCGAAAGCATTGTTTTGTCATTTCCAATAGTTTTCTAATTACTGAAGTTTTCTGAAACTGAATCGCCTTTTGTCGGTGACATTTGTTAATTGTCATTCGACTAATTCATTCATTTTCTGCAAAAATAGCTTAAATAGTCGTCATACCTGGGTGCCTATTCCATTTTAAGATATATCATTCTTTTTTTGTTGTTGTTTTTTTTCTTTTTGCCGCATTAGGAAGAGATGAACTCAATGAAAAAAATCCAATATTTCAGTCACCATTTTATTAATAGTTCTTCTCAAAATCAATAAGTTGACTTGTGCTTAAATGAAATTCGAAACTTTTCAATAGATCTAATAGATATGATATTCTTGTCCAATGTAAAAAAAAACCCACACAAAATTTTAAAAAATGAAAAAGAAAAAAAGCACACTAAAATATTTGTATGGCAATAATAACTTGAATTTCCGATTGGAGATGATGTTCTTTGCGGTTCTTGATGACGATGTTTTTGATGATCTAAAAGTCGTTATTCCGCATGAAAATAATTTCCGACAGAAAGGATTAAAAATCACAATTAAAAAAAATCAAAAATATGAATATCATCTATGGTTTCATATTAAAAAAATAATGAATCACACTTAAAAACAGTGGTGTTGTTTGATAGTCATGTGATTGCAACTAACGCCCTGCACTAATTCAGCCTGAAATCCATTGCGCATTCTTCAGGAAAAAAAGAAAGAGCTATCGCACAATAAAGATATACGTCATACGCTGTTAGTTATCATGCTGCATAATGTTTATTGGCTCTGTTTAAATACACACTAAGCAGATTTAGGAATTTAAGGGTATGGACTTAATGTCACTCAAGCACTGCTTGGAATGAAAGGGTGAATAATTTCACAAATTCGATAGCGCAGTCGTATCCATACATTGAATGCATTACTATCGAAGATTTAATCTTATTATCAAAAGATGCATCAAAATATGCATGAAATTTATCAAAATAGCCAGTACCAGGAAGCTCTGGGCGATATTCTATCTATTCCCTTACCATATAGCTTAAAAATAAAGGATGTAATAACAGCAAACCTTATTGCCCGGATGATCATCGACCTATCTCTACTGAATTCTTTATAAAATCCCGATTGGATTTTATAATGGATTACCCCTCATGTAACCAAGAAAATGACATTAAATATATTCTATCTATACATTCCCTTGCCATATAGCTTAAAAATAAAAGATGTAATAAAAGCAAGCCTCATTACCCGGATTATCATCGACCTTTCTCTATTGAATACTTTATAAAAATCCCGATTAGACTTTATAATAGATTGCCTCTCATGTAACCAAGAAAATGACATTAAATATATTCTCGTGCACGCTTTGAAATATTCAACTCAAAGAACATACCTCTGAAGCAAACTCACTTTTGATCTCCAACAAATTTCATCTGTTACTATTTTGATTAAAAAAACAGTTTTCATAAACACTTTCTTCAAATTAGAGGATGACAGTTTTTTTCTGCTAAAAATCGTAATTCCTTCAATTCAATAATAATAAAAATACAAATTTAAGCATTTATAATTCATTTATTCATCACGTATAGAAATATTCACTTCAAAGAATTTCATCACATTCACATTACTTCATTTTTCAAAATTAATTTATCCATTTTCATTGGTAAAAAATTAATATCACAATATTTTTTCCGATTCGAAGTTAGATAAAAAATATTTTAAGAATAAATTTAAACAGTAATATTTGTCATAAGTAATCCATTTCACATGCTAAATAATATCTACTGACTGTATATAATGTGAATTAAAGTAATGTTTGCTGAGATACACATTACGTAGAATTACGAATTTGAGAATTGCCAATTCATTTATTCTTCGCGTACAGAAATATTCCCATCAAAGAATACATTTTAATCTTCAAAAATAGTTTATCCATTATTATTTTTAAAAAAGCAATATCACAATATTTTTCTGATTCGAAGTTATTTAAAAACATTTTAAGGATAAATTTAAAAATTCATTTTATATTTTTTTTTTCTTAAATGCGTTTCCAACATGCTACCTCAGAAGATTTTGCCATCAATTTTGAAGTCACCTTTTGGCAACAGAGATCAACAAAATGTTTTTTTTTTTCTCTTCCTTTCATGGCAATGTAAACAGCAGGATATATTAATTTTTTATGGATTTTTTTTTATTTCTTTGGTATTTCTTAGCAGCATGGTGCTTGCTTTTATTAAATCTAACGGGCGGCTCCTTTTTTTTGGGGGGGGGGATATTCATTTATTTGCTCATCCATAATTCATTTTTTGATTTCAAAAAAATTTGACACCGTTCTTTTGATCGATTATTCAGTAAAATAGATTAAAATGTGTCATTTTGATTTAAGAACTCAAGTCTTCATTTATAAGTTGTTTTAAATAAACATTTTTGTTTACAGTTCCATTACATAAAATAAAAGAAGGCAACTCGTTTTTAACGCTTCGTCAATTTCAAACGATAAAAATATTAAAATACAAAAACGGAGAAACGAATTGTTTATTTAATTACTTATTTCTGGAATATGAAACTAGATAATCGTGTTACAGTTTTTAAAGCTTAGAAATCACTGTCATTTATTCTTATTTAAAAGCCGGGGCAAATGTAAAACATTTTTCAAATTCTAATTTAAAAATAAATATTTATGATTAATTATTTCATATTAAACTTATGTTTGAAATGTCTTTTGCAACCTTAAATGTTCAAAAGATATTCAAAATGTAAAACAGTGTTGTTTTATTATTTCAAGCTTTTATTAACAGGCAAAATCAATTACTGGTAATTACCTTTTAAATATAAAATGTTCTGTACCTTTATTCATACATTCTGTAAAAGCAATTTTAATTGATATTAAAAAGAAGAAAAAAGAAAAAAAATATTTTAGCATTCTGTCAATATAAAATTCTATAACGTTATCCATTTAAAGTTCTTAATGTTATGCATATCATATTTTAACTCTTTTGTATATAAAATTCTATAACATTATCCGTTTAAAGTTCTTAACGTTATGTATATCATATTTTAACTTTTTTGTATATAAAATATACAAAGAGAAAGTAATTACTTTTAGAACTAAATTTTGACGATTCCTCACTTTTCAGATATCCTCGAGACCAAAAAACACATTTTTGGACTTTGTCTGTCCATTTGTGAACACGATAACTCAAAAACTCTGTGAGTTAAATAGAATTTCATGTATAGGCTAAACACCAAATTTATAGATTTGGACGTCCTCCATTCAGAATAAATCTATCTGTCCTGCTGTTGAATTCAAGAGAACTCTATTATTACAAAACGTTAAAAACTAGATACGTAAAATGTGTACACGTTGATACGTGTACAAATACGTACGTAATACGTTGATTTTGTATCTAAATCCTTACGTCAATATAAAAGAGATTCTTATCAAATTTTGAATCAAATCTGTCAAAATGTTTACTCTCTGTTGGTCTGTATACTATGTCAATCATGTACATACAGTGACTGAAATAAATAAATTTTGTACTTGATCTTGTAACTACAATTGGAAATGTGTGTGAAATGTTGGTTAAAATCCATCAGGAAAAAAAGCATCCAAACCCTAGTCAATTTTCGAGTACCTGTATCAAGCGAAGGAAACGGATTAATTGCCAAAGACACCACGTCAGGTTCAATAAAAATACTAAATTTGCCTAATATTTCGAAACTATTTTTCGCCAGTGGCATACCAAGCAATCGTGGACTTATACAAAATGCACAATTTCCTTTGTGAAAAGAGGCATATTACCGTTATTAGAGAGCATGAGACAGCTTTGGGAGTATCATTCTCTCTGATCTTTAGCTATAGTTTTAACACTGTAACTATATATATATATATATATATATATATATATATATATATATATATATATATATATATATATATATAATTATTTGGGGAGCTATTGCATTATTATTGTAAATTTTTTAAGAAAAATTCTAATTTTCAAGTGAAAATAATAATTTAATTCCTGTTAAACAATCAAAATATAGGATACAGCAAATACGTATGTTTAAAACATTTGTCATACACATAGAACGATCTAAAATCTTAAAATATTTTAGTATGTTTTATTCAATTCTTACTAAAAAAAAAAGAAACTCTTTAAAGAAAGCAATGGATTTTGGTGAAATATATTTCATTGCATGAGAATGCTATAATAAGATTGTTAAGATAATGTCAGAACAATTTTTCAAAAATTACGAAACATATTGTAAACGTCCATTGCACACATAAAAGGAAAAAACTTATTATGTAATTTTTCTTCAGAATGAAAAAAAATTCTGATTGGATGTAAAAAAAAATTTCCCTTACTGTTTCATGAATACAAATTATAAAAAAAAAATATTTTTAGAGTCAGAATTATTTGTTTAAGAAAAAGAGGAAAACAATGGTTCATACTGAAAACTAACACTGAGGAATCTATAAACAATTGCGATTATCATAATGTTTTTAGATAAGACGATATGCATGAAAATCTCCTGAGAAATATTAAATATGCGAGGGGCAGACATAGACTTATAGTTGCAGTTCATAATTTAATTTAAGTACAAAGAAATAAAAGCATATTATTTCTGATTACTTCAATGTCACTACTAAGTTTGTAAAGTCACCGAGTTCGCTTGTAGTGGGTGTATGGTGTGAAGACAATCACAATAACGAACGACGACGAACACGACGTTTATTTAAACATGGAGACATAGACGACAATACAAAGACAACAGATATACACAGTCGAGACGAACACAAGCAAACATAAGCAGCACACTACAGTAAACAGTAGCCCACAAGTAGTAATCAGTAGCAATAACGACCACAGCACACAAAACGGTCAGACAGAATTCAGCAGGAGAGGGAATCTTCGTTCACCCTTCGGTCTCTCCAAACGGCTGTAATTCTCTACTGTCTCCTCGCTTTAACTGCCTTCAACTGCCGACACATTGTGGACTCGGCTCACAGCTCAGTTCAACAATAGCTTGAGCTCCACACAACGCTGGCACTTCGTCAGACTATTCCGCCGTTGCTTCGTTATCTTTTCGACGACTCGTTTCACTACTCCAACTACGATTTTCACCCTGCAGCTTGAGATTGCCGGCCTTTTATAGTTCCCCGGAGATGGGCCGAGAAGATTCTGGAACAATCATGCGTATCTCTAATCCTTGTTGGATGTATTAGTAAAATTCTCCAAGTTTCCCGTAATATCTATTTTGTCGCTAAAGTCGCCAAATGGTCGCCCAAATTTGTCGCCACGCTCTGATATCACTGAAGCGGCACCCGAACAGCACCCAACAGTGGGTGCTGATCGTAAAATGGTCTTTTCAGTGATTTAACTAACCGTGCTGGGAAGCAACATTACAGGTTTCTAACAATATAAAGTTACTGGAAGCAAAAAAAAACTAATGAAATATAATTTAATTAATCATTTAAGAGGCAATTTTTATAATCGAGCGCTATCATCAAAAATGTATAACTCCACAAAATTTCTGTATTCTAGAGCTTGAGTTATTAAATAATAACCCAAATTTTATCTCTACCGTAGGAAAAATAAATCAAAAATACTACGGAGTGTTAAGAAAACAATCCAACAACTCTTTCACACATCTTTCAGACTAAATATATTTTGAAGTTTCTCCTCTTCAGATAAGAATATTTCAAAATAATTGTGAATTAGATGTTACCATTAATTTTTACACATACAATCAAATTAAAATTTTAAAGACAAAGACTATAATTATATTGATATTCAATGCCTTTAAATTTCTAACTTTCTTTCTCTCTGTAGCTTATTATCTTCCCTAAATTCTAACATCCTATATTAAAATTATCTGTCTTTTCAAAACATCATTTCAAAATTACAAAACTTAAAAGATATTAGGAATATGTTTATAGAAATTTTCTAAGAGTTCTTAGTAAAATAATACTGGTGTCTAAATTCAATCTTTATAATTTTTTACATAGTTGGAGTCTCCACTCCAATTTCAGATTAAAGGGATCAATTTCCAAAGAACTCTTTGCTATTCGACTTCTTTAGAAATTATATTTTCCAATTTAAATTCGATATTTCACATCATTGAAGTATTTAGTATTAGATGTATCCATTGAATCCACTGAACAGCAAGCAAATAAAAATTTGTAGATATAAATTTTTCTATTTCAAGATGAAATACTTGATACACTGCAACAGATGAGACAGATAATTTAGAATTTTCAAACGCGGCTTCAAAACTGGACGTCTACTGAGGTCTACTCCTGAAAATTTACAGGTCAATGTATTTGTCTGATTGTAAGACGAAAATTCATTGTAACATTTGTTTATTTCATGCATTTCTGATTATTTAATTGTCACTTAGAATCCGAATTCTTTCATGTCACATACTCTAATTTTAATATTAAGAGATTCTTCTTATAAATAAGTTCTAACCATTCTATCCAAATATAATAAATATTAATTTATGTGTTAACAATGTTGCATTAAAGAAAGATTTATCGTCTTCTCGTTAAGTAATTTGAACCTTATTGTTTAAGAGCATCAATCATCTTTAAAAGATTGCATAGACATTCTAAATTGTTAAACATTAACAAGAGAATGTTTAAGAAATGTTAAAGAGAAACTAAACATTAAAATTCTCTTTGAATCATTCGAATTAACATTTTTTTTCAAATTTTTCAATTTAAGAAAAAGAGAATTCAAAAGCTTTACTTGGTTTACAATTTTGTTTAACATTCTTTTAAAATATCCAGTACCATGTAAATACAATAATATTTTATCATGATCAAATACAAAACAAGAATAAGCAGAAAAGTTGTAGTTAAGAAAATGTGGCATTCATGCATTTATACAAAATTTATAACAAGTGGCATAACTACATATTTCGTTAAAAATATTTCATTTACCTATTTAAAGAAGATATAAATAGATCACTTCATCTTATCAAGAAGCAAAGAAATGCCACAGATCTTACTTTATAATCTAAATAAACATTACATGCTGACGTTCATTTGCATTACTTTGGAAAGAACATATGTTCCTTCCAAGCTTAATGTTTGTCTCCAAAAACAACTATATTAAGCCAATTCACGGTCGTTATCGTGATATTTTTTCTGTCAGACATAGCATATTAATTATCTGCCATCTTTGGTCTTGCATATCAAAGTCACATTTGGATATTTAAAAATCCATGTATCAAGATATTTTATTATTACTTTTTCCACTTGAATATGATGTAGAATCTTATCATATAAAACGCATATTAAGTTTTTATTCATAAAATTATTTTTATTATTTATTTTTTTAATTTTCTATTTCTTTTCATCTTCACTTATAAAAATCTTATTTGTGAAGAAAGGATGTCCAAGCGTCTAACATGTACCGATTTTATTGTGAACGACATTTTGATCGAATGTCCAGCTTTTAATTCCCAACATGATCACTTTCTCCTTTCACTGTCTGTATTCTTGCATGGTGTGGTGGGTGGCAGGAAATAATACCTTAATATTTTTAATTTCTTTAAAGTTACTCGTCTTTTTTTTTACTCCCAATTACTCCCCAGCCTGTAGCACAATATTGTGTAATATTATTCAATATATTGAATATATTATGGAATATATCAATATATTGAATAGTACTGAATATATTGCATAATATATTGTATTCAATATTAAACAATATCATACAGTATTTAGAATACTGTTTTATATCAAAATATTGTACAGTATCTGTGTGCTACTAGGGCTTGTACTTGATGCATCCAATTGTTTTACTTAAATACTGTTTTCTCCAATTGCATTCCTTCGATTTCTAATTTCAAATTTTGTGCCAGAAATCAACTTCTATTACTAGTGATCGCATATTTGTGTCTATATTTTATATTTTCTTTACTAAGCCGCTAGATCTACTTTATTTTTAACCATATATAGGGTACAGTTGAACCAAAGATGGTGCTTGTGCCAATAAAACCCAAACCTCATCTTTCAAGCCATATATTATTCATTTTATTCAAGTAGCTAAGTAATTATATGTTTGATTAATTCAGTAACAATGATGCGTAGATAATTTCCAACTAATTACTTCAAAATCCTTCCGAAGGTATTACAAATGGGAAATTAATTGCTCATTAAAGGACATCTTTTAGTTTTCGTCATCTTAATACTGATCCGAGTTTAATCAAGCATTAATACATAATATCCAATTAATTACTTACTAATTTCGGCAGGATATTAGAAAGCTGGTTATCAAATTATTAATAACAATTAATATTTTAATGCAGATAGAGCATAACTTAATTAGAGTTATAAAAATCCAAACTTTAATGTAATTATTATGAGGGAACCATGTTCTTATTCTGTAAATATTATGTAATTTCTGTAATAAATATATCAATTTAGGTTATTAAAATTTTGTTTTGAAACATTTGGAATAATAATTTATCTTCTTTCAAAATATTTATCATCTTCAGCTAACTATCCAAACCGTTGTTTTAATACTAGGCTGCATACGATTGCCAATTCTATCATTTATTTTTAACTTAAAGAAAAAAGTGCAATAAATTACAGATTCAGGTACTGCAACGGTATTGTATGTATGCAGTAAGAACACTTACATTGCTCGATGTACGTGGTAGGTATACGAACAAGCTCTATAAAAAAAATATGATGCATTATTCCACAAGAAAGCGCGAAGCAAGGATAGTAAAATACAAACTAAACTTACCCAAGACTGCACTTATAGAAATCCACAACAAATAGGCAAACTGTAAATCCTTAATTGAATCATTAATTAAGAGCACAGCACAATATCGCTCAGAAAACAATGAAATAACTCACTCCAAAGTGAGAATTCGCCTCATTCTCCTGACTCACTTTTACTGTACTTCAAAGGGTCTCCAACAAAGCTAAGAATCTTTAAGAAAAATAACCTGATTTCGAGTCCTAATAGAGATACTGACTTAATTCCTCTGTTTTCAAGAACCTTCATTTTTTGTCGCCAAGTTTTTGGGGTTAAGACCGAGAATCTTTCAATCGTCTTCATTCAGGAATCTTTGAATTGTCTTCATTTTTATTTCATTTCCAAATTTCTAAATTTTCTTACATTATATAACTGTAAAAAAAGAACATTACAGTGTCATACAATATTATATAGAGGATAAAACAATAAGTGAATGAAAATTTTTACATTTTTAATAGTAATTAGATGGGTTAGATTTGCTAGGGGAGTGATATTCTATTGGCTTAGAATTAGAATGCCTCTGTTGCATACACAAATGAAATAAAAATTATTCCAACATAGCTTCTATGCTGTACAACGTGTTAAAGCTCATTTTTACAATCCCTTTATCAAAAGTTCATTTATTCTTGTTTCAGCAACTCTTCTTTTACAAATTTGCTTATCCATTAAAACACTAAAAGTGCCAGCAACTCAAAATGCTTTTCTTTTTGTTATTAGGTTCAAGCCAATGCATTGACTTGCATCGAGAAGATCATAGACAAATTAGAAAAAACAGATATCCTCGACGAAGTAATGCCCATGCTCAGCAAAGCTAAAATAAATGACCCGGCAATTTTGATGCCGGTTGTAAGTAAGTAAATTTAAGAGATACTATCTTTGAAGTAAGATTTTCATCAGTGTATCTGAAAAACTTATTTTCTTTTACTAAATTATAGATGAAGAAATAGATGGTAATTATCAGCCTTAACCAGCTTATAAATGAATATATATTTACTATCTATTCTATATTACCTCTCTGTTTTTTTAGACTTTTAACTTGACATATTTCAATAATAAATAAAGCGAATTACTCTTAATTTAATATTTTGTCGCAAATAGCATCATTTATACGACAAAAAAATAGTGGTAGTGGCAAATGCGACAGGTTTTTGTTAAAAATGTGGTGAAATTTAGTTTTATTTCTTTTTAGACAACACTGACATTTTTCACGATAGCTTTAATACTTTCATAATTTCTAGATTTATAATGTGCTGAAATATTAGTTACTATATTGTAACAAGAAATGTTTTGTTAAAAAAATATTTAATGACAATGTTTATAAAACTTTATATGCTTCTTTGTTATATGTGTAAGTATATATCTATATTAATACACCGAAAATAAATATCTACATTAATATTTGTACACTTCATCTATAAAATCCTTGTAGGTGAAGCCTATAAATTTTTATCGGCTTTCAGAAATGTTTCATTTTGAAGAATGGCCCCATTTCAGACTTCTCTGAGTCAGAAAAAAACATTTTTGTAATAATATATATATATATATATATATATATATATATATATATATATATATATATATATATATATATATATATCGGTCTCTGAATACAATTACTCAAAAACATATTAAACTACTGTGATGAAATTTAGATTATAGGCAACGTTTCAAATTTTCAGAATTCTATTAAAATGTCTACATATTCTACAGATGGGAGGTCCGGATGTAGATATGTACGTTTATTTTCAAAGCAGTTATATATGGGATAACTATCAATGTATAAAGTTTATATAGATTAAATCTGGTATACAAATTTATAATCACAGTTGTAAGTTGTGTATTATTAAATTTGAATTAAATTTGTCAAAATAAGAAGATTGGTTGGTATTTTTATTCAAATGTATTTGTACGCCATAATTCACAGATGCAATAACTTGGTATTCGCTTATAGCCAAACTTGGGTCAAATTTTGGACTTAATCGGTAAAAGTCTTCAATATATATTCACTTTCCTTCATTAAGCAAAACACCAAACCAGCCACTTTGTGCACTAGTCGTGTAATTTTTAAAAGCGGAAAACTTATGCTTACAAATAATCATGATCTTCGAGGGCTTGAAGTAATTCTCTTTCTCATCCAACCTCCATATAAACTATACTTTTCGACATAATGTCTTCCTTTATTTGAGCATTAGACTCGTGACACAAGTTTTTAGTGTTTTTTTCAAAGAAATTTTATCTAATGTCATTTGTGCGAGCAGTGATCTCAGAATTTGTCGCGGTTCAGTCGAAGTTTTCAATAGATGGCAGGACACATATGTGTCCTTGTTCCAGGAATATTATTGTTTTGCATAAAAAATATAGTTCATGCGGTTCATGCATGATAACCTATTTGATTTGGAAAAGGGTTACACTGAGATCTTCCATATTTGAACGTTCTTTTTTTCATGTTGCACCATTTCGAATAGCCTGACATGACATTATATTTTCACTGTACACTTAATGCAACTGCTTACAAATCTCAGTGTATTTACACCTTTCCGCCCTCAAAAAAACCAATTACTTCACGCATTCCAATTTGGAAATCACTTGCACTTGCGCAGTTGTAACTAGTTATCAAACAAACCAAAATTATTACGTCATACAATACAGATAAATGTCAAATTGATGCCACAAAATTTTGTCAAAATAGCCTTTCAATAAAATCTTCAAAAAGGAGTGTAATTAATTTGTGTGATTTGCGTACAAAAGTATTACTTTTATTCTTTTATTAGACTAATTATTATCTTAACTATTATTGAATTTTACTTTGCCCTGAATAAATGTACAATTTAGTTGAAAATAGAATATTTTCACTTATTTATTCTCTAAAAGGCTTGCGTCCTTCTTTAATATTCAATTACAATTTTAGAGAATCAATGTTTTTATCATTTCACTAGAAAATTCTTAAAAACTCAATTAATATTTTCAAGATCATGATAAAATCTCTAGCATAAAATTACCATCTAAATATAGAATATCTTGCATCATTCTTAAAACCTATTGTTCGACAGAAAAACGGTTATGAGAATTAAAGTAAGAGGATTGCAACATTTCCGCGAAACCAATTACGGCAAATTGATTGTTAGGTTCGATACTTTCCGTAAATAGCAATCAGCAATCTAATCTTAGAAGTTAACTTTTTTACAGCATAATTAAAAATGCAGCACTCATAATTACTTCGGCCGTCATGTACTTGGAAAAGCGTATCTATCAGTCAAAAGAGCCCATTACTAAAACTATAAACGTCGAGTCTTCCAATTAAGTCTTTGGGATGGAGATTCATTTGCCATTTCTGCATTAATGGGCTTGTATTCCTTTTTAAAATATATCATTAAAACTGAAACTATGTAGAAAACAAGCACTGAAGCATCTTTTGAAGAGTATTAATCGAATAGAAAGTTCTTGTTTTTATTTTATTAATGAAAAATAAACATTAAATAGTGAGAAAAAAATCTTTTTTCATTGCTACTGGAAATTTTATCGCATTTTTTTCTTGTGAATTAATAAATATCAATCTATTATATAATCATTTTTTGTAGATTCATTAAAATGCATCATGGGTAAAAATTTATTTTAAATTCTTCTATATAATCGTTATATGTTATATTATCAATTAAAGACATTTTTTTAGGATTGTATTTTTCATAGTAATAGAAAAACAAAATATTTTTGATTTATGAAATAGGTTGCTTATTTTTTTGAGAGCAAGAAATAAAGCAAAAGTTATGGGGCATAAAACAAAGATAATATATCAATAAAGAAAAATCAACAGAAGTTTGACTTTCATAAGATTTGCAAAAATTGAGAGATAGAGTATTGGTATAACGTATATATAAATAAAAAATAATTTATCTATTAGAATGAATTGTTCATCAAATGAAGAAAATAATACATTTTTAAAGAATTTAATCTTCAGTCAGATTTATTATTTTGTTTTTGGTTCTTAGTGTTATCCATTTTCCTGGAATACAGCGATTGTGGTTAGGTTAAGTTACCACATCATTTCCGTTTGTTTCACCTGAATGCTGAAAGCGTATAAATACTATTTATTCTTCATTGATATTTTCAAATATAAATTAGACATATTATCTCTAATTTATGTTTATGTCATCTTTATCAAGATAATATTTCATAAACAGTACAACATCACACATCTAATGTGCAATACGCGTTTAATTGTTCCATACGAGACATTCTGTGTATACAGCTTTGTGCATGTATTTCATGGTAACAAAGACAATTCAATTCAATATGGATTATGGAATGAATATTCGATAGATTATAATCGTATATATTCATATTCAATATTATTATATCGATATAATAATTCGCTTTATTCATTACTATTTCATTATTATGTCTTACTACTTACAACGATTATTATTGGCCTCTCATTTGTTCTTAAAGAACTGAAATATTTTATGTATTGTGTGTGTGTATAATATGTTATCATTAAAGTATAAAGATCATTATTTCATAAAATATCATCAATTATTTTAATAAATAACTCGGAGTTCTATTTTATTATACACTTTAACAATTACATTTGTATCTGTACAATGTACAATCTGTACAATGTTTTATTGATGTTTACAAATATATCACAATAATTTTGTTTAAGTCTTGGAGTTGTCATCTAAGTTATGAAGATTTTAAAAATTCGGATATCCGAAACTGCTTCTATTCATCATATGACATTTAATCATTTACCTCAGCTTTGAAAGCTTCTTTCACGCTGATTAATTGGCCTATAATTTTCTGCTTCAGTTTTAAATGCATATATTAAGTTAATATTTCATATATTAAGCTAAAGCTTCATTTCAAATGTCCAGCTTATAAAAAAGCATTTCATTTCTTATGAAAAAAGAAACATCCTGTCTTAAATAAAGTTCTTTCAGAAAACTTCAAAATATTTATCCATAACACTTGCCATTTAGTTTCTGTTTATTACCAATGAATTAGTTTCTGGGTAATAAACTCCTTCATCGAAATTTTGAGGAAAAGCGAAAAAAAAAATACTGATTACGGAATTAAAAATAACGAATTCCCATTATCTTACAATTTCTTCTGGATTTTTTGAAAAGAAAAATTCAATTCAGGAGAGAATGTAAGAAAGACTGAAAAAATAATTTGGAAATCTATATGTAATTGGATTCAAATTGCTCATTGGTCAGTGCCTACTCAGATAGAATCCATTGCAAGTAAGAATGACTTATTTCTTTTTATTACTTTCTTTTTATAATAAACTTCAGAAAAAAAGGATAATCAATCAGTTTTAACAAACCTAAAAGGCTTCCTATGATTAAAGATGTAGGTTCTTAATACATTTTCTCGAAAATACTTTAATTTTCTTAAGGTGAATCATTCTTTTTTTTTAATACTTAAACGTTTTTTTACTAAGAAGGAATTGCAATAGAAGTGGAAGAACCTCGGAAAGCAATTAAATGATTGAAATTATTTCTTTTCTCGGGATATATTTCCTTCAGTTAAAGGATTCGTGTAAACATCTAATTTCAATTTGAATCTGTCGATGGCAGATCATAATAAACTCATTATTTTGAACCAGTTTCAAAGATTATTCTCAAAAAAGAGAAGATTTGATTAAAAAGCTTATTATATTATAAAATCTTTTTGCGATATAGTATTTAATAATGTATTCAAGATAGTGACAAAAAGACTATTGTGTTATAAGATTGTTGTCACATCTTTAGCATCTTCTCATACAGAAATATAAATTAAACTTTTAATAAAAGACCATATTTACACTTGAAAAGAATATTATTTTGGCATTTTAATATTTTCTTCTGTGTATCTTTCTTCATCCAGTATGAAAACTAAAATATGCATATTTTTCTTTAACTAAATAGCTATGAAAGATGCTTTATGTTTTCAAAATTAATAAGATTTAAAGGAAAATTGGAAGAAATGTGTACTTATTATTAGCAGAAAACTTTTTTTAATATCTACTAGTCATATTATTTTCTAAATAATTGGTTTTCCATCTTGCAGTTATTGAAATTTAAATAATATTTTTTTATTTAAAATAACTGCATTTAAGCATTTAGAAATATTTATCTAATAAAACTATTTCAGTATTTTTTATTATAAAAAAGTTTATATTCATCTACAACTAAAAGAATCAAAGAACCTATTTTATCGTAATTATTGCAATCTGACGGCAATTCTACTTTTTCATTTTTTTTTATATACAACCCTTATTAAATCTAGGGTGAATTACGTCTTTGTGCACCAGGAAAAAAATTTCCATGGGATTATTTTTTTTTTATTATTATTTCTAGAGAATTTAATCTTGAATGGAGCATGAGATAGTTTAATAAGCATACAGTTTATAATTGTTCAAAAGAAAATTTCTTATATAAAGATGCGTATTTTTTATCAGTCACTATATGAATTTCACACTGATCCTAATTCATAAATGATATTTCAACAAATGTTCATCATTAAATATTCACGAATTCCTATTGAATCATGTATGTATTGAAATATATGCATGTTACAGACGGTGTGATTAATTCGGTTATTATTAATAATGAACCGTCAGTTTGATAAATAAATCCCTTTTACGAATAAATATTAATAATAAACAACTAATCCCATTACTTGTAACAAATATATTCAGAATTACACGTTAATAATCTCTAACAGAAACAGAAGCTCCTGATAATAACGTTTAAATTATGTATACTATTTTAATTGTTTTAAAGTAATAATTGGCTTGTTTAGAGTAATTTTGGTTACATTTTTTTAGTTTTGTTAAAGTTAAAATGCTAGCATAAATTTAAATGGTGCGATTAATCTAAATCGTTCATTAAACTATTTAATTGTAAATTTTAATGATTTTAAAGGCCTTGTAATGGCTTTATAAACGAAATTGATTCGCTCTCATTTTCAAATTAAGTTCAGTTGAAACATAGGAATTAATTACTGAGCGTATTTAATATATTTGTTTGTAAAAAACATGGATTTTATTAAAAATAATTATCTATAAAAGTGATATTTCAAAATTAAGTTCACAACATTTACACAATTTGACGAAATTTTGTTGATAAAATTATCTCTAAATAAATATTAGAGAAATTAATAATATATTTAGATAAAAAGAATAGTTTAAATGAAATCGTTTTAAATTTTGAAGCGTGGTTGGTTATTTTCAAATATAGTCGAAACTGAAGTAATCAATCACTGTATTTTTAAAAATAAATAATATTCTATAAACAAATTCTAAAATAGACAATACAATTTTAATTGAAAATATAAATTACATGCTGTAAATTTTTCCACAAAGCAAATTTAATTTCAGTATCTGCTCTAAGTATTTATAGAAGTTATATTAAAACAAATATTTTCTCATAACTTTGGTTATTAATCAATTTAATAAAACTGCAATAGGTATAATAATTTAGTGATTAGAAAGCAACGGGCATATATTTATTATTAAATTACTATTTTTTTTCAATATTAATTTGTTTTTAACATATCAAAGTTTTGAAGAGAAAAAAAAATTCTCATTTCGAATTATTTTTCTAATAACGAACAAAGTATTTTTTTTTAGAAGAAATTCTCAGAGCCAAGATTATAAAAGCCAATTATATATTAATCTGTTATTAAAAAGTGGGATAAATGCAATAATAGTAGAAACTTGTTCTCTATATATTGAAAAATTTAGCGAATTTATTATTAGAGCACTCGCACATCCGCTATGGATTATCTTAGAATTTATGGACTAATCCAACAAAATTAACTTTCCCTAATCCATTTAAGATTTTTTTAAAATCTTTTTTGAGTTCTGTTTTGGTAGCTTGAGAATAGAGACTTGATTGATAGACTACCAGAATGTTCCAAATTCAAGATTCTGTTACATATTGTACATTACCCTATAAGCACAATAAACAGTACAATATATCCTATTCTAATTCTACAGCCATATAATATCATTAAATTACTGTAAATATATATCTTATATATATATATTGTACCATTAAATAAGATGTTGGGCATTTTGTTACCAAAAGACCTAACATGCATAAAGAACTGTGCTTACGCAAGGGTCAAATTATCTTTCTCAGTTACGATGTAGAAAAGATAAACTTGGTTGTTCTTTCTTGGTTCATCACTAGAAAAAATGACGCTTTAAATGGTTAAAAAAGATAAATTTCGTTTTCAGTATTGGACAATATATAATATATATTGTATAAATATTAAATTTATAAAATTTTTAATTTATTTTATTTATTTAATATTCATAAGTTTGGATTTTTTTTTCACTAGTTAGATCCTTAAAAGAAAATAAAAAGATTCAATTATATATATATATAATAACACAGACAATAACAAGTCCACTTAGAAAATTCGACATTTTCCTTTCAACAACATATGTTTCTTTTTCCTGTTGATTTCATTGCAATTAAAAACACAATATTCATGAATAAATGGATAGAATAAAATATTTCATTAAAGGAAAAAATTTTCACAATTTATTTTTAAATCTCAAATAAAAAAAAAACTTCGTTTGCAGAAGTTAATTTTAAAATAAAGATTCTCTAATCAGTATCATAACAATTGAATAAGCTCGTTCACTTCTGGTATTTTTAAACCTTTTCACAAAGATTTGCTTGGTCGATTCAGATAAAAAAAAAATCATCGCAAAGCACTCAAACTGTTTTGATAAAGCAAAATAACAATACCCACTTTGAATGCTAATGAGGAGACGTAAAGAAAGAGAACGAAAAAGGAAAAAAAAAAAAAATGAGAACTTCTTGAGAAATCACAAATCTTTCTCGCAAAAGTTAATATTTCCCCACGCTTAATCAATAAGGTGAATCGTGTTCATCTCCTGTTCAGAAAATAGTTCTCAACAAGAAATCACGTATAAACAAATGGTAAGCAGCGCCATCTAGGGATCGTTCATCACACAGATTGAATCTTGTGTTTCCTCTTATTGATTTTTGCTGTCTACAAAAGGGATTTGCATATCTCTCAAAATAAAATGAGTATTCAAAGGAAAAAAAGAAAAAAAAACATATTTTCTCTCTTTTGTCATTGTGTTTTTCTTCGGATATATGTATATATAAATTTCTTTTCTGGGCTGAAAGACGTGTTTCCATTACTTTTTCTTTTTTTACAAAGAAAATGCAGTTAAAGAAGGGGAAAAAATGTATGTCAGACTGTGTGTGTGTGCGTACATACACACACACATACATACCAACATATATACGAATATATAAAAGAATGGATTGTCGTCTTTTGTTTCTAGAATGGCTGGAGCTTTTTAAGATTATTCCTAGGGGAACAGCAGGAGCCGTTTGGGAATTTTGAAATCGATTTTGATTTCACTACGTTTGATAAAGTAATCGGAGGCCTTGCTCGAAAAGAATTGGATTTGCATTTGCAGATATTTGGAAAGGAGTTTCAATAGAACCACCTCGACTGATGTTTCCAACGACTCTCTAAATATCAATAAACATCTGGGGAGAAAAGAATATTCACTTTAAACATATTCCCACTTCATCTTAGTCTCAGTTTGGGGTTACTTCTTTCAGTAAATGTGAAGACATTTTATCTGAAATATGAAAATAGTAATATGCATTGAATTTTAGTTCTTCCAAATGTTAGTAAATAAGAAGATATTTTATCTGAAGTATGAAAATAGTAATATATATGGAATTTTAGTTCTTTCAAATGCTATTAATAGTGAAAAGATCTTATCAGAAGTATGAAAACTATTATATCTATTGAATTTTATCTCATTCTAATGCTAAAAAATTCTATTTGTTAAAAATTAATTCAAATATGCAATTCAAAAATAGTATAAAATAAATCTAATAAACATATTTTTAAGAATACATTTTCATTAGTGTTAATTATTATTTAAAAAGTTATTTTTAAAAATTTTTAAAGTTTTGTTTTTAATTTATAGTTCAAGATTATAAATGTTATGAGAAATTGAAATTGATTTTAATTCCTCTACTAGATGGCGGCACTCTTATGGAATCAAAATTAAATTAATTTTGATGATAAACTAATAATTAAGTGCTAAAATTTTCAAGATAGTGAAATGTGGCATACAGAATGTGCAAGTTTACAAAATTATAAAAATCTTTTATATTAGGATGTGAAGAAAAAGTTAGTTACAAAACTCCGTCCCTACAAATATAAAATATGTCATTTTAAAATCAGCCTTTGTCACATGTACTTTGTCAATGAAACAAAGAAAATAATATAGTGTAATTCGGAACAAATACAATGATTATAAATCTCTATAACTTCTTCAAATACAAGTGAGGAATATTTATATAAAGTATTCTTCCATTGTGTATACGCTTGAAATCCTACTTATTCAAGAATGCAAAATTTGAAACAAATGCAGAAAGAAAATTAAATTTTTGTATGAGTGCAAAATAATTTCCCCTGCTTTATTTACTCATGCATTTTAATAAAAATACTCACCAGGAATATTTTATTTCGGCCATGAGATACATATGCAAAGTTTACAATAAATTTTGCAATCTAACTGACAACAAGTAAGTAAGCAAATGAAGTGGAATTTTCTACCTATAATTTCTAAGTTAAGTTCTCGCATAATGGAATTTGATTGCATTTCTTTTTAAATTCTTGAAATTTCAATTGTATTCAAATAATAATGAAAACCAAGTAGCTTTTTTTAAATTTTACTGCCAAATCTTTAAAAGAAGTCTCACACTTAGTCGAACACGTTCCAACCATCACATCAAAGTAAAGTATTGTAACATTCATCTCGCCATAAACATTATTCCTCACAATACAACTCGTGTTAAAATTAAAGTAGTATATGCTCAGAATATTGCGAAAGTAAAATATTCCATTAAATATTAAATAGAAATGCAATCAAATTCCATCTCGCATAATGGAATTTGATTGCATTTCTTTTTAAATTCTTGAAATTTCAATTGTATTCAAATAATAATGAAAACCAAGTAGCTTTTTTTAAATTTTACTGCCAAATCTTTAAAAGAAGTCTCACACTTAGTCGAACACGTTCCAACCATCACATCAAAGTAAAGTATTGTAATATTCATCTCCCCATAAAAATTATTCCTCACAATACAACTCGTGTTAAAATTAAAGTAGTATATGCTCAGAATATTGCGAAAGTAAAATATTCCATTAAATAAAAAAAAAATAATTCCGAAGGTGAATCATCTATTTACAAACATTTAAATTGACAATTTGCGCAGTTATTAACCTTTAAAGCTTGAATTGCAGTAGTTTATGTATTAGATTTTTTTTTATTTAGTCAATAAAAAAATTCTATTGAAAATAGAATTAATTATCGTAAAAATTCTATTGAAAATAGAATTAATTATCGTAAAAATTCTATTGAAAATAGAATTAATTATAAACTGTTACTTTGATCTTTTCTTGAAGAATTTTGAACTTTATGTGAAAGACATTCTTATTATTTCTTTTATAACTTGTTATTTTGTTATTATATTAAATTATTTAATCAATTTTATTGATAAATTATAAAATTCAATGCACAGATTAATATTATTAAATAACAATCAGAACTAAAATAAACGGGAATTTATTATTTCAGAATAAAATAAATCAGAAATAAAATAATTGGGAATTTAAGTTTCATAATGTATTATAAAACTTAAATTCCCAATTATTTTAAGAATTTTGCAACGTTCTTGAAAAGTAATTCTTATTGTTATTTATAACTAACTCTGAGAATATATTTCCTTCCATTTAAACTCAAAACAAGCATCCAGTGTACAAATCTTGAATGGTTAAAAATAATTTTAGTCAGAAAATGAAATCCTGACTCGAAAAGCCAGGAAATTCTACTTTCCAGTTTAGTAAAATGTTTCGAGTTTCCTTTCAAAATTGCTTGTTGCATGGGATTTCTCTTCTGAACGTCAATGCTTCCAGGCTTTTTACTTAACCTCAGGGGAAAGTTCAAATTTAAATAAATTTCCGAGATTTTCCGTCCCTTAAAGGGAAAAGAAAATAAAGGAGAATAGAAGGTATGCATTTCTTCCAAGTTTAAACTAAAAAGAGAGCTAAGAAAATTTAAGAAGTCAACATCTAACTTTTTCAACCGGATTTAGACGATGAAGTGAAGTTCTACGAAAAACTAAGCAATCTTAGAAAAAAATATAGTCAGCCTTATTTCTGATAATAAACAATGACATGCCCAAACAATTTGCTGATGATCAAAGATACGTACCTTTGTGTACGAAAAGATATTGGGAAATCCGAAAAGATGATTTGCTAATAGAGGTTATTGAAATCCAGGAAAGAAATTGTTTCTTTCCATTCTTTTTTAGGCGTATTTACATATCCTTTTACACTCTTGCATGAAATTTTCATTCATTATTCTACCAAAAGGGATTTGTTGCAAGAAAGAGAAATACATTATTGGTAAACTGTAACAAATTTATTATGTGGTTAGTTCCTATTATATTTTAACTCTAATTGATTCTTTTAATATGATTTCTTGCATTGAAAGCAATTTTATAGATAAAAAACCGAAACTAATTCAGAAAAATGATTTGAAATTATTTCTGTTGATTTGTAAGTGATGAATATTACAATGGCATAAAAATAAGCTAAAATAAGTATCGTAATTATCAGTCCTGTTATGAGCATCCACTGAGGCCTCAATGACGGACTACCTCACATCATATGCTGTGCTTTATAGTAAGAACCTCACATGAGCTTTACTTTTCGCTTGGCTAAGTCTATGAATAGAATAATTAACCAGTACAATACCATTTACAAAGCGTCCTGGGAAACTTATTACATATTTATCCAGCCAAAAACTTCTCATTCTAGTACAAGAAGAAACCATCGCAAGTTAAAAAAAGTTTAAAATATTCAGTGGTTCTGATGAATTGATAACTGATATTCTACCTCAGATAAATGGTAAAATTTGCTAAGTCTATTTCATCAGAGCCTGATTGGCTAGTGGCCCAATAAGTTCGAGCAACACTATTTATTATACCACTTGGGGAATCGGCGGCTTTCTAGTACAAGAAGAAACTACATCCGGTTAAAAATAGTTTAAAATATTCGGTGGTTCTGATGAATTGATAACTGATATTCTACCTCCGACAAATGGGAAAATTTACTAAGCGTATTTCGCCAGAGCCTGATTGGTCTAAAGTCATAATAAGTTCGAGCAACACTATTTGTTATACCATCAGGGGAATCGGCGGCTTTCTAGTACAAGAAGAAACTACATCCGGTTAAAATAAAGTTTAAAATATTCGGGGTTCTTATGAATGGGTAATTGATATTCTACCTCAGACAAATGATAGAATTTACTAAGTGTATTTCGTCAGAGCTTGATTGGTGTAGTGGTACAATAAGTTCGAGCAACACTATTTATCATACCACTAGGTGAATCAGCGGCATTCTAGTATAAGAAGAAACTGCATACTGTTAAAATAAAGTATAAAATATTCAGGGGTTCTGATGAATTGGTAACTGATATTCTACCTCAGACAAACGGGAGAATTTGCTAAGTGGAACGAAAAGTTCGAGCAACACTATTTATTATACCACCAGGGGAATCGGCGGCATAATTATCTAACCGAAGTTTCACATTCTAGTACAAGAAGAAACCACATCAATAAAATTATGATTGTATTGTGATCTAGCGAATTAGTAACTGACATTCCAACTCAGGCAAATGCTTGCATTTGCTGAGTACCTTCGTTCTTTACAGCCTGATTGGCTTAGTGGTATAATATGCTTAAGCAACACTTATTACATCACCAGGGGCATCGACGGCTAAACTTATCTAACCGGATGTTTGTCATTCTGTTCTATGAAGTTACAACAGGGAAAATGCTATAAGAGTTATCAAGAATTGTTTTATTTTGTATAAGTCAATTAATGTTTAATGAGAATTCTAGATTTTATCCAATTATTCAATACAATAAGATAAAATAATACAATGAGCTTCTATATTAAATTCACATAGGTTTATTTAATTTTTAACCGTTTTCTGATACACACATAGTTACAGAAATAATTTAAATAACCTCCAAATTAATTATGCAAGCTCATTAAAATATTTAATGATAACAAACAGAGAAAATACAGCTTTTAGATTTCAGATCAAAAAGCGAGAATTGATTCCTTTAATCATAAAACAGGTTAAGATTTAAGTCTTTATTAACAGAAACTAATAAGTAAAATTAAGGCTCCATTGAATATTAATTTTGTTTAGTCTGTGTAATTAGTTAATCAATTTGAAGCAAATACTTGCACTTAAAATGCCATTGTTCACTGGATAATATTGCATTAGAATAGAAAATGTGCTTGTAAAAGCTAACTTTCTTTAAGAATATATCGGATAAACAGGGAGAAGCGATTTTATTTTTGACTATGTTAGATCTAAACGTTGGTTAATTATTCAATGTTAAGGCAAATTTTAATTTGCTTTTAAATTAGCTGAATTTTAAAGATCATTAAAATTTCGTAATTCTCTCATCTTCAAGCTTTGTTTAATTTTGTTCCATCGTGAGCACATGGTATAAAAGGAAACAGTAACATTACGTAGATTGTTGCAGCATAATTAGGTTTCTAATTAGCCACAAGAGATATAAGATTGTTTACCACTTCCAAATAAAAAAACAAAAAATAAAGCGGATTTTGTTTTTAATATTTATCAATCTATTAGAATGTAGAAAGTTTCAGAAAGAAAAGCTTCCGAACAAGAAATTGTAAAATTCTAAAGCACTGATGTGATTAAATAAATTGATACTTTAATCACATTATAATATATTTTAAATACAATGAAAGTTTCATTCTTTTAGTATTAATTGTGGCTTAATCTAAATTTTTTCGTAACTTCACGCTTTTGCAATTTTTGCATTGGTTTACAGATTTCTCTAAAATAAAGATATACATTCAACATTTTATTATGTTTGAATAAAAGCGAATTTTAGTAGCTTTATTTTCTCTTCATTATTATCTTCTATTTTCTTTACTCTTTTATATATTTCAAAATTCTTTAATTAATTTATAATAATGCAATCTGCCAATTAATTTTCCTAAAAATGACTGCCTGTTGACACCATGTCTAAAGAATCAAAACAAGAATTTCTGAAAATAGTTCATTGATATAATATCTCCAGGGAATACAGTTGTATGGAATTTCAGAATCAGAAAGTCTTGCAATGAATTCAAAATTTCTTAACTCCAAAAATAGTAATATGGCGCCCAGTGCCAATTAAGATTGACTAATACAGTATTTCATACATAAAGATCGTACGATTCATCGTATACCCATTAGATTATTCTCATCTTTGTTATTGTTTACCTCCAATGAAACTCTCACCTTATTTCTTATCATCCTCGTACTCATAATTCATCCTAAGTGAGGCTGGCAATCGTAAAATAAATGATAATTTAATTAAGAATAATTCAAATATAGAGGGTAAAATTTTAAATAAATGTATATTTAATGTAAATATCTATGTAATTAAAGCTTCATAGTATGTTCTAATATGTCGCTTTTAAATGTGAGTATGATGTTTAGAAATTCATTTCTAACAAAGAAAGAATTCATTAATGTATTATTATCTTTGCTAGTTTTTTTTTTTCAGTTAAAATATGGTTTTAATATTTAGAGCGCAATTATAGATTAAATTCCTTATTAAAAATTATAGTTTGAATCTTGAATACTGAAATTAGAAAAGTAATATTTTTTTTAAAAAATCTAAATTAGAAAAATTAATAATATGAATTATTTATAAAAATGTTTTCAATAAAGATTTTCAATAGAATTCAAAAAAAGAGAATTAGAAATTCTATTGCGAATTAAAATAAATTATTCTGAAGATTTTCAAAACGCTAACAAGATTATTAGTTCAATGTATTTGGAGAATTTAAAATAGTCTTCTAGTTTATAACACTCTTTTTGAAGAGAACTTTATAATTTCCGCTTTGAAGGGAATTAACAAATAACCTCCAAAAATCATTGCTTCTGATCTATGAAGTCTTATGTTTAAAAATTAATTGTAAGAATAAGATGCTAATGAAATGTACAAAATATTTGCAACGTTTGCTTATATATAAGCAATTGTAAACTATAGTAATTACAAGAAAATATAAAAGAAAAAAAGTCTACTAATAAAAATAATAAACCGATTACCGATTTGCTGCTTGTATGTTATTATTATTGTCGGTGCTGTTCCTGTGTTTACATCAGCTTTGTT